>NC_064288.1:25054150-25150219 GCF_019186545.1 Solanum stenotomum
TTAGTCAACCGGACAAACAGGGCAAATTCTAGGTGTCATCACACATGGTTCACGGTAAGCTCATCACACAAGGCATTAATACCAATGTCAAACAAGACTCCACAATTTTGCTAGTGTGCAATGCTCACCACCAGAGACTCAATTCGATACTTGGCTAGTCACAACGAGATGCAAAAAGTTCACATATTGTCTATGCAACTTCATTTGGCTTCATCATAGCCGCACATTCATTTTTGTTTGATTATGAGAACTATTCAAGTCATCGGTATTGATTAAGACCGATACTCAAATTTGCAAGAGAACAACCACATTCAAACACAAACAAGAGGTGGCACAATTTTTTTCGAAAGGGTCCAAAAATCATTTACAATTAGCACAAGGAGCCACAAGCTCAATCATCCACAAAAACAATGCTAAACACAATATTTACCACAACAACCCAAATATATAGACATAATAATAGTCACAAAAGGTGGGCCTCACCCCACCACAAATAAAAACCATTTGTCCTTAAATGCAAGCAAGATAATATCCACAAGTCAAAAAGTAAGACAGAGAGGGAGGTAAAAAAAGATCCTGTCTACTTAGTCACAGTCTGTCTGGGTATCAATGTCCGGTGTAGAGCTCGGAACTTGGGCATCTATGCCCAGAGTTACCTCAGGAGAACCACCAGCCCCACTAAGATCAACTAAAGGCGTGTCTGCCAATGAAGTCTGCACAGCTACATCGATCATGGCCTCTTCAGTCTCTGTAAGGCCCTCATAAGAAACCTCTTCAACAACCTCAAGCATCTCCTCATCCGTCTCAGCCTCAGACTTAAGGCCATCTGTCTCTTCAACTCTAACCTCATCTCCGGTGGTAGCCGGAGGTATTTCTTGCACATCTGGAATCTCCATTGTCCCAAAAATCATGGACATGTTGGTGGACTTCAGTTGATCCATATTGCTCCTCAGCGCAGCAATAGCGGCCTTTAAAGTCGTCACCTCCTCGATGGCCCATTGTCCACGCTCACACACTGCTATCCTAGCTACAAGGGCATCAATGGTATTACTCAATAGTGTCACATCATGAGCAAGGGCTGTCTGAATTATGCCCGGAATAAAGGCCTTAAGTTTGGCAACCCAACGATTGGCAGAATGGGCTAGCTGCCCCATCCGGAGTAGTGCAACTTAAGTGAGAGAGGTTCGGGAAACAACAACAACAGCAGCTCTAGGAGACAATGTAGTGGAAGAGGAACTAGGGATGTCAGAAAGAACAACACTAGACATACATGAAGGCCTAGGGGTCGGAATAGGCAAATATGCCTCTACAGGTAATGTTTGAGGATCAACAACCGGGGATGTATCCACCGGGTTGTCTTCTTCTTCTCCGCCTAATCCTTTAAATACTCTACCTCCATCCTCCGGATATCAGTAGAGGATGTGGGAAACACTTCCACATCCTTCTTTGCTTCTCTAGGAACCCGAGCCCATTTACATAGCTCGGTGATAAACACCAGGAATGAGAGGGAAGTCTGGCGCTGCTTGGCCCTTATGACCAACTCTTGTGCTATAGTTATCCCCAGGTTTATCCTTGTCTCCTCGATGATACAACCCAGACACACTGTCTTGGCTAGGCGAAAGATGGACTCGTTCTGGGATGGCATGATAATGCTGCTGATGAAGTCAAACTAGAACCTTGCAGCTATGTTCAGATCCTTATTTTAAATCGGTGCTCCAATCTCCAGCCACTTGGGAGTACTGTCTGATATTAGCAGGGCCAACCACTTCTTCATATTTTTCCAGAGTCCTTGTCCTAATCAGATGTTGGGACTCGTCATCAATATCATCAAAATAGTCTAGGACAACATTAATAGCCTCACTATCACAGTTGACCTTCTTTTCCCGGACAACTACATAGTCAACCAGTTTAAATGTTGTTGCATGCTTCTTTTTCTGTGGTTTCAAGGCCCCATAAGCAGTGTAGAACTTCCATACCCAATTTGAAATATACGGGCCACGAGGCTTGGTGAAGATCTGGAATTTATGAGACTTCAGACAACTCATAATCTCTGGGTACCTGTCGATGGCCCCATCAGTGGACATACGCTTCTCCTCAATGATTTTCCTCAACCCCTCAGTCTTCAGTCTATTCATAGACTTGGGAGAAGGACCCTGTACTGGTGGTGCTTGGACCACAACCAGTGTTGGAGCTAAAGGAGGAGTAGTGGTGGCCTGAGGAGTCCTGATCCTAGACGGATCGTTCATCTTTATGCTGTTAATAATTCATCATCCCCGGGCTCTGAAATTGTAGCCTGCTGCTCCTGGTGCTCACCCTCACTCTCAGAAGTGGTGAGGTGAGTGGCGTAGATACCGTTACGGTCGGAGGTGGCCTCCAGTGACGCATGTGCCTTCCCTTTTCCTTTGCCTTTCCAACTAGTTGTAGGAAGTTTAATGGCCTTGCCCCTGGATGCAACAACATCCTCATTGATAGTTATCCCCTTAGCCTTCTTACGAAGTGGCATGTTTCTACCAGAAAATTTTGGTCTTGCCATGTCTGCAAAAACATCAGAAAAAGTGTTAGAAACAATTCAAACAAAAGCACAAAAAAGTAGTTCCAGACAGACTCATCGAACTAGTCAGCGAGTCGCCGAATCTCTGTGGCGAGCTAGATCAGACTCGCCGAAAGGATTGGCTCAAAAATCTCAGAAAAATTTGGCATGTCGAGGATGGAAAGGCCTCTCGGCAAATCACCGACAGCATTCGGCGAGCTAGGATTAGCCCGCCGAAAATTAAAGTGCAATTAAGGGTCAGGGGCGTAGACAAAGGATGATTAAAGAGGACTTTCAGTGAGTCGCCGAGTGCCTTCGATGACCTTAGACTTCTCTCCGAAAGTTATAGAACCAAACTTCACATTTAGCATGAAATTAAAAGCGAGATGGGAAACTTCGGTGAACCGTCGAGTGGTTCGGCGAGCTCGACCCAACTCGCCAAGGTCACGACTCGAGAGCACCCCCTACTCATAACACGGCGTACTCGACCCCGAAGGAGTCTAATACAAGCCTCTTAGCATCATAACATTTGACATATAGAAATAGTGCGGAATTAAAACTTATTTAAAACCAAACTATCAAAATCTCATTTATAGAGCAACGACATACTAAGTCTTACATGGGCATCTTAGACAAACTTTAACAAGATGGGGTCACGGCCCTTTACAATCGAGGTATAGACAAAAGTCTTAAAACATAAGAACTGGAAACAATTAAAGTCCTTGTCCTCGACATATGAGGACATACCAAAAAGGGGTCTTGAGAAAACTCTAATCCCAAGCTTCACTAGAGAATGCAATCACTTGCCGGAACCTACACTTGTAGTAAAAATAAGAAAATATGGGTTAGCACACAAAAATATACTAAGTATGATGACCATGCAAAAATATGTTTTAAAAGGGACATTTTGTTGAATGTCATGCTTTATGCCATTTTTGTAAAACTTCATCAACATTGATACAAGAGGCATAATATAAGTCACGACCAACATACAAAGTCACATAATTCACATTTGAGAAAAATCACATATAACCCTTTACCTTCACCTTGAGCCTCCACCTCAACTAACCATCAAGCTATGCCTTGTGCAATGTATGGGTAGCGTCCCATACCACCACCCACACTAAGGCACCACCTTAAGGTCACCAAAAGTGAACTTACCATTCATCCTTCTCACCTTTACACAATAGAGCATATAAGTCACATAAACATCACATGAATCACCTCATCATATTAAGATCAACATCTAAGACAACTCTAAGTCATACCTGTGCAATGTGCAAATAGCATCCCATACTACTACTCATACTAAGTACTGCATTAAAGTCACCATAGACAAGGAATATTCATATACAGTAGACATGACAAGGAAGTAACTCATAATACAATCCAAGTATAGCATGCATCTTTACATTTAAGTATTTAAGGCAACATTCTTCATTAGGTTCATTTAGGACACATTTATGCATTTAGAGGACTTCATACATTTAGTCATTTAAGACTTAGAGAACTCACTATAGCCCTTTCAAAGCCTACTCGTGCAATGTATAAATAGCATCTCATACTACTACCTACACTTTATAGTACCTATCAAGAAACTAGATTGCACATCTCACATGATGGGAATAAGCTTTTAACCGACATATACCATGAGAGCTAGTTCATATAATCTGATATACTATCCCACATCATAAGGGTTGGTCTACTTGCCTAAAGTAAACAGGTTTAACATTAGCTCGGATGGAATCAGCTAGCTAATATCCTATGTGGGCACATAGTTATGGGATAGGAAGATGTTCATTGGAACTCTAACCTAACATTGGGAGAGTTTCCATCTAACCATATCCACTCGGTGCTTAGCCTACATTCCAATATATTATTTCATTCACATTATATTAGTGTATTGGGGAGGAATGCCATAGGCCTATCGACCCATGATACATCATTACTAAGGAAGGAATGCTATAAGCCTATCGATCCATGGTACATTCAAGGAGAGCTCTAGTGTCCATATGAAAGGAATACTATAAGCCTATTGATTTATGGTCCCTCATTACATTCTTATACTCACGAAAAGAATGCCACTAGTCTATCGATTCTAGAGTCTTCATTACATTAGATCATTTATGAAAAGAATGCATAAAGCCTATCAATTCATAGTCATCAAGTCAAGACACATTCATCACTCATATATGAAAGGAATGCCATAGCCTATCGGTTCATATTCATCAAGTCAAGGCGGATTCATTAAATAAGAAAAGGAAGCATGATGCCTACCAATTCTAGATTCAACATTCACATTATAGGAACCCTTCACATTCCATCATTTTCATTCATGAGTGTCAAATTGAGAAATAGCCTTCCAATACTAACACAAATACATTGAATACAAAGATCATCATTCTATCATTGAATCACATGTAAATCCTTCACATTATACAACATCATGATAACACTTCAATTCATCACACTATGCCTTCAAGGACATGATCACAATGTACATAGTAAGTAAACACCTCCACCTTTCAACTGGATCAACAATTCAAGCACAATTCTACATTAACATGAAATTAGGTCAAACTTGCCCTTTCAAGGCTATGATCACAATTCCTCAATTCACCAACAATTCACCATAATTAGACATCGATAATGATACAAATCAATAATCTAAATCAATCTAGGCAAAAATCCATCAACATTTATTCGTAATCAACAAACCCACATCATAAGCCACAATTTAGAAATTTAGAGAAATCATGGGTTCATAGAGTATTTTCATCTTAAATTATCAATTAAACATTAATATAATCATAGTTTATCATTTGAAAACGTTTGATGCAAGAACCTATGAGATTGAGTAAAACCTAGGGTTTTTCATAAAACTTGAAAACTTAGAAACCTCTTTGAAATTGACTCTAGGGTGAAAACTAACCCTAGATGAATGATCAACATACCTTATATTTGATGAATCCCACTAAATTGAAGAGTAAACACCTTGAAATCCCCAACTCTAGCTTTCTCTTGACCTTGATCTCCAATGGAGTTTCTAGAGAGAACTTTTAGAAGGGAAGGGTTTTGTTTTTGAGAGATGAAGTCTAAATGAGGGTTTCAATGTTTTAATACTCTTAAAATATGTTAATACACCAAAAACAACCGTCCATGCACTTTAAAAGACTTGGGGTGAATTTACCGATTCACCCCTCACTTGGCCGTGTCACTTGACAGCAAGCAAGTGTGAACCACGAGACTTAGACTCATAGACCGTGAGTCCATTCATGGACCATGCTGTTGGTCCGTGATCTGGGTATGTGGCTTGGTTTGGAGGGGCCTGACCTATGGAGGCTATCCACGGGGAGTGGATGGACCTACAGGGCATGGACCCCTTCCGTAGGTCACTTAATTTTGGCTAACTGTATGGTTTCCTTGGGGTCTTGGGGTTTAGACTTAGGGTCCTCCTCAAGGAACCTTAGGGTGGTCCTTGGGGAGTCGTACCTTGACGTCTAACCCCTAAACACCTCAACCATGGCTCAGGAAAACATTAAACCACATCAAAACTCATGACGAACAAAAACGCACACACGTTAGGCTCTAGTTTCACTAGTTCATTTTTAGGGTCATTGTTTTATCCCCCACGTAGGAACACTCGTCCTCGAATGAAACTTAAAACACATAAAGGGGTAACGATTCAAGACTAGCAGCCCACAATAATGCATATAACATCAACATAAATGCACACAACTAGGAGGAAACATCAACTCCACATCAATAGGCTCAAAACACAACAAGAAATTAGAAACCACCCTCAAGGTGGATACCAATGGGAAGTCAATAATCAAGAAGTTGGTCAAGAAGCCACAAAAGGACACGGTAACCGCTATCAAGGAGGACATCAAAGGGGTTACTACCACAGCAACCAAGGTGGCCATGAAGGCCGAGATGTTGGCATCAACTTTATCAAAACGACTCTTCCATCATTCAAAGGGGAATTCAATCCCGATTCTTATCTAGAATGGGAGCCACAATGTGACCGCCTTTTCAATGTCAATGACTTGAAGGAGGTCAAAAGTAGTTGCTATGCTATCGCTCAATTTGAAGGGTATGTTGTCACATGGTGGGAATACATCAAGAGGTATCACTTGATCGTTCAAGAAGGTCATCCTCCACCATGGCCCGAATTGAAAAGATTGATGAGAGCCAAGTATGTGCCAGAGAGATACTGCCAAGGGTTACTTACCAAATTGTATAACTTGAGGGAAGGGAGTAGAAGCATTGAAGCCTATAATGATGAGTTCAAAAACATAGTCATGAAGCTAGAATATCGAGAGATTGAAGAGCATGTCGTGATTCGCTTGAAGGTAGGATTGAACAAAGAGATTTATTCGAAGATGACCATTCATAGGTTTTCTACTTTGAATGATGCCTTTGAGGCAGCCCATAAGATAGAGATGGAATTCAAGGAGGAGAAAGTGTCTAAGTATAAGAATTCATCTTCCAATTCTTGGAGCAAGAACAAAGGGGGAGCTCAAACATCGTCGGGTTGGGATAAAGGTTCGGATGTCCAGAAGCCTCATGAGAAGAAACCCTTTGAAGGGAACACTCCAAAGTACCCGCCAAGAGAAAAAGATAACAATGACCCAACCAAATTTCCTAACAATATTTAATGCCACAAATGTAGGGGATGGGGTCATATAATGCATGAGTGTCCCAATCGATTGAATGCTCTAATGCAAGGAGGGGAAATATATCTTAGTGTTGAGGAAGAGCCAGCAGGTGATTGTGAGGAAGATCCTCAAGAAGAGGATGAGTTTGAAGATGAGGAACCAGACCTTTGTGTCAAAGAAGGAGAGAGTGTTGTTCGTCTATATATGGTGAGGCGAGCAATAATTAGTAAGGCCATGGATGATCCAAGCCAAAGAGAGAATCTATTTCACTCCAAATGATTCATCAAGGATAGAGTGTGTTCCTTAATCATTGATAGTGGGAGTTGTGCAAATATTGCTAGTACTGCGTTAGTGGAATTCTTGAAACTTCCTACCACTAATCATGCTACACCTTACAAACTACAATGGTTGAGTGAGTGTGGAGAATTGAGGGTGCATCGATAAGTGATGATCAAGTTCAAGATTGGGAAGTATCAAGATGAGGTTCTATGTGATGTGGTCCCAAGCAAGCTTGTCATGTGCTACTCGGTAGGACTTGGCAACATGATCGTTCAACCAAACATGATGGGAGAAGCAACAAGTATTCATTTGTGTTGAATGATCATAAGTATGTTCTTCACCCTATGTCACCCTCTCAAGTCAGTGATGTTTATCAAAGGATAAGTGAGTCAAGGGAGAAAAAGAAGTGTGAAGAGGAACATGTGGAGGTCGAGAGCCAAGAAGAGGAGGAGAAGAGGAAGTTGAAAGGAAAGGCCCAAGTATTATTGGCTAATTACAAAGAGATAAGGGAGGAAATTGAGTCCGAAAGTTCTTTGATCCTTATCACACATAGGGATCATGTGGTACAAACTAACCAATCTCATTCTTCTCTTCCCAATTCTATTTCCATTCTTTTGCAGGACTATGAGGATGTCTTCCCTAAGGAGCTTCCAAGTAGATTGCCCCCTCTTCGGGGAATTGAGCACCAAATTGATTTTGTGCCGGGATCAAAATTGCCAAACAAGCCGGATTATCGAAGCAATACGGAGGACACTAAGGAGCTACAAAGGCAAGTAGAGGAACTCCTCAACAAAGGTTATGTGAATGAGAGCATGAGTCCATGTGTTGTGCCGGTTCTATTGGTTCCAAAGAAAGATAGAACATGGCGCATGTGTGTTAATTGCCGAGCCATCAACAAAATTACGATAAAGTATCATCATCCTATTCCTAGGTTAGATGATATGCTTGATGAATTGAATGACTCTTGTGTGTTTTCAAAGATTTATCTTAGAAGTGGTTATCATCAAATCCGAATGAACCTCGGTGATGAATGGAAAACCGCATTCAAGACAAGGCTTGGTCTATATGTATGGTTGGTGATGCCCTTTGATCTCACTAATGCTCCTAGTACCTTTATGTGTCTCATGAATCATGTGCTGAAATCCTTTATAGGAAATTTGTGGTTGTCTATTTTGATGATATCTTGATTTATAGCAAGACCATGCATGATCATGTTGAGCATTTGAGATGTGTGTTTGAAGTGCTTAGGAAGGAACAACTTTATGCTAATCTTGATAAGTGTTCATTTTATGTTGATGAAGTTTTCTTCTTGGGTTTTGTTGTGAGTTCAAGAGGGGTTGAAGTTGATGAATTTGAAATTGATGCTATTAAGAGTTGGCCAATTCCGACATCCATAAGTGATGTTAAAAACTTTCATGGGTTGGCTAGTTTTTATAGGCGATTTTTCAAAGGTTTTAGTACCATAGCTGCCCCCTTGACAGAAGTAATCTGAAAGGATAAACCTTTTAAGTGGGAGAGGAACAAGCCAAAGCTTTCGATGCTTTAAAATCCATGCTTAGTTCCGCTCCTTTGCTACAATTACCTGATTTTGATAAAATGTTTGAAGTGGAATGTGATGCTAGTAATGTTGGCATTGGAGCCATCTTAATGCAAGACCAAAAGTCCATTGCTTATTTTAGTGAAATGCTAAAAGGTGCTACTTTGAATTATTCCACTTATGATCTTGAATTGTATGCCTTGATTAGGGATTTGGATAATTTGCAACACTACTTGTGGCCAAAGGAATTTGTCATTAGGAATGACCATGAGTCTCTAAAACATATTCGGGCCCAAGGAAAGTTGAACAAGAGGCACGCCAAATGGATTGAATTCCTTGAAACTTTCCCTTATGTAATCCAATACAAAAAGGGAAAGGAAAATATGGTGGTCGATGCCTTGTCTAGAAAACATGTGTTGATAAATACTTTGTCTTCCAAATTGATTGGCTTTGAATACTTGAAACGACCCCAAAAATGCCCGAAAATGTGCTTCGAAAATACCTAAAATTGTAATTTCCATATATCTCAAAATCCGTGCATCATTTCGGAAATTCGACTTCATATTCTTATTCAGGGGGTCAAATTGAGTGGGAAATGAGTCTAATCCGAATTTTAGAACAACCGTATCAAAATTCGAAAATCGCAAAAAAATGCGATTTTGAGGGTCAACTTTAAAGGGGCATATCTCTCAGCACACAAGGAACTGGAAGGAGCTCAAACTATCAAAATTAAAGCTCTGTGAGTTAGCTTTCCAACGCAATTTGTTTCACCTCATTCCGAGTTAGGATGAAGGAGTTATGACCATTTTCGTAAAACCTGTCCGGCAGAAAATGCAAATTCCAGTAGCCGAAAACACTGTTCACCCGCCTCAATTTTTTTCTAAGTGTTGGGACGTTTTTATAAAAAGGGGACATATCCATACTTAGTCATTTAACTTCAAAACATCCAAAAACTCTCTCTAAACCCTCTCCAAAAATTCCACCAAGATCATCAACCAAATTCAAGGATCCCAAGCTTTAATTCCGGATTCAAGATTCAATCTCAAGCAATTCTCCATTCCAATCTTCATCAAGAATTCTCCAAAGTTGAGGTATGTGGGTTGATTGTGGAAACCTTCCTTTCCACAAGTCCAACCATTTATCCTCTATTTTACTTCAAGTTTATGGGTCCTTATGATCATTTATGAACTCTTGAATTATGGAATTATTACTACACATCCTATTATGGTCTATTTTTGTATATTATCATGAAATGGAATGATTATATGATGTTTATGGTTTTCATGCCTCCATGATCAAATTATGAAGGTTGTTATATATGTATATATATATGTATGTTGTTGGTGGGCTGTTTTATATGGATTTTGAAATTGGTTGGACTTAGTACTCTTGAAACACATGATTTTATTTACATGAACAAGTAGCCCACCATATGTTTGATAAAATGCCATTTATAGAATTCTTATGAAATGGAAGGTCCAATGTACGTCCTATGAGTCGGATGATTATATAAGTATTGAAATGATGATGAAATGGATACATGTATATGATTTTCTCTATATAGTGTGTGAGTCGATCAAGCCTAGCTCGGGGGGTTGTAGGCCCGGGTAACCGTATCAAGGGGTTGGTACCTTGGTTGCCTAGTACGGGGGGTAGTAGGCCCGTATAACCGTATCGAGGGGTTTGTACCTTGGTTGCCTAGTACGGGGGGTAGTAGGCCCGTATAACCATATCGAGGGGTTTGTACCTTGGTCCCTAGCTCGGGGGGTGGTAGGCCCGGGTAACCACATTGAGGGGTTTGTACCTCTTTCGCCTCTCCAAGGGGGTGGTAGGCCTTGGAAATACTATATTGATGGTCACTCACTACACATATACTATGCCCTACTAAATATGATTTTTATATAAGCATCATTATACATATCATCTCATTAATATGCTATCTATCGGGTACGATTATGCATTTTGCCTATGATGTCCATCCCTTGTTGCATTGCATTGCATCCCATATACTTAGTACATTCAAACGTACTAACGCATACTCTATGCCTACATGATGTCACCATGTAGGGACCGGAGCACCGCTTGACCCTCGTCCTCCGCGTGGCTAATACGATTTTCTATCAAGGTTATTGGTGAGTCCTCCATTCCGGGGACGTTGCTTATGATCTTTTGCTATGTATAAGACTTTTCCTTTTAGTTATGTTTTGACTATGAGGGTGAGCCCAGTTGTTTGTCTTGGCCCCCGCTAAAGTACCTATGTTTAGAGGTGGTGTTGGACAAGTTGTGTATTATGTTTGAGCTTGATTCATCTATGGTATTTATGTATCATTTCTTCTTTTTTTTTTTTTGCTCCCTTAGTCCCGATTTCCCCCTTGATTATGCTTATCGCTTATGGTCATTTTAATTGCTTCCGCGACCAATGATGTGTAAGATACGCTATGAGGCTTGTTTGGGGTTCCTTCGGGTTCCCCATTCGCCGGTCACGTCTAGGCCCTAGGCTTGGGTCGTGACAAACTTGGTATCAGAGCACTAGGTTGATAGATCCTCGGAGTCCAACACACCGCGTTGATTAGAGTCCGATTCATGGTTGTGTTGTGCACCACAATTATGAGTAGGAGGCTATGAGACGTTTTAGGAAATGTTTCACTTCTTCATGTTCTAAGTCGTGCGGTAGAGTTGAATTAAGTTCTTTTTTTCCCTAACGGTTGTTCTTTGCTATGCTAGATCATGCCTAATACAAGAGGAAGACGAGCCCGCGCACCCGAGGAACAACCGACCAATGGGGATCTTCGGGATGCCCTTACTTTATTTGCACAAGCTATGGCTAATCAAGCCAACCACGGGGCCCAAACCCCTCAGGCTCCTACCCCGGCATCTCGGGTGAGAGACTTCGTGCGGATGAATCCCCCGGAATTCTATGGGTCTAAGTTAAATGAAGACCCTCAAGAGTTCATTGATGAAGTCCTCAAGATATTAGCTATCATGGGCGTGAAGTCAGAAGATAAGGCGGAGTTGGCGGCCTACCAACTAAAAGGGGTGGCCCAAATATGGTACAACCAATGGAAGGAAGAGAAGGGGGTAAACTATGTGGTGCATTGGGAAGAGTTCAAAACGGCTTTCCTTAATCGATTCTTTCCTCTTGAGCTTAGGGAAGCCAAATTGGTGGAGTTCATGAATTTAAAACAAGGGTCTATGAGTGTGAGGGAGTATGCCCTCAAGTTTAACCAACTTTCAAGGTATGCTCCACACTTGGTTGCCGACTCACGGTCTAGAATGAACAAATTCGTGATGGGTGTGTCCGACCTAGTGAGTGAAGAATGCCGGTCCGCAATGTTGATTAGTGACATGGACTTGTCCCGCTTGATGGTCTATGCCGAACAAATGGAGGAGGAGAAGTTGAGGAAGAGGAGGGGTCATGAGGCCAAGAGGGCCCGTTTTGAGGGCAAGTTCCAAAGTAGAACGGGAGGCCGGTTTCATCAAGGTCAAGGGTCTTCTCATGCGCTCCATAAGGGGTTTGCCAATGATGTTCCAAGGGCCCAAGGTGTTAGGGGTATGGGTCCTATTGATGTATGTCCGAAGTGTGGTAAGGGCCATGGTGGCCCGTGCTTGAGAAATACCGGTGCTTGCTATAGTTGTGGGGAAATGGGGCACAAGGCAATGGATTGTCCTCGAAATCGCAACAAGGGTAAGGAGGTCCGTCCACAAGGTGCCAATGCGGTTCCTTTGGGGAGAGGGGGCCGACAAGATGGTGCCCCAAGGCACAATCGATTTTATGCTTTGCATGGGAGGCAAGGGGTCGATGAAGTCCCCGACGTCGTTACCGGTATGTTGAAAATCTTTGACTTTGATGTATATGCATTAATTGATCCGGGTGCCTCTCTTTCTTTTGTCACCCCCTTTGTTGCCAAAAAGTTTCATGTTGAGCCCGAATTGTTGCGTGAGTCATATAAGGTGTCTACTCCTATTGGTGCATATATTGTTGCTAGGAAGGTCTATAGAAATTGTCCTATTTGCATCTTGCATAAAATATTGCCTTGTGATCTTGTTGAGTTGAACATGGTCGATTTTGATGTTGTTCTTGGGATGGATTGGTTGCATGCATACTATGCTTCCATTGATTGTAGAACCCGTAGGGTCAAGTTCCAATTCCCAAGTGAACCCATTCTTGAGTGGGAAAGCCAAAATGTGGTAGTCAAGGGTAGGTTCATCTCTTGCATTAAAGCCCGTAAGTTGATCTCTAAGGGGTGTCTCTATCACCTTGTGAGGGTTAGGGATGTGGAGTCCAAAACCCTTCCTATAGAGTCGGTTCCGATCGTAAATGAATTCCTTGATGTCTTTCCTAATGACCTTCCCGGTGTTCCTCCCGAAAGGGAAATAGATTTTGGCATAGACCTCCTCCCCGATACTCAACCCATTTCTATCCCCCCTTATCGTATGGCCCCGGCGGAGTTAAAGGAGTTGAAGGAACAATTGAGGGACTTGTTGGAGAAGGGTTTTATTAGGCCTAGCCAATCACCATGGGGTGCACCGGTGTTGTTTGTGAAGAAGAAAGATGGGTCCCTTAGGATGTGTATTGATTACCGGCAACTCAATAGGGTCACCATCAAGAATAAATATCCTCTTCCTAGGATTGATGACTTGTTCGACCAATTGCAAGGGGCTAGCCACTTCTCTAAGATTGATCTTCGGTCCGGGTATCATCAAGTGAAGGTGAGGGAGTGTGACATTCCCAAGACAGCCTTCCGGACTAGGTATGGGCATTATGAATTTGTGGTCATGTCCTTTGGGTTGACCAATGCACCGGCTATCTTCATGGACCTAATGAATAGGATCTTTAAACCCCACCTTGATTCCTTTGTTGTGGTCTTCATTGATGATATTTTAATCTATTCGCATAGCGAGGAAGAACATATGGGTCACTTGAGGGTTGTGTTGCAAAGATTGAGAGAGGAGAAGTTGTATGCCAAGTATGAAAAGTGTGAATTTTGGTTGAGGGAGGTTGCCTTCCTAGGTCATGTGGTGTCGGGGGATGGTATTAAGGTAGATCCTAAGAAGACCGATGTGATTAGAAATTGGCCTAGGCCATTGACCCCGTCGGATATTAGGAGCTTCTTGGGCTTAGCGGGTTACTATCGGAGATTTGTGAATGGGTTTTCTTCTATTGCTTCTTCCATGACTAAGTTGACACAAAAGAAGGCTAAGTTTGAGTGGACCGACGAGTGTGAAAGGAGTTTTCAAACCTTGAAAGATAAACTTGTGTCCGCTCCTATATTGTCACTACCGGATGGGCTTGAGGGATTCGTTGTGTATTGTGATGCTTCTAGAGTTGGCTTGGGTTGTGTCCTAATGCAAAATGGTAAGGTGATAGCCTATGCGTCTAGACAACTCAAAGTGCATGAAAAGAACTATCCTACGCATGACCTTGAATTAGCCGCGGTGGTGTTTGCTTTAAAGATTTGGCGTCATTACTTGTATGGGGTACATGTTGATGTGTTCACCGATCATAAGAGCCTCCAATATGTCTTCACCCAAAAAGACCTCAACTTGAGACAAAGAAGGTGGCTAGAATTTCTTAAAGATTATGATATGAGTGTGCATTATCATCCCGGTAAAGCTAATGTGGTGGCGGATGCTTTGAGTAGGGTGTCTATGGGTAGCCTAGCTCATGTTGATATTGGTGATAGGGAAATGGCTAGGGAGGTGCATCGGTTGGCTAGGTTGGGGGTTAGGTTGGAAGAAATTAGTAATGGTGGTGTGGTCGTTGTTGATGGTGCTAGGTCTTCCTTGGTTGATGAGGTGATAGCAAAACAAGATCTTGACTCTTCCTTGTTAGAATTGAAGGCCTTGGTGAAAGAGGGTAAGGTGGAAGTTTTCTCCCAAGGGGGAGATGGTGCCCTTAGGTACCAAGGTAGGTTGTGTGTGCCTTGTGTTGATGGTTTGAGGGAGAAAATTCTTGAGGAGGCTCATAATTCTTCCTACTCCATTCACCCCGGTTCCACCAAAATGTATAGAGATTTGAGGGATGTGTATTGGTGGGGAGGCATGAAGAAGGACATTGCCAAATTCGTCTCCGGTTGTCATAGTTGTCAACAAGTCAAGGCCGAACATCAAAGGCCGGGTGGTCTAACCCAAGACATAGAGATTCCTACTTGGAAGTGGGAAGAAATTAATATGGATTTTGTAGTTGGTTTACCCAAGACTAGAAAAGGTTTTGATTCTATTTGGGTGGTGGTTGATAGGATGACAAAATCGGCTCATTTTCTACCGGTAAAGACAACATATGGGGCGGAAGATTATGCAAGGTTATATATTCATGACTTGGTAAGGTTGCATGGGATTCCTCTATCCATCATATCGGACCGTGGTACTCAATTTACTTCACACTTTTGGAAGTCCTTTCAAAGGGGTCTAGGTACGAGAGTTAAGCTTACTACGGCCTTTCACCCGCAAACGGATGGACAAGCCGAAAGGACTATCCAAACACTTGAGGATATGCTTAGGGCTTGTGTATTGGAGCTTAAGGGTAGTTGGGATGATCATCTTCCATTGATTGAGTTTGCCTATAACAATAGCTATCATTCTAGCATCGGTATGGCTCCTTTTGAGGCTCTCTATGGGAGGCGTTGTAGATCACCGGTTGGGTGGTTTGAGGTTGGTGAGGTGGCCTTGTTAGGACCAGATCTAGTTATGGAGGCTCTTGAGAAGGTTAGGATGATTAGAGAAAGGTTGAAGACGGCCCAAAGTCGCCAAAAGTCCTATGCCGATGTGAGGAGAAGGGCTCTTGAATTCCAAGTTGGTGATTGGGTCTATTTGAAGGTGTCACCCATGAAGGGTGTGGTTCGTTTTGGTAAGAAGGGCAAGTTGAGCCCAAGATACGTGGGTCCTTATAAGGTGATGAGGAGAATTGGCAAGGTAGCTTATGAGTTGGAATTGCCTAGCGAAATGGATTTGGTTCATCCGGTATTTCATGTGTCTATGTTGAGGAAGTGTGTGGGTGATCCGAATGCCATTGTGCCTCTTGATGTTGTGGGTGTTGTTGAAGATAATTTGACCTATGAAGAGGTTCCGGTCCAGATTTTAGATAGACAAGTGAAGAGGTTGAGAAACAAAGATGTGGCTTCCGTTAAGGTCCTTTGGAGAAATCAACAAGTTGAAAGTGCTACTTGGGAGGCCGAAGCGGACATGCAAAGGCGATATCCTTATCTTTTCCACTCCACTCAAGCTTAAGGTATTGATCTAAACCCTTTATAAAATCTCAGGTCTTAAGTTCAGCCACCATGTCATTGCATACATTCATGTTTAAGTTAACAAGTTCATTGTGGTTTTACAACTATGTTGAAGTTTTTGAAATGAGGTGTAAGTGCATTGTTGCATCCCTATGTGGGCTGAATTTGCCATGTTTGTGTTTCTCATGTACGTTTCTTTGACATTCGGGGACGAATGTTCCCAAGGGGGAGATATTGAAACGACCCCAAAAATGCCCGAAAATGTGCTTCGAAAACACCTAAAATTGTAATTTCCATATATCTCAAAATCCGTGCATCATTTCGGAAATTCGACTTCATATTCTTATTCAGGGGGTCAAATTGAGTGGGAAATGAGTCTAACCCGAATTTTAGAACAACCGTATCAAAATTCGAAAATCGCAAAAAATGCGATTTTGAGGGTCAACTTTAAAGGGGCATATCTCTCAGCACACAAGGAACTGGAAGGAGCTCAAACTATCAAAATTAAAGCTCTGTGAGTTAGCTTTCCAACGCAATTTGTTTCACCTCATTCCGAGTTAGGATGAAGGAGTTATGACCATTTTCGTAAAACCTGTCCGGCAGAAAATGCAAATTCCAGTAGCCGAAAACACTGTTCACCCGCCTCAATTTTTTTCTAAGTGTTGGGACGTTTTTATAAAAAGGGGACATATCCATACTTAGTCATTTAACTTCAAAACATCCAAAAACTCTCTCTAAACCCTCTCCAAAAATTCCACCAAGATCATCAACCAAATTCAAGGATCCCAAGCTTTAATTCCGGATTCAAGATTCAATCTCAAGCAATTCTCCATTCCAATCTTCATCAAGAATTCTCCAAAGTTGAGGTATGTGGGTTGATTGTGGAAACCTTCCTTTCCACAAGTCCAACCATTTATCCTCTATTTTACTTCAAGTTTATGGGTCCTTATGATCATTTATGAACTCTTGAATTATGGAATTATTACTACACATCCTATTATGGTCTATTTTTGTATATTATCATGAAATGGAATGATTATATGATGTTTATGGTTTTCATGCCTCCATGATCAAATTATGAAGGTTGTTATATATGTATATATATATGTATGTTGTTGGTGGGCTGTTTTATATGGATTTTGAAATTGGTTGGACTTAGTACTCTTGAAACACATGATTTTATTTACATGAACAAGTAGCCCACCATATGTTTGATAAAATGCCATTTATAGAATTCTTATGAAATGGAAGGTCCAATGTACGTCCTATGAGTCGGATGATTATATAAGTATTGAAATGATGATGAAATGGATACATGTATATGATTTTCTCTATATAGTGTGTGAGTCGACCAAGCCTAGCTCGGGGGGTTGTAGGCCCGGGTAACCGTATCAAGGGGTTGGTACCTTGGTTGCCTAGTACGGGGGGTAGTAGGCCCGTATAACCGTATCGAGGGGTTTGTACCTTGGTTGCCTAGTACGGGGGGTAGTAGGCCCGTATAACCATATCGAGGGGTTTGTACCTTGGTCCCTAGCTCGGGGGGTGGTAGGCCCGGGTAACCACATTGAGGGGTTTGTACCTCTTTCGCCTCTCCAAGGGGGTGGTAGGCCTTGGAAATACTATATTGATGGTCACTCACTACACATATACTATGCCCTACTAAATATGATTTTTATATAAGCATCATTATACATATCATCTCATTAATATGCTATCTATCGGGTACGATTATGCATTTTGCCTATGATGTCCATCCCTTGTTGCATTGCATTGCATCCCATATACTTAGTACATTCAAACGTACTAACGCATACTCTATGCCTACATGATGTCACCATGTAGGGACCGGAGCACCGCTTGACCCTCGTCCTCCGCGTGGCTAATACGATTTTCTATCAAGGTTATTGGTGAGTCCTCCATTCCGGGGACGTTGCTTATGATCTTTTGCTATGTATAAGACTTTTCCTTTTAGTTATGTTTTGACTATGAGGGTGAGCCCAGTTGTTTGTCTTGGCCCCCGCTAAAGTACCTATGTTTAGAGGTGGTGTTGGACAAGTTGTGTATTATGTTTGAGCTTGATTCATCTATGGTATTTATGTATCATTTCTTCTTTTTTTTTTTTTGCTCCCTTAGTCCCGATTTCCCCCTTGATTATGCTTATCGCTTATGGTCATTTTAATTGCTTCCGCGACCAATGATGTGTAAGATACGCTATGAGGCTTGTTTGGGGTTCCTTCGGGTTCCCCATTCGCCGGTCACGTCTAGGCCCTAGGCTTGGGTCGTGACAATACTTGAAGGCATTGTATCCCAAGGATCCCATATTAGCTCAAATCTTCAAAGATTGTGAGGAATGGGAGAGGAAAAGGTGGATGAGGGATAGTTATTCTACTCCCTATTCCAAGTTTGATGGTTTCTTGTTCAAAGGCAAGAGACTTTGTGTGCCCATGAACTTTTGGAGAGAAGTATTTGTGAGGGAGGCACATAATGGGTGTTTAATGGGTCATTTTGGTATTAACAAAACTAAGGGAATTCTTGAGGAACATTTCTATTGGCCTAAAATGCATAAAGATGTTGTTCGAATTTATGGTCAATGTATTGAATGTCGACGTGCTAAGTCACGCCTCCTTCCTCGTGGTTTGTATACTCCACTCCCCACCCCTCAAAGACTTTGGCTTGATATCTTAATGGACTTCGTTTTGGGTTTGCCAAGACCAAAAGAGGTAGAGATAGCATCTTTGTTGTTGTTGATCAATTTTCAAAGATGGCTCATTTCATTCCATGTCATAAATGTGATGATACTTCCAATGTAGCATCCTTGTTTGTTGAGCATGTTGTTAAATTGCATGGAATTCCTCAAACCATTGTAAGTGATAGGGATCCAAAATTCCTTAGTCACTTTTGGAAGGAACTGTGGGGTATACTTGGTACTAAGTTGTTGTTCTCAACCTCTTGTCACCCACAAACTGATGGCCAAACTGAAGTTGTGAATAGGACATTGGGTTATATGTTTCATGCCGTCAAGCATGGAAAGTTGGCCTCATGGGAGGAACATTTTCCTTTAGTTGAATTTGCTTATAATTGAGTCATTCATAGAACTATTGGCATGACCCCATTTGAAGTGGTTTATGGTTTTAACCCCTTTAGATCTCACTCCTCTTTCTCAAGATGTTGTGTTAAGCCTATATGGGAGTAAGCAACCTGAAGCCATGAAGAAGCTTCATGAAAAGGTACGGCTGCACTTAGAGAAGAAGAACCAAGGAGTAGCTAAATCGGCTAACAAGGGTCGTAAGAGGATCGTGTTTGAACCGGGTGATTGGGTTTGGGTACAGTTTCACAAGGAGCGATTCCCCAGCAATCGCAAGACAAAGCTAATGCCGAGAGGTGATGGACCATTTCCAGTGCTTGAGAGGCTCAACAACAATGCCTACAAGGTTTCCCTTCCTCCGGAGCATCAAGTGCACAACACTTTCAATGTGTGCGACTTGTCACACTTCCCAACTGTTGATGATGATGATCCGTCGAATTTAAGGAAAAATTATTTTCAAAAAGGAGAGAATGATGTAATTTGGATTACATCAAGGCCATTTACTAGAAGCCAAGCACAAGATCTTCAAAGGATACGAGGCTTATTCATGAAGATGGAGGTCCTCGAAATGGTATTGATGGCAAATAAGGGATTTCAGACCTTAAAGATTGAATGGGGTTCTTTTGGCGAGCAGGACCCACTTTGCGCATTACCCAAGGGGTTAGGCGATGGTCCCAGCTCGCCTAAAGTTCCAGAACGTGGCTAGGCTAAGACCACGCAGGATTACTCACCGACTTGGTCGGTGCATCGCCCAAGTCACTAGGCGAGCCCGATTTGGATCGCCTTTTGGCACTTCGGGTCACTTTTGTGCACTTTTATCCTAAAACTATAAATAGCTAGTTTGGGCTCATTTTAGGCTTAAATTATGTTGAATGTTGAAAACTGAAAACTCATGTTTGAGTGTTGAGAGCTTGGTTAAGCTTTTGTTGTCTTTTGTTAGAAATGTTGGTTTCTTGGGATATCGATTCCCTTGAGGTCTTCGTAAGAGTTAGGTGCTTATTGTAGGATTAACGGATTGAGGTCATTGGGTTTGATATACCCTTTGGTTGCTTTTTGTTTCCTCTTTTTGTGTCTATCTATTTATCTTTACTTTCCGTCTTCAATTTACGTATTTTAGTGTGATTCCCTTATAGGATTACATCATTTGGTATAAGAGCTGAGTCTAGTTTCGTTCCTACGAATCTAGTCTTGGTGTTTGTTACAAAACAAATCTGTTCATTTTCGTTTGTGTGAAATTTGCTGAAATAGGTCTTGTTAATTTGACTCTTGTTTGAGTTTCTAAGGTTGGAATAGTGTTCTCCAACCCTATTTGAGTCTAGGGCTGAGATTGGAAGGAGTTTGAAGCCTTGTTGAAGATTTCACCATTGAAGACTTGAAGAAGACGAAAATGAGTTTTGAAATCTGAATGTTTTATTTGGAAATTGAGGGTTAAAAAGTATTGGGTGTTGTTTCCCATATCAAGGAGAGCGTACACCTCAATTTTCGTGAAATTCCGAGATAATAATTTTGAGGGTTTTATTTTGGGTCTTCATCTTGTTCTTGAAGTTCTTGAAGAATATTCAAATCTTCAAAGGGAAGAATATTCAAAAAGAAAGAGTTTGATTCTGAAAAGGAAGAAAGAGAAGGTGTAAAGGTGTTTGCAAAAGAGGGAATTTACCTAAAAGAGTAAATACTAAAGGACAAGTACAGGGGGGACCACATGAGCTCAATTTTTGGACTTTGCAGTTGCAGCATTTGGACCATTGGAGAGCCACGACTTAGCTCGCTTAGTCCATTCGGCGCCTCGCCCTTTGAGAAGGTTGATAGCCGAAAGGGTTGGCAATTTGAGGGAGCTATTGGAAATTTTGGCGAGATCAAGCCTTGGTCGCCGAGTCCAATCGGCACATCGCCGAACTATCACCCACATCGCCAAGTTGGCTTATCCGTTTGTAGAGTTTGGTGAGTCCTTCGTCAAGTTGGTGAGCGGAACTGCACTTTTGGCCAAGAAAATAGGTCATTCGGCGATCAGAAGCTCAAGTTACACTCCTTTTCTTAGGTTCTAAATTCTTAGTTTCTTTCTTTTGATTCTCAAACGTTCTCAAGAATCCTAAACCTATTTTCAACTCGTAATTACTCTACTTGTTGACTATTGGTTCTTGAATTCACTTTTTTGTTTGTGCATTTTATTTTCATGCTTTTTTTCGTTTTACTTCATAGTTAATTCTTGATTCAAGTCCGTTTGTTTTCAATTGAGTCGTCCGTTCTTCTTAAAACAAGAATATATTCTAACCAAGAGTAGAAATTGGTACCTAGTGATCAACTAAGTACAAACAACTGTCAACATTAGCCACACCAATTTGTGAGGCAAACAAAGGTGTGTAAACACGAGCAATTGTGAGTTCTTTTATTAACGCTAACGTTATTTGTTGTTTTTGTGAGTTGTCTTAATGTCAGGTACAATGGAGACAGGATGATAAAGTCAAGCACCTATTGGAGAAATTACTTTGGCAACCATATTGGAAGTATTGAACAATGTGAGATGTGATATATCAAGGATAGATGGTAGGCTGGCCAATATGGAAGGTCGAGTCAACTACAATGACTCTACAGCACAAGCTACTTTCTGTGCTTCTACAAGTGGGAATGATCACATTAATTCTCCTACTCTCACACCCTGAACCCTCCACCAATCTCCAACTTTCAATCAATTGGGTTCAAATAGCCAAAGAACCAATCGACTGTTCCATTTCCCGCTTAGTCAAGAACCTCCACCAAGTCAAAGCCATCCTTACCAAACACCACCTAACCAAAATATTCCCTACCAAAGACCACAACCACCACCAAATCCCGTGAATGAGGTGAGGAATGATGAATATCAAGGAGGTTATAAAGGTGAAGGTGAAAAAGCGCCATGGAATGAGTCACAGAAGAATCGACCAAGAGGTAAAGTCTTGCAAGGTGGACTAAGAGGTAGATTGGGTCCAATGCCATTTGATAAGAGACAACATGGAAACCACCCTCAAGGTGGAGAACAATGGGAACTCAACGTCAATCAAGAAGTTGGTCAAGAAGCTAGAGAAGGACATGGTAACCGTTATCAAGGAGGATATCAAAGGGGTTACTACCACAACGACCAAGGTGGCCATGGAGGCCGAGATGTTGGCATCAACTCTATCAAAACGACTCTTCCATCATTCAAAAGGGGAATGCAATCCCAATGCTTATCTAGAATGGGAGTCTCAATGTGACCGGCTTTTCAATGTCAATAACTTGTCGGAGGTCAAAAGTAGTTGTTATGCTATCGCTCAATTTGAAGGGTATGTTGTCACATGGTGCGAATACATGAAGAGGTATCACTTAGTTGTTCAAGAAGGTCATCCTCCACCATGGCCCGAATTGAAAAGATTCATGAGAGCCAAGTATGTGCCGAAAAGATACCACCAAGGGTTACTTGCCAAATTATACAATTTGAGGCAAGGAAATAGAAGTGTTGAAGCCTATCATGATGAGTTCCAAAGCATAGTCATGAAGCTCGAATATCGAGAGATTGAAGAGCATGCTCTGATTCACTTTAAGGTAGGGTTAAACAAAGAGATTTCTTCAAAGATGACCATTCATAGGTTTGCTACTTTGAATGATGTATTTGAGGCAGCCCATGAGATAGAGATGGAATTCAAGGAGGAGAAAGTGTATAAGTATAAGAGTTCATCTTCCAATACTTGGAGCAAGAACAAAGGGGGAGCTCAAAGCTCGTTGGGTTGGAACAAGGGTTTGGATGTCAAGCAGACTTATGAGAAGATGCCCTTCGAAGGAAACACTCCAAAGTACCCACCAAGAGAAAAAGGTAACAATGACCCGACCAAATTGCCTAAAGGTATTCAATGTCACAAATTAGGGGATGAGGTCATATAATGCGTGGGTGTCCCAATCGATTCACTCCTATAATCCATGGAGGGGAAATATATCTTAGTATTTAGGACGGCCCCAAAAATAAGCAAGGCATTGACACCAATGTCAAACAAGACTCCACAATTTCTCTAGTGTGCAATGTTCATCAGAAGAGACTCAATTCGATAATTGGCTAGTCACAACGAGATGCAAAAAGTTCACATATTGTCTATGCAACTTCATTTGGCCTCATCGTAGACGCACGTTCATCTTTGTTCGATTATGAGCACTATTCAAGTCATCGGTATTGATCAAGACTATACTCAAATTTGTAAGAGAACAACCACATTCAAACACAAACAAGAGGTGGCACAAAAATTTTCGGAAGGGTCCAAAAATCATTTGCAATTAACACAAGGAGCCACAAGCTCAATCATCCACAAAAACAGTGGTAAACACAATATATACCAGAAAAACCTAAATATATAGACATAACAATAGTCACAAAAGGTGGGCCTCACCCCACCATAAATAAAAATCATTTTTCCTCAAATGCAAGAAAAATAATATCCACAAGTCAAAAAGTAAGATAGAGAGGGAGGTTAAAAGGGATCCTGTCTACTCAGTCACTCCGTCTGTCTGGGCATCAGTGCCCGGTGTAGTGCTCGAAACCTGGGCATCAGCGCCAGGAGTCACCTCCGGAGTACCACCAGCACCACTAGGAGTTGCCATGGATGTCTCTGTCAGCAATGTCTGGATCACCGACTGTACAATCACCTCCTCAACGTCTGGAAAATCTCCATATATGCTCTCCTCCCTCATCTCTATCTGCTCCTCGTCGATCTTTGTCTTCGATTCGTCAACTGTTGTGCCCTCCCTATGTACATCTCCGGTGGTAGCCAGAGGAATCTCTGAAGTCTCAGGGGTGTCCACATCATCCGCAACCTCCAGTAGTGAAGTGAAGTCAGTAGACTTTAGATAGTCTACATCCTTCCTCAGGTCTGCTACTTCGACTTTCAAAGTCGTAACTCAAAGGTCTTCCCCTGTCTGCTCTCGCAGGCCTCAACTCTCATAGTGAGAGTGTCAATAGACGTCCGGAGGGGGGTCAGTGTAGCAAGGATGACACACTCAATCATCCATGGGATGGATTTCTCAAGTCAGGTCGCCCTCACATCAGCTAAATAGGCCAGGTGCCCCATCTTCAGGATCATAGCCTGAGTGATCCTGGTGGGCTGGGCAGAGGTAGAGGCACCCGGAGCCTGTGAAGAAGAAAAAGAAGAAGAAGGGGCAAATGTACCTGAAGGCTCAAAGGTCGGTGTAGGCAAAGATGCCTCTGCATGTATTGAATCAATATCTACCTCCAGGGATGTATCCACTGGAGCTGCCCTCCTCCTGTCAGCCTCCTCTTGAGTGTACTCGGCCTCAATGTGCTGGATGTCAGTGGAGGATGAAGAGGTAACCTCAGTATCTCTCGCATCATCCCGAGGTACTCCAGTGCATGCACAACTTAGTGATCAGGTCTGGGAATGGTAGAGAAGTCTGCCTCTGCTTGGCCCTCATGGCCATCTCTTACTCAATAATAGGTCCCAAGTTGAGCCGTTTCTTCACTAAGATAGACCCTAAACAAGCTGCGTTCGCATGTCGGAGGATGGATTCGTTCTGTGAAGTCATGATGGAGCTGCTGATGAATCCGAACCAATATTGAGCAACTGCATTCAAATCTTTTTTCTCGATCTGGACTCTCACCTCTATCTACCTCGGTGTGACATCAGAGAGAAGGGAGAAAGCCAACCCTTCAAGACATCCAGGGACTGAGTTATCGCCAATCCCTGATAATTGTGCTCGAACCCTATGGCTCTCTCAAGGACAACCTTTATGATATCGCTGCAGCATCCAACTTCCACATCTCTAACTATAACCAACTTAACCGATCTGAACTCGCTGGCCTTTTGCTTGCTCTTCGAAACCAAGTCACCATACGTTGTATAGGACTCCCAGACACATGAATGAATATAGGGGCCTTGGGGTATGGTGAAAGTCTGAAATCTGTGTCACTGCAGTATCTCCCTCACACTGGAGTATCTTCCCTCTAGGACTTCCATGGACAACAACCTCTCCTCGAGAATAATTTGTAATCCATCACCTTTTAACCTGTTGAGAAGCCTGGGAGGAGGGACGACTAGTGGCACAGGAGCCACAGGAGGTGCTGGAGCTGGCACTAATCTTCTGGGGTGGAAACTGGAGGGACTCTAGCTGAGTCAGGGTGATATCTAGCACGGATCTCAGCCCGCCGGGACTGTAAGGGTTGATGGTCCTCAGGCTCAGATAATGTAGCCCGAGAATCAACAGACACTCTCTACCTATTATGCTTTAGAGTCTCAGATGCGGGCCTCTTGCCTTTGCCCTTGCCTCCCATTGGAGGCTCTGTTCTCCCCTTTTTAGGAGGGTTTGCTCCCCCTTTGTTGATCACAATACCCCTTGCTCTTTTACGGGGTGGCATGTCAAGGTTAGTCCTAGCCATAGCTACAAAAACATCGAAAAGAGTTAGAAACACTTCAAGCAAAACCACAGAAAAGTAGTTGCAGACAGACTCGCCGAACCTATCGGCGAGATGCCGAATCTCCTTCACAAGCTAGATCGGGCTCACCGAAAGGATTAGCTCAAAAAACTCAAAAAAAATTGGCATATCAGTGATGGGAAGGCCTTTCGGTGAGTCACTGATAGCATTCGGTGAGCAAGGATTAGCCCACCGAAAGTTACAGTCCAATTTAGGGTTAGAGGCGTAGACAAAAGGCGATTAAGGAGGACTTTTCGACAAATCATTGAGTGCCTTTGGCGACCTCAGGCTTCACGCCGAAAGTTACAGAACCAAACTTCACATTTAGTATGAAATTAAAGGCGTGATGGGGAACTTTGGTGAACCACCGAGTGGCTCGGCGAGCTCGACCCAGCTCACCAATTACCCAACGTGCCTACTTTTAACCCAACTTCCCAAATTCAACCTCGCATCCCCCGAAAATAAAATCAAAGCATGCACCCATCAAATTCAACTAAGACCCATTACTCCCATGCCCCCAGGATACACAGACTTCTCCCAGTTTGGCCAAATTTGGCCATTTGATGACTTTTACCCTAAAGAATGACGTCAAATGCTCCATCATTGGGAAAAATATGTCATTTGGCACAAATGCAGGCTGCTAAGACTTCACCCGGCTAATTCCAACAGCATGCAAGCACAACCCCACAAATTTTAATCATTTTTAAAGAACAAAAATTGGGGAATTTAACATTTAAGGCATGATAATGAAATTAACAACGGCACACGCAAACACAATTATGATCAGAGAGGTTGAGCACACAATACTAAGACAAAATCAATTGCATAAGAGTACAAATTGCTAAAAGTAGGATTTGGAGTGCGGAAAACCAACCTCGGATGCCGAATAAACAAGTTGAAATGCTAGGCGGAAAAGTCATCCACTCTGAACACAATTTTGACGACTAAAATGCGGTAAAAATGCAAAAATATTGAAAACTAAAGTGCGGGTGTTAGTTTGGGAAGTTCAAAAGTGAGGGAAAGTGAAAGAGTTGGAAGTTTAAACCTTTGGCCTTTAAAAACCATCCAGATCTCGCCCATTAGGCGACATTAGTTTTTCTCGCCTACCCACTCAGCGATGCACCAAATGGGAACTTACCTCGCCATGTTTTACATGACCTCCAGTTAATGTGGGGGTCCAAACGACGAACTAGATTGTGATCGTCGACGTGGTCGGCGATTCGCCAAGTGTCTCCTGGGATCGCCGAGTTTTACATACTCCAATTTAAAATTGTCTTGAGTCCAATGGTGGTCCAAGTCGGGCTCGCCGACCTCTTCGGCGAGTCACCAACTGGACTATCATCTCGCCAACCTGCACTTTTCAAACACCTTCCACACTTTGACCTACACAATCAACACACCATTATTTCAAACTTAAAAACAAAGAAAATAAAACTTGGGTTGCCTCCCAAGCAGCGCCTTAGTTAACGTCGTGGCACGACACAAGTCCACACTCAAACCTCATTCTTGGGGTTAGCCATAGTATCACTAGGCAAACCCCCTTATTGTCTCGGGTTTAAATGAGATGAGATATGACCCATTTGGGTCTCTAACTGCTTGGTCGATACTAAATGGGAGGTAAAAGTATGGCTAAGGGTTGACACGTCTTCTTTCATTTCTTTCAAAATATTGTCTAACCCCTCAACTTTGTTGAGGCTAAGAGAAAGCATATCCTCAGACCGGCCACCTTCTGAATCCTTTGGATTTTGATGCTCGTGGGGAGGCACATATTTGTCCTTCTCCCCATCCTTCCAATTGGGATTTCTATCCCTCCATTCTCGATCATGATCCTTCTAACCTTCATCCCTATTCCAACCTTGGTTACCACCCTGCCTCAGGTAGTTTGAATGATAACCACCACTTTGGTTGGCTAGGAAATTCACCTTTTCATTATATAAAACCTCGAACTTGGCCATATTCGAATTAACACACCCGACACCCACGACATTGACACCTCAAGCACCAGCTCCCATGACAATTTTGGACAAAATGTCAAGTTGTGTCATGATCTTGGCCATGTTCTGGTCCCTCTCATGGTCTTTCTCCATCTGCTCCTTGGTCAATTTGAACGTGAGAGGGGAGACCTGGTTTTCACGGGTGTACCACGCCCTGTTGATTGTGGTCATGTCATCCAAGAGCTGAGTTGATATCACATAAGGCTACTGCATCAAACCTCGAGGAGAAAGTTGGTCAGCAACACCCTTGTTTATCGAGTCAAGGCTCCAGTAAAAATAATGCAACAACACGTTATCAGGCAAGCCATGAGTTGGGGATTGGAGCACTAACTTCTTGAATCTCAGCCAAGTTGCATGAATTGGCTCGCCCTCCAGCCAATTGAAGCTCTGAATATTGTCCTGAAGATTCATCACTTTGAAGGAGGGAAAAATAGCACTTGAAATGCGGTAACCAACTCCTCCCATGAAGTGATTGATTCACGTGGAAATTCAGCCAGCCACTTACATGTTTCTACCATCAAAGAGAACGGGAACAACCTCAACCGGACCGACTCTTAGGATATGTTCTTGAAGGAGAACGGTCCGCATACATCCAAGAAAATTCAAATATGATCATGGGGATCCTCATGAGCCAACCCACCAAACAGCCCATTCAATTGCAAGAGTTGCAACATAGTACTTGTGATGTGGAACACCTCATTCCCTTCGGCTGAGGGCAAGCGAATGGCAGTCATTCACCGAACGATTCTGAGATGCAGTGCTAGATCGCCCAAAGTTACAGATCTTGAAGATGCTAAAGGCCAAAGCAAAAAGGCGATGGAATTGACCAAAGGGTGGATCGCCGAGTGGATCGGCAATCTCGACTTATTGTGCCGAATGGTCTTTCACAGCATATTTTTGGCGACTATAAATACATTTTTGAATATTCAGTTTAGTATCTAATTTTCATTTTATCAATCAATTTTGAAGTTTTGAGAGTATTGAGACAGTATTTTCCTTAGCTTTGAAGAATTGAAATTTTCCATTTTTGAGAAATTGAAAGTGGTCTTTGAGATTCTTCGATTTGGACCTTTGTAAAGTGATATTATCTTACCCAGTTGATGGAAACACAATTTGGTCACGATTTCTATCTTTTTATGATGTCTAGCTAAAACCCCAATTCTTGGGGTGTGATTATGTGATTATGGGTTGATTTAGTTGTTGGGTATTGTTAATTGATAGTTTAAATGTTGTTTAAAAGTGATTTCAATCAGTAATTTTGGTTTAATTTAAAGGATTGTAGTTGTAAATACTACTCTACCTTCGTGTTTTTGGCTTGATCGAGAGAGAGGTTTTAAAACCAAGGTTACTGATTTTATGGTCTGTGGGTATTGGGGTGTCATGGGTTCAGCTCGAGAGAGTGAATGGACTAAAGAGTAGGTTGTTCTTAACTGCTGCTTATTGGTGTTCGAGAGAAACCAATTTGATTTGGGGTAAATTGTTCGAGAGAAAGTTTATCCCCACTAAAATCTAGCTTATTCACTGATTTACAGCTATTTACTATCAGTTGAAATTACCCATTTGTCTACCGACAAAGAACAAGACGTAAAATTCAGAAATCTAACTACACTTAGAATAAAAGCTAGTAAAAACACTTCTGAATTGAAAATCCCCGGCAGCGGCGCCAAAATTTGATACGTCCAAACTTACACCTCAATTAAGAGATATAAACGGTCAAAGTCAATTTACAAAACTCAACGTGAGTTGAGGTCGATCCCACTGAGAATTTCTTTATAGAAATGATTTCACTGTCGCGTTTTACTCTAGTGTCGTTATTATTTCCTAAATAAATAATTGCTGAAAGTAAAATTGGGTTTAGTGTTAACGCTTTAGTAACCAAAATTGTAAAGTAAAGTCTAATTCAACAATGAACAAAATATCAATTTTGAAGTTGTTTCAATAGTTACTGAAACTAGGATTGTGTTCCCTATAACGTTGCATCTAATTTTCTTACGTAATTGAGTTTCATGCAACTTACGTCTACAAACTACATGCGAGCTAGCTATATCTGACACTTCTCATTCTACTCAGATAATCTTCACTCAAGTCCTCGCGGTCCTAGAGTGTTAAAAGATTTACCCTCACCTATAATGGTGTTAAGGTTCTTTTCTCTCAAACTCAAACTTTGACTCCATTTAGTTAGATTAGTTTAGCGTTTTCCTAACTATCATTTTTCTCTCGAACAAATGACAGATACAGGCTCATCCTAATGCGTGCACTCATCAGAATACATGAATGACGAAAACTAAACTATAGTTTGTAACCACAAATTGCCTTTCACTCATTTTACGAAATCACAATTAGAATTATGTCATGGATCCCACAACCCAAGTTGTGGTGTTTAGCCACTCTTGATTTCACGTATATGTTTAGAAATATCAAATTAAAACATGTTAGAAAGTAATTACAAGAATAAGTAATCAATAACCACTTTGATATTTCAAGAACCGGAAAATCGAACTTCAAACTTAATTCAATATCAAAAATCGAAAACCAAAAGCTATGAATTATGGAAACTCGTTCGTCGTTCAATGAAATATAAGATAAAACTGAAAAAACCGACCTAATTAATTCAAATAAGTGTTTTAAAAAAGTGTCCTACTCGAAGTAGGACTGGAATGTCGGGCCCTTCACACCCACTTCTACGGCCCATCAAGGGCTTCACTTGGATTCCCCCAAAGCAGGTTCTTCAAGACCTGTACATTATGTCATCACCACGACATGCACCACGGGTCGTGACAATGACCACTGGTGGTGTAGTTGTCCGTGGTCTTCACTTGGTAACTTCTCTCTTCAACTTTCCAAAGCCCCTTCACTGTATAATTACCACGACATGCACCACGGGCCGTGACAATGACCACGGACCGTGTAGTTGTCCGTGGTCTTTACTTGGTAACTTCTCTCTTCAACTTTCCAAAGGCCCTTCACTGCATCATTACCACGACATGCACCACGGGCCATTTTGAGGACCATGGCTCATGAAGTCGTCTGTGGTCTTCACTTGTTTAAGTTCCATTTTCAACTTTTCCTTGCCCATTCACTGGTTCAGCTTCACGACCAGTACCATGGTTCGTGACAAGGACCACGACCCATGTAGGTGCTCTTGGTCTTCACTAGGTCACCATCATTTCCTATTTCTTTTTTTTCAGTTTTCCACGCAAGCAAGAATCTGTCTACACATTCAACAAACATATCAAAGCATACAAAAATGCACTCAATTCTAGTATTAATCCTTAGTTTTCGAGCATCAAATGTACCAAGATTTTACGACACATCATCTATGGGCGTATCGCACTACATACAAAACACCAATTGGTATGTCACCGTATCAACTAGTTTTCAAAAAATCTTGCCATTTACTGGTTGAATTGGCACACAAAGCATTATGGGAATTGAAAGCTCTAAATATGGACTGGACAAAGACTTCAAAGGAGAGAGTAGATCAGCTAAATAATCTAGACAAATTCAGGTTCAGGGCGTATGAAAGTTCAGCTCTTTAAAAGGAAGAAATGAAGAAGTGGCATGATTCTAGAATCCTTAAGAGGGAGTTCAGAGTAGGAGATTGGGTTTTTCTATATAATTCTCAACTCAGGACTCTTTCAGGGAAAGCTCAAATCCAAATGGTCAGGGTCCATTCAGAGTAACACAGGTGTTCACAAATGGTTCCATTGAAGTCAAAGGTAGAGAGGGACCTGCATTCAAAGTGAATGGGCAACGCTTGAAGTTGTATTTTGGTGAATGCCAAGAGATTTATCTGATTGAAGTGGTGTATCTGAAATATGCTTGAGAGCATTTCCACATCGTGCCACGACGTTAAATAAGGTGTTTCTTGGGAGGCAGCCCAAGTGTTAGTATGTCAAATAATGTGCGCTAATTTTGCAGGTGTAAGAAATTGTGCAAGGTGAAGACACCATTGGCGGATCGCCGATCGGTTCGGCCAATCGGACCTAGTCCGCCTTCTGGGCTTTGAAAATGGAGTTGCGATACTGGAACTTTAGGCGGGAAACTTCATCACTTGGCGATTCACCAAAGTGATTGGGCGACCCAAATTTCTCCGCCCTTTTTGCTCCAACTCTAATGGCCTAACCCAATGGATCATTCGGCGAGGATGCAAGTCCAATATGCGAAGTGCCGACCGATTCGGTGAACTCTTCCAGCTCCACCCCTTTGCCCCTTCCTGAATGTGGTGCACACTGGAAATAACGGCAATATTCTAATCATTGGGCGAGTCATCGAGTAGTTCGGTGACTGTTACAACTTCTCACCAAATGGGCGCCTAGTGAAGATTCCGTGTCACCTTGATATGCGTGTTTACTTATCAGTATTTTATTTTTATCTGTCATTTTTTTGTAGTGTTTGTTCTCTAATCACATTGAGGACAATGTTGAATGTTTTTGGTAGGGGTGTGTGTTTGGTCAGTGAGTCCCTTGTTCGTTTGGAAAAAGTTATTTATTTGAGTATCGATTATGATCAATACCGATGACTTAAATAGTGCTCACCTACGATGAGGCCAATTGAAGTTGCATAGTCAATATGTGAACTTTTTGCATCTCATTGTGACTAGCCGATTTTCAAATTAAGTCTCTTGTGATGAACATTGCACACCAGCGAAAGTGTGGAGTCTTGTTTGATATTGGTGTCAATGTCTTGTGTGATGAGCTTACTGTGAACCATGTGTGATGACACCTAGAATTTTCCCCATTGGTCCGGTTGACTGAGTGATGCACATAAGTGAAATGATCTTAGGCAAAAATTTTAAAGAGTGAAACAATTTGACATTTTACCTCTTTTGTGGCCAACCTTGTGAGTGTGTGAATCTTGCTTGAACTCCCTTTTGAGCCTTATCTTTTCTTGGAAGAAAATTGAGCAAATGAGACCTCTCTTTATCCATTCACCCATAATCCTCATGAAGTGTGGTTTGTTTAAATAGAAAACTTAGGCCAAAAGCCTAAGTTGGGGGTGTGGTGAAAGGAGAAGGTAAATTAAGAAGTGCAAAGAAGTCCCCTTTGATCCATGGTTGTGAAAAAAGATGGAACCCCTCCATACAAAAAAAATAAAATAAAAGAAGAATGAAAAAGAAAAAGAATGAAAAAGTTTTGAAATAAAGTTGTGAAAGTGCAAAAGAAATGGGGTGTCCGGTATTCCATGAGAAGCGAATAATGGGGTGACTTTTGCATGAGTGAAAATGTTGAAGAAAAGGAAAGAAAGTGTTGTTGATACCACATTTCATGAGGATAGTAGCCACTGAGCATAAATGATCATACATTTACACTCAGCCCCGTTACAAGCCTTGAAAAGACCTTTTTGATCTTGAGTGAGCTGAAACAAATGTTGATTGGAAAATAAGGGCAAACCTATCGATGAAGTCATACATGTGTTCATCTTTGTGAGTGTGAGAGTTGTATGTGATTCTGAAGCTATAAATTGTTGAACAATTGTGTGTGAATATGGAATCATCTCTGTGTAAGGGCATTTTAGTACCTTTGTTGAGCTTGAACTTCCATTTGAAGCAAGTATTGTGAACTTGAGAATCTTTGATAATGGTGAGTCACAACTTGAATCTTTGAGTGCACAATTGATCATTGCATGAGTAGGTTGAGTCTTGTTGTGTGCATTCATGATTGAGTCTTGTGTAGCACTATTTGAGACATCCATTTTGAACTGCTGAACTTGAGTTTTACTTGAGGACAAGAAAAAGTTTAAGTTGGGGGTGTTGATGAGTCTGAGATTTGGACTCATTTAGGGCTTTATTTATAATGATTTAGTGTCCTCAAATGCTTAGTTTGTGCTAATAACTTATGTAAAACCCTTGATTTCCAGGTATATGGATTGAGGAGCAAAGCAAGGACACTAATTGGCAAAGAGGAAAGAAGCAAGCTGAAAGAATGAAGAAAAGCAAGCCTGGTGATCGTCCAGATCACTCGGCGAGTCGCCTAGTTGCTCATCTATCGCCTAAAGTTACAAAATACTAAGACTGAATTGGGGGTAACTTCGGCGAGCAGCAGTTCCATTCGGCGTGTCGCCAAACACCGGTGTAGGATGACCTCATCACCAAAAGTCCTGATGGAAATCCAGATAAGTGTTGATGGGCGAGTTAAAAGGCAAAAATGTGAATCGCGGAATGAAACGACGATCCCGATCTGGCTTGTCTAAATTTACAGTGGCTGAACTAAGAAAATAAGAAGAATTAAGGCGAGAAAAAGGACAATCGACGAGTCGCGGAACGGTCAGCGAAACCCGACTTTCCTCACCAATTAGTCCCAAAAAGCCTCAATCAAACTTGTATAAATTGATTTTTGCAAGAGAGAGAAAGCATTCAAAAACGTGAGCAACAAAAGATTGAGCGCAAAAACACTACCATTGTGGATTTCAAGTGATTTTAGCAAGGTTTATCATTTGAGTTTTGTAATAGAGAAGATTTTAGTTAATTTTAACTTTTGAATTTCATTTACCCAGCTATGGAAAACTTGGCAGGTATGGAATTTCATCTTTTTACCATGGTTGGCTAAAACCCTAACCTTGGGGGTTTGACAATGTGACAAATTGTTGCATTTGACTAAGTGGGTGTCATCAATTAGCAAATTGTGGTGTTAATTTGAAGTGGTTCTGAATTATTATCGTGGTTTAAATTCATTATTTCATGCTTAGTGCAATATAGTTCAGAGTTTTGTGCTTGCTCGAGAGAGAGGTATAGAACCAATGTGGTAATTTGACATCCTTAGTAGTGGGTCATTGTGATTTCATCTTGAGAAAGTGAAACTCAAGATTCAACCTTTGTGTCTAGCTCGAAAGAGTAGACTTGATGAGCAAGTGGCTAGTGTTGAAGTTCGAGAGAATTCATCATAAATAAGGTAATTGTTCGAGAGAAAATCATTTTACTTGTAGCCTATTCTACCCACAACAAATTGACATTGTTGGTAATAATGTTCACCCATTGAGTTGAATGCAATAGTTGGTTAGTCAACCCCCCAAGTGTTTCCTCGTTATTTGATTGTTTCATTTTGATTGTTGAAGTGGGTTAGTAACTACAACCTGTAATTTGAATCCTAAACTCTCGAGTGTGGTGCTTGTTCAGCTAAAAAGGTCACTGTCATACTTTCATATTTGAATTCAAAAGAAAGCTACTCTCTGTGGATGGACCCCAACTCATGTAGTTGGGTTTATACTGATTTACGACCGTTGATACTTAGAATTGGATGAAGTGTCTTTGAAACGTTAATCAATAATGAGATCAAGTAATAATAACTGAATCAAAATAAATTGAACCCATGGAGAATCACATGAAAACCCTAGAAAATTGGGTAGAATTCAAAGAAGAATTTGAGTTTTCTCTTGGAACCTAATGGATGAAAGGGATCCATTGGTGAAGTTCTCATATACCTTGATAAAATCTAGCTTTAGAATTGAACGAGGAGAGTTGGAGCTTGAAGATCCCATGAATCTCTTGAAGCGTTCAAAGAAAACTTGGAGAAGAATATTGAAGAATTTTTGGGATTTTGAGCGAATGAGAGGGAATAAGTGGATTGGGGTCTTCAGAAACCATTTATACTATTTAGAATAGGTACAAATGACATAGTATAAGGGTTAAAAGATTGGGAAAAGACTCAAATAGTCCTGACTTAAAATTGTTGAAATACCCTATAAGGAAGGCCTTCCACGGACCATTAATCATTTCACCGTTCGTAAACCAGTCTGTAAACTCTTGGATTAGAATATTTTTCACAGGGTTCAGGTCCAAGGATGACTTAAATGACTATGGAATCTTCCAATGTCCTTGAACCCGTCCGTAGACCCCTGCCTTAGAATATTTTTCACATAGTTCAGGTCCAAGGATGGCGGCACTGACCGTGGACCTTCCACCATCCGTGAACTCGTCCGTAGACCCTTGTCTTAGAATATTTTTCATAGGGTTCAGGTCCAAGGATGACTTCACTGACTGTGGACCCCTCCACCGTCTGTGAACTCGTCTGTAGACCCTTGCCTTAGAATATTTTTCACAGATTTCAACTGTATTTTCTCATCCCAACTTCCAACTAACTTTATACACTTCTGAGAAGTTACATTCTACTTTAGGATCCTCACAACAATAGCATCTTGATGGAAATTGTATTGCACACTTGTTTAGAATGTCACCCAGAGGTCGTTCGGGTTATCATAATCTCCACGTGAAAAATGAGATTTTGATTAGAATATCTTTGATCCACATTAGCTTGTGCACCTTATTGCTCTCTTGTTTTTGTCTTACCAATTGAAATGCAGATCCCACTATGAATTGTTCCCTTGATTCCTGTCTCTAGTATGGTCTGTTAGGCTCATCCTCTTTTTAAGGTGGGTTAACCTTTCCTAGAATATGTTTTGCTAATTATTGAGGAAGAATTCTTCTCAGAGTCAATTTATGCCACTACCCTTCTTCAACTGTTTCCTTAACTAGTACAATTGTCTTGTTATAATCAAAACATATGGGAATGATATGACCCAGAGCCTTTTACTTCTATCCAATTGTCTAGCCACAACAAGTATGAGTTACCCTTTTTGGCTAGCTACCATGTCTCTTTCAATTTTCTCCCTGCATTTTACCATCTTCTTCAGGATATATGCTCCTGCTACTGCATGATGCTTCTTTAGGTATTTGTTGCTTAAATAGTTCCTCCCAGAAAAATTACTCAGTTTTTAAGTTCCACCAAATCTTTACAAACAAAGCTTTTGATATGTCATGTAGATTTTCAAATCCCATTCTTCTTTCTTCGTGTGGGTGAAATAAGGAGGGAGTGGACCAATGTTTTTTGAGTTCCCTATTGAGGTTGCTCCAGAAGAATCCTGCCAACATTTTGTGAAGCGATGCTAGGATAAGTGACACCACTTTCAATAACAAATTCAAGGGTTTTTATTCTTCAACAATCTAAAATTATTTTTGATGTTAATACATTGATCTCTAACATCCAATTAGAAAATGTCATTTGGACTCTTCAACTCTATTTTCACTTCCAGACGCAATAATAGGATTGATTTAACCTTTTTCGCCACATCAATCACAGGGGTACTAATTTTACTTCAAATGAAATTGGGGAATAATGAATTGGACGTGATATTAAACATTTACAGGCAAGTTTAGTGGTGAATCTGTGTGCATTCCCAACTTGTAAAAATAAAAACAACACAATCATCAGTTATCTCATAGAACTTGACTATATTTACATCGTTATAATGGAGAACAAGGACTACGGGTCCTTCCATTCCTCTTTTGAGAAAGAAACTTTGGCTATAATACACCTCTCCATCCTTTTGGACTGATGAAGTAAACAGGAAAACAAACCATCAAAAAATTAATCTAAGTGGAATCATCAAACTTTACTCTCTCCCCGGTGGAAAATACATTCCAGAAGACAGCAGCAGCAAAATACAAGACTGATGTAAGCACCAAAAATCCCTTGAAAGATCCCACCAGTTCAACAAAGAATCCAGCACCAACAGTTCCAATTATCGCAGCCAAAGTACCAGCAGTGTTCGATATACCTATACACAAAGAATCAGTTACTCAGTTAGCTCACTGAAACAGCATCAATAATATGAATACAGATTGAGCTGCTAACACAACATGCAATTTTCTATAATACAAATTGCTTTCATGGGAAAGCATGCATGTAAGAACATATCGAAACCCAAAATGTTATACTAACACAAGTGCAATTCAACACAAACTAGGCCAACTTACTTTAAAATAATACCCTAAATAACATATCGGGCCTCTGACCAATACCACCAGGTTGAGTATTGATTAATTCAGTAATGCACTATCTCAAAGACCTAACGTCAAGCCCAAAAAGAGTCCTCTAACCTCCACGGTTAACATCTTCAAAACAATGATTGCTTTTCTATTCTCATTGGTTTTCCAAGTTATTTGGAAGAAAGGGTTGCCAAACTATTGGCACTTGAATTACTAAAAAAGTTATTAAACTAATATAAAAAATGTTGTGATTTCCTTATGTAGACTTGGGTAATCCTTAGGGATGGCAATGGGGCGGGTGGATGCGAGGTAGGGCGAGTTTAAGGCTATGCGAGACGGGGTGGGTTTAAGGTGATGCGGGGCGGGTTGAAGTGGATTTTTTAAAAACTAATACGGGGCGGGGCGGGGCGGGGCGGGGGTATGTGTGATTTTATGTGGGTTTAAATTTAACTTAATTTTTACATGTTATAAGAGTGATGGATCATTATTTATTAAGATAATTTCTTTAAAGCTACTATACTAAAATATTCAAGATAGTAAATGAAAATGGTTTAATAAAAAAAATTCAATTTCTTACATGTTTCCCAATTTACCTCTAAAAAATAAAATTTTAAGTCACAATCCTATTAAATTAATACAACTTAATGAAAAAATGAATTTATTTTTATGAATTTTATTTTTAGTGTCAAACTTAACTAGAAAAAGAAAATATTAAAAAAAGTATGTAGGGTGGGATCATGCGGAGTGGGTCTATGCGAAGCGGGGCGGGCGGGTTGAAAATGAAAAAAATTGTTAGGCGGGGCGGGGCGGGGCAGATTAAAAAATTTGCGGGTTAAGTTTAACCCACCCCGCCCCATTGCCATCCCTAGTAAACCTCCCCTCATGAGCTAAATGTTGTGATTTTCTTGTATAGACTTTGACAATCCTCCCCTAATGAGCTAACTTTAGGAGTTGAGTTAGGCCTAGGGATAGCAATGGGGCAATGTGGGTGCGGGGCAGTGAGGGTTTAAGACTATGCGGGATGGTGTGGGGCGGATCAAAACCTTAGTTTTTTTAAATTGTGCACACAGGTGAAAAACAATGGGCAACCGAGGGCGGAGGAAAAATAAAGTGGAACAAGGAAATGAGGAATCATTGTCAAAATATCAAGGTAAATTTATTTGAGTTTTTTTTCCAATGACAATAGAAACGCTTCTTCCTTTTTACATGTGTTTGACTTAAAAGGACAAGGAATCATCATCAATAATAGAATTGGTTCTTCTCTTTTACATGTGTTTGACTTAAAAAGCTGCTGAGTAGAACATATGGTTAATGTTCAAGAGTACTTGTTTTTTTGATATCATATGTGAGATTAAAAAAAGTGAATAAAAATGTGGTAATACGATCTTTTTCTAGGCTACAACTCTATTTTCAAATCATTTGCAGAAGACCAAAAAAAAAGTCATATGAAGTAAAAGTACTGGAGCCAAAATCAGAGTTGTCTTTATTTTGAGATACAAGCCTTATGAATTATATTTGTATACATACATAACATAAAGAAGAAGAAAAGTTGCAACAGTGAATTTACCGACAATTACTTACTCTATGCATAATGCAGTAATAACGTAAGTGGAGCGGGTTTATGCGGGGTGGAGCAGGTTAAAAATAGGGAAAAAACAGTATGTGGGGCAAGGCAGGTTGAGAATTTTGTGGGTTTGACTAAACCCGCCCCACACCGCCCCATTGCCATCCCTAGTTAGGCCCCAATTCATTTTTTCAATTGGTATCTGAGCAAGACTCATTAATCCTTATTGGTGTGTTTCAATGTTGGGCCCATGTTTTGTTATCCATACTCCAGTTACAGTCCTGGGCATGGGGAGTGTCATGTTCCATATGGATTAAGGGAATGAGTTATGATCTTCTTATAGTTATATGGACTTAGGCATTCTCCTTCCTAAACTAATTTTTTGGGTTAAGTTAAGCCCAAAATCAATTTCTACATAAAAAAGAATGAAGGAACGAAGAGATAAAATGGCCCGAGGAAAGCAAAAGTATTACTTATAAATGATATGTTCCTTCATCTCCTTGTGAAATGTACATTGCCTATCAAATTTGAATGCTTTGCTCTGATTTTCCAATGCCTAAAGTATGTAGTAGATGTGATCACTTCAGCAATGACTTACATTGCACTACTGAGGTGTATTAATTTGCATATAGGTGCAGTTCCACCGCCACACCAACCCCAACTATAAATATAAGGCTCCCAAAAAATATTTGCACATGACGAAAACAGAAGGGAAAAAACAAGGAAAGAAACAAAGGAAGGAAATAGGAAATTATGTTATGGTGGTTTTAGAAGAGATGTGCAAGAAGGTGCTTCAATAGAAGTATTTTTTAGAGGGGTTGGGCCATTGTGCTTTTCCTGATAAAATAGACTGACAATGACTTTGGTGATTGTGATATTGGCTAAGTTGCTCGGACTCTTCACTTTCAATGTCACATTCATGTTGACACGACGTGGGTGTAAGTGTGGAATCCATACCAAATATGGTCAATGATTTTGGGTACTTTGACCAAAATCGATAGAGAAACCCGAACACATACAATGATTTCTGAGTTAGGAAGGAATGAGTTATGGGTCTGGGAATCAGGCCTCGTCCTCTTAGATCTGGTACGAGCAAGAGTAGGTAAGTTAGTATCGATCTGGTGAAGAAAAGACATGTTCTTATTTGAACATCTTGTTTGGACTTTGGACTACTGGATTTATGTTAATTTCTCGGTGTGGATATTGTCAGGAATTGATTGAAACTTTAGCATGGTTCATGAACGCACAAATTTGGCCAATTTAATTCGCTGGAGAGATAAGTCAGTGACCTTTTTCATTGTACAAGCAAGATTGGTTGGATTAGCTTACTTTCTGTAGGTTATATATCCACTTATGCAGCTTTCTTGATTGCCTCTTTGTTGGGCAAACAAAAGTTAGAGTGAAATCATAATTTAGGCATATGATTTTTTTTCACGTTAAAAGATAATTTATATAAAATATTTGGTAACCAGAAGTCGCTTTAAAGATATTAACAAGTCAACATCACTACCAAAGTGCAATGAACTCAAGAACTCTATCATGACCTCGATATCATTAGAAATAGCCATGCTGCACACCAAAAAAAAGAGATGCAACTATACTTGGAAATAATTCCAGATTCAAAAATACTCTCACAAATTGGTACATTCCTTTCTTTCAATATAGTCCACCATAGTTTAGGCACATTCTTATAACTCTAATTTTAGATATCTGAATTATTTTAACCGAATCCCCGCACTTGTATCCAGACCTAGATTCGTACTCCCAGGCCTTAAAATTTAGATCATGAACAATCCGACTCTAGATTTACACCTGTACCGGACACCCACATCTGAGTCCAAGCAAGGAAAAAACAAGGAAAGAAACAAAGGAAGAAAGAATTAGGAAATCATATATGGCGGTTTTAGAATGAATTAGTTTTGATGAAGGTGCAAAAAGGGTGCTTCAGCAGGAGTGATTTATAGAAGGGGTTGAGCCAGTTGGTGATAAGTTACAACCATTTACTTCTCCTGACAAAATAGATGGACAATGACTTGGGTGATTGGCATATAGGTTTTTATAATCCAGTTTAATTCATATAGAAAAAGAATAGGAAAATAGGACCATCTTAAATTTTGATTAAAATATTTCAGAATTCGGACAAAAAATGCGGGGGCGCAAATACTTGAAAACGCATAAATTTAAGCTTCCAAAAGATCTAAAAATATAATCTTGATTTCACCCAGTATGGATCTTTAGAGAAGAGTCCTAATTATTGAAAATACTAAGTTTTTTCACAGAATAGCTACTTCCCATAAGAGGTACAATTCCATTGAGTCTCTGATGGTGGATGGATGCAATACTAATGACCCTTCTATCATTAAAGAGACCATCAAAAGCTTCTACCAAAATTTGTACACAGAATCAGAGGAGTGGAGGCCTAGGCTACAATTACATGGGATCACAACCATTAGTGTGGAGGAGCAGATAGAACTAGAGGGTCCTTTTGAGGAGGAAGAGACCTTAGGCTGCTCAAAGCTCTGTGCTATGGAGAAAGCACCTGGACCTGATGGTTTTCCCATGTCCTTTTACTTGTCTTTCTGGGAGATCCTAAAAGAGGATATTATAAAGGCTATACAAGAATTCCATGCTAGACAGATTATTGAGAAGAGCTTTAATGCTACTTTTGTAGCACTCATCCCCAAGAAAGCCAGTGTTGCTGAACTTAAAGATTTCAGGCCAATAAGTCCGATTACTGGAGTTCACAAGGTGATAGCAAAACTACTGGCAGAAAGGCTGAAAAGAGTGATTGATAAGCTTGTCAACAAAAACCAAATGGCCTTTATTAAAGGAAGACAAATAATGGATGCAACTCTCATTGCAAGTGAGTGTGTTGACTCCAGGTTGAAAGGAAACATTTATGGGGTAATGTGCAAGCTGGACATTGAAAAAGCATATGATCATGTAAATTCGGGTTTCCTACTAAATACCTTGAGACAAATGGGTTTTGGAGAAAGATGGGTGGGATGGATAAAATTTTGCATAAGCACGGTGAGATTCTCCATTCTTGTAAATGGAGAACCGGGGGTTTTTCTCTTCAGGAAGGGGAATCAGACAGGGTGATCCTCTTTCACCCTTTTTGTTTATCCTGGTAATGGAAGGATTTGATAGTTTGATAAGGATTGCTACTCAAAACAAGTGGATCAGAGGTTTCCAGATTAGTGGAAACAATGGTGATATTAAAGAGATTTGCCATCTACTTTATGCAGATGACACCGTGATTCTCTGTGAGCCACAGGAGGAGCAATTCAGACTCATCAAACTAATTTTGTTGTTTTTGAAGCTTGTACAGGTTTGAAAGTTAATTGGGGAAAGAACAGTTTATATCCTATTAAGGATGTGACAAACATCCAAAGGCTAGCTGACATTTTGGGCTGCAGAGTGGAGAAATTGCCCACAACCTATTTGGGTATGCCTTCAGGTAATAAACACAAAGATTTGGAGATATGGGACAACATAGTCGAGAAGACTGAAAAAAGACTAGCCATATGGAAGGCTCAATACATTTCTTTTGGTGGTAGACACATCCTTATCAACTCTGTTCTAGATTCTCTCCCAATATATGTGATGTCTCTTTTCACTATACCAGCAAAAGTCGCTAAGAAATTGGACAAACTTAGGAGAGATTTCCTTTGGCATGGATGCAAAGAGAACAAAGGATACAATTTGGTCAAGTGGGTGATAGTTTTGCATAGAAAAGATAAAGGTGGTTTGGGCATCAGAGATTTGAGGAAGCATAACAACAGTCTTTTGATGAAATGGTTGTGGAGATACACTGATGAGAAGCAAGCTTTGTGGAAAGATTTGATTAAATGTAAATATGGGGAGGATGGATTCTGGTGTAGTAACATAAGCACGGATGCTTATGGAGCGGGGGTTTGGGGAGCTATTAGAAACTTATGGCCCAAGTTAGAAGCAAATTTATATATCAAGGTGGGGGATGGAAGGAGACCTAGATACTGGTGGGATGTATGGATCAAACAAACCCCCCCTAAAAGACATGTTTCCTGACCTATTTATTTTGTGCACCAATTCCGAGGCAATGATCAGTGATTGCTGGACAGAACAGGTTGGAATCTCTATTTCAGAAGACCACTAAATGATTGGGAAATAGAGAGAGTAGCCAAATTATTGGAGGAACTGGGGGATTTTGCAGGCACCAATACTGTCAATGATGTTGTTAGATGGTCTCACAGTAAGGATGGTATCTTCACAGTTGGCAGGGCGTATAAAAAGGAGTGCAACTCGCAAAGTAGTAGATACCGGAGTTCATGGAAAAATATCTAGAGGACTGCAGCACCAACAAAAGTTAAGTGTTTTACTTGGTTGGTCATTAGAAAGGCATGCTTGACACATGAAGTCTTGAGGAAGAAAAGAAAGATCCTACTTCCTTGGCGCTCTTTATGTGGGAAGATAGGGGAAACTAACAATCACCTATTCTTACATTATACTTTCACAGCACAAATATGGTCCATGTTTCTCAACTTTTCAGAAGTGAAATGGACTATGCCAGAACATGCAGCTGATTTACTTAGTTGTTGGATCAGGAGAGGAGGTAGCTAGAGACGCAAGACCTGGTGGAATTTGATTCCACATTGCATTTAGTGGATAGTGTGGAAGGAGAGGAATAGTAGGAATTTTAAAGATATATCCAATTCCATTCACAAGGTTAAATGGAATTGCATTATATCTCTATATTTTTGGTGTAAAAAGATAGGATTAGAGGATTCAGATCAACTTTATAGAATTCTTAGGACCCTTGTAAGTATTATGTTTTTTGTTCTTTTCTGATTTTCTAAAGGTCCCCTGCATATCCTTAATGCTTAAGAATACAATGTTACCAATTCTCTAAAAAAAATTTTAAAAAAAATTATGGCACTGTTATATACTTATTATATTATATGATGAAAGAATTGAAATTTCAAATGATAAAAGTAGTGTGTACCTAATATTTGAAAACGAATATCTTTTTTTGCCTAGTTAGAGATTTATATATATATTAATATAGAGATAAACTAAGTATATGTAACTACAAAAAGTGTCCTAAATAGCTAGTGGTTCAACATGCCATGTCAATTTATAAAAGAGCATGTCTTTAGGGATAAATGGAAATTTTGGATCGAAGAGTTCTCAAATATAAAAAGATGTTCAGACTTTTTGAACCAAAAAGGAAACAATGCCATATAAGATGGTATTTATTTATTTTTTTGATAATTGAGAAGCAATACATTAGCTGTTGTACAGATAATGCCAAGGAAGCAAGTTAAACTTTTATATGAATTGAAATGATAAAATCAAATCAGAGTTCCTCATACAATGTAGACTTATCTGCTTATTAGTTGTTCAAAGTTAACCCAGTAAAAAGATATACAAAAAAGAAAGCCTGAAAAAGAGGAGTAAAAAGATCACAGCAGCATTGGCAGTGGTGCCATGAACTCTTGAATGGTCGTGCGGCTTATAGCCTTTAATCAGCAAAATACAAGTAATCCAAAAAATAAAAAATTGAGAGCAGAAACTATTATGAGGATGTTGTGGGAGTCTCCTTTGAGAATACTTTGTGCACAGTGACCAAGAAAAAGAAGTTCTGAAAGATATTGGGGCCTGTTTTCTTACTTATTTTCTAGTAACCACTTCAAAAATGTTTCCCTTTCTTTCAGTATGTATCAAATGAGAAGTGGATGCAGACAGACAGAAAATATGGAACAGCCTCTCAACAAAATAAACTAACATTAAACAATAACAACAAAATGCTGTTTCATGTTTGCCAGATAAATAGAGACATGGGAACAAGTAACTAACATCAGGATCAGGACTAGCCTATTCCAACAAGTGGAAAAAGTTCGAGAAAATGAACAAGAATTACCATGGAGAACTCCAGAATACTGCGGGGCAATCTCCTGTCAATATATATAAATGGAAAATCAGTTCCACAAATGAAAACTTTTGCTTCACTGTTTCATGAAGTATATATCTTTAAATGCTAACCTGAAGGTTGACAAGGAAGCCACAATGACTAAATGCTTTCAGTCCTACAGCTAAAGTAAGCCAAGCAGATGCTATGGATGGACTTGGTGCTGTGGTTAAACCAATGAGAGCAAAACCGGGGCCGAAAAAACCAACTGACTGCAAAAGGAACAAATAAGTTGTGTTTGATACAAGTCTTACCGAGTGTGGCACGAAAAAACAAAACAAAGACCAGAAAAAGAAGAAACAATAATTAAATATTCCCTTATATCAATAATATTCAACAAGATTTAACTGAGCATCGAACAAAAATAATTTGAAAGAAAGTAGATTAACAGTTCCACTACTGAATAAGGCTGCTTTAAGCTTGTACTTTGACCAGACTATCCCGTAGAACCAGTGGCTTCTGATGACAACCCATCTCTACCACATGCTATTAGAAAATATTCAACTTTTAACACGTAAAGAGATGTGGCTTGTTACAACTGCGATAGTCTGTGTTTAAAGGCAGAGATACAAGGGAAATGCCATTTTCCAAAACATTGGGGCTGGACGTCCCCAAGATGAAATGTAGGCAACATTTAAGGTAAATTTAGCTTTATTAAAAGAATAAAATTTGAAAATGTATAAACTATGAAAAAAATATGGAATACATTAAAAATTGGATAAAATTCAAAAGCCAAAAGTATATAAAGTTAATTTATAAGTACATGTAGTATAAAATGGATACAACTTACTAAATACAACATACCCAGTGAAATCCCACAAGTGGGGTCTAATACAACTTACTAAATACTAAGCTACAAATCCTACGTTAAGAGTGAAAAAACATATTATTCAAAATTCTAATCAAATACATTAAAAAAACTAAAAAGCAATTAGCTCGTAGTGTAAGGGACACTCATCATAAGCCATAAAGCATGCATGAACCTTTTTGGGTATATAGGGCATACAACCCAAGGTAAAGCATGTACAGGAAAACAGAAGGTGATGCTCCACCTAGAAAAATGTCAGTCCCTGCAAAACTTAAGCTCCACATGCGATAGCATCCATAGAAGCTCTACTCCTTGAAGGACAACTGTGAAGCTTTGGAAGTTCCAATGAGGCCCTTGACAAGATCTCAAACCAAGGAGTTGAAAGACAAGATTATTTGTGATATTGATGTCACATGAAAAGAATTGGACACCCTTATACCCATAATATAGCATACAGGAAGGAGGAGCAATCCTAGTGCCATTCTCTTCTTCTTACTACATTCTCTAGTAAATTGCATACCAAGTGTTTGTTTAAATTCCCTAGTCAAGTTCTAGTTTTCTTGAGCTATAATCCCTAGATGTAATTGCAAAGCCAACTTTGTTTCAAGGATTACTTTAAGAAAAGTGAATTATCACTACACTTCTCTCCCATGGGATGACCCCAACCTCGTCGGCTTTATATATTTCATATGACCTTACTACTCTTCAAGTCAAGGGGAAGGATTGAACATGATCAGTTATCAAAACAACGATCCAGAGGACAACAAAAAAACAAGGGATATGGAGAAAATTTACCTGCATAACTTTCCGGGTTAGGGTCACACTTATGCCTCTTTGGATCATCAAGTCTGACAGAACCCCAGCAAAATAGCCAGTCAACGCCATCATACTCCACGGAACAGCACTAAACCATGCTGCTTGTCTAAGATCAACATGATATATCTAAAAGGACAGATACAGCTATATCACTACAATCATCACAAAAAATATATTGAAGTCACTTAGAGGATGTAATAACGACACCCATCTGCAATAGTTACTCACTGTTTTGAAGTAAATGGGCATCCATGATAATATAACAAAGAATCCCTGCATCAAGAACAAAGAATTACCAACTAAGACTGAATAATTTAGAAACTAAGTATAAGATAGGCGAAATACATAGACAGCTCCTTTAAGTTGTCACAGAATTTTCAGTTAGACACTTTTACAAAGCCTGTAATCTATACGACACCTAACATAATACAAAATATATATTATAAGCACCTCATGCAAATGTGGCACAATCACTGGCTCTTACTACAATGTAGGCGAGTGAACCACTGAATTTCTTCTCTTTTCTCCAAATTTTTCTTCCATAGAGAACCCATACATCATCTACTTCGCTGTCATAACAGCTCACTAAGCATCCACATACTTATGTATCCCAAGCAAGAACCTATCATCAAATTCTAGGGTTTCTAAGAGAACACATCTCAAGGTTCAAGAATAGACTTTTGGGACTCTTCTTCAACATTAGAATTTCAATTGGAGCGATCTAAGGTGTGTAAGGCTAACTCTAAGTGTGGGAGCATCATTGTTCCTCCCTACAATCCGTTTTTGCCATGTCTATGTAATTGCATTCATGAACTATTAAGTTATGTACAAAAAACCATGTTTGCCATGAATTTCCATTCATGAACCAATTAAGGATATCCTATGAATTCAGTGATGTTCGTTCATGTAGATTTAATTTGAACTCATGTATGAATTATATGTATACGCTCATAATTATTTGATTCAATGAGCTCCACAATTTTGATACAAAGTATGGTTTATGAAAATTGAAAAATATGTTTTTTTCCTTCAAAGAGGATTTTAATGATTTCTGTTAGAATGAGAAAGGTTTACACAATCTTACATAGAATAGGAATAGTTTATAGTCTCCTACTTGGTAAATAATTGTATTATAGTGTCTATAAATAGGGTTCTCTGTGTAATAATAATTTAATTTGAACTCATGTATGAATTATATGTATATGCTCATAATTATTCGATTCAATGAGCTCCACAATTTTGATACAAAGTATGGTTTATGAAAATTGAAAAATATGTTTTTTTCCTTCAAAGAGGATATTAATGATATCTGTTAGAATGAGAAAGGTTTACACAATCTTACACAGAATAGGATTAGTTTATAGTCTCCTACTGGTAAAGAATTGTATTATAGTGTCTATAAATAGGGTTCTCTATGTAATAATGAAAATTCACAATCAATAATATTTTCTTCAGATTTCTCATAATTTCTTTCAAGAACTTGCTTATAAAAGAAAAACCTATACGATTTGACCCAAGTCTTCACAATATGATTTATGAACTATGATTTGAGCCAAGGCTCCAACAATATGATTTATGAACTATGATTTAAGCCGAGGCTCAACAATATGATTTATGAACTATGGCTTATGGGATTTTAGGCCAAACATGTATCTCTCATAATCTCTACAATATATACACATGATTCACGTCATGAATTATGGGGTTTCCAAGCTAAACATTTTTTTCATGGGCATTACACCAAATTATGATATATGAGCTTAAAGTTATTCAGGGCAAGTTTTTGGAGTAATGGTTAACATTGAGAAGGATGAGTTCAAATAATGAATGCCCGGAACTACATTTGCCGCGGTAGGTTTAGGATCGTTTCGTTGATTTGGGTAAATCCTCATGTTTTCCGAAGAGCATGTACGGATCCTTTGCTAGCAAATCATTTATGTACGTCTCATATCCAACAAGGTATGAGGCAACTTAGTTAATTAGGCCGAGATCAGACTCCATGTGTTTCCATGGTGGTTATGTCGGGTTAACCTAAGAAGTAGAGTACATATGATAAGAAAAGACCCTCTTTTTGAGTTATGATCCGTTTACTCTATGTTTTACTCATGATCTTCAATTATGCAGTTCACATCATGTTATCTTACATACAGTTCAATTCCATATGTACTTACCTATTGTCGAGGGCGTTGCATTTTAAATGATGTAGAATCAGGTATTCAAGATGGTTGAGCAGAATGTTAAGTTTTATGTTTCAGCTCTTGGTGCGCTCCATTAGTTCTTAGACTATATAGTAAGTCCATTCGGTTGGTTAAGCGTATGGCTAGGCAGGGAGCCTTGTCCCGATAAACAGTTTATTCAGTCATGTTAGAGGCTTTATAGATGGTCAGTTAGTATACTCTTATGACCTGTATTCCAGTTTTGACCTATGTGCTACTTCACGAACTTAAACAATAATTTATGAAAAATACTTTATTTACAAGACTTATTCCCTTATGTTAAACGAATCCCTCAAGTTCTTTTAAATTATGCATTCTGCTCATGTCTAGATGTATGTTCTATGTTTATGCCATGATATGGGTTCGTTCGGGCCAGCGAAGGCATCGAGTGTTGGTGCCGCCTAGTGTCTAGGCTAGAGGCGTGAGACTTGCTCACAATTTTTAAAATTTAGCAAACCAAAAGACGTCAACAGATATTTAGAAATAGAAGAGGCAGCTCAGTTCACTAAAGCTCTAGCTATGCGTGGGGTCCGGGGACAGGCTTGACCGCAAGGGTCTATTGTAAATATGTATTGCACTAAGAGGAGACATATAAGTACCTTCAGCATGTTATGAAACTCAATAATTTGAAACAAAGTGAATTTCCTTCAGGATATCAATAACTTGTAATATTTACACCTAATATGATGGTGCTTTACAAATTCTTGATCCAATAAGATATGGACTTCTTGATAAGGAACTGTAGACTAGCACCTCTATAAAATTAAGCAAGCTAGCACAGAAGTAGACAGTTTTGCATTCATAGAGTTATAATTATACTATTAGAGATATATATGCGTACCCAGCTATGCATGGCATTTGCAACAATTATAGACCATGTCGGTAGTTTGGAGAGTAAACGCCTGAAAGGAGGGATCCCTTTACTTGTTTTTGATTTACCCTCAACTATAGTGTGTATCTGCCCCTTGTTCTGTATATACCTCAATTCATGAATGGATATTTGCTGACTATGTTCAGGAGTACTAGAGGTAGCAGAAACCCACACTAAAACCCATAGGAATCCGGACAAGCCAAATATCACAAATGGTCCGAATAGGCCACCTTGTGACATAAGTATAGGAGAAAAGGTAAGTCCAATAGCACTTCCAAGTTGAAAACCAGCCATGGCAAGTCCGACAGCCCTTGAGCGCTCAGTAGGAGGAAACCATCTACAAGGAAAAGCACCAGTTTTAAAGCAACATGTTAAACCAGATCTTTCAGTTCTACAGACTACTATCACAACTATTTAGTATAGAGACCATATTATAAATTCAAAAGTTTCTTGACTTCAATACCTTGCAATCATACTATTCATGCAAGGAAGAGCAACCCCTTCGGCAATTCCTAGCAGCATCCTCATGGCAAGTAATGGCCATAATGATGCTTCTGCTGCCCAAGGAGTTAGAAGTGTCGCCATGGACCATAAAGCCACACCCCATGCCATCACTAACTTACCTCCGTAGTAATCCACCAGAGTCCCCCCGGCTATTGGCGAGATCAGGTATCCCCAGAGAAATGATGACTGCCATTAGTAACTATTTATCAATCAGAACACTGAATATCAAATGCAAGGTCAGAACAGAAGTGGAAACATGATTTGTTAGTCGATTACTTTCATTTCAAGTCAAAGATTTTTTTTCGTATGTTATTATAGCTACTATAGTAACACGTGAATTCAGAAATTGGTCAGTACCTTGAAAATCTAGTTCTTTGGCTCAATTCAAGAAATGCATATTTATCAGGAAAATGCTTTACCATAAAAGACTCACACAATCAAATTCAAACTGCATTTAGATGTCCAACATCAGGTTTTGGGAGAGAATAGTTTAGTTTTCAAATTTTCACATCAGAAAATAAGAGCACCGAAAGAAATAACAATTTTCAGCAACTGTCCAATCCAAATGAGTTCGATTGGTTGGGATTTATTGCCCTTCTCTACCTAAAAGTTTATGAGAAGTTTTTTCGCACTTATAACGCATACGTTGAAAGTGTTCAATATAAGTCTATGAAAAGTTTTTGGCATTTACCATATGTTGGTTGCCCAATGTGAGGTGCCGCTGCATGTGAGCCATTGGACCTTGAGAAGGAAATTAAGAAAGCTCTCCCCCACACCCTCCACGGATTTTATATGGTGTGGTGGGACATGGGGAAGGTGTTCGTTTGAATTTGATTTATGAGTTGTTAGCTTTCATAGATTGTTAAAACAGACCATGTGAATATCAGATTTGTACCCTCAGATTTTGTCACATTTAATTCCTCCCATTCACACCCCCCCCCCCCCCACCTAGAAGAAAAGAAAGGAAAGAAGTGAACAGAAAACATAAAATGTTAGATGAAAATCTATTACGACGGTTCTGATAAACCTAGACTAAAACAGAGGACATCACCTTTTTTCCTTTTAGAAAATTAACTTTGGAACTAAAATTAATGAAATCAGATTCTCATATAAGACAAGCATTTCCACACCTTGATGATATTTTATTTTACTTTTGAAAATGGTAAAGTTGTATTCATCTGCAATGAGGGAATGCTCGCAACCAAACAAAAATTACAAGGCAAGAAGTCATGAATACATAGAGCCTAGGAAATCTACAAACTGATCTACTTCATATAAACCCTCCCTCTTCTTTACACCTTGACGATACTTTTACAAGAGCTCTGACTTGAATCCTAACTAGGTAGACGCCTAGGATCTGAGGTAAAAATTGAATTTATGAATCAAATCGAACTTTTCTTACAGCAGATCCACCCTATAATATTTCAAAGAAAAAGTTAGCAACATAAAAGATTAGTGACTTGATATCATCGAAAAGGTCACATAATAATTCATTTTAAGCTTGGATCTCTTCAAGCAATCAAGGAGATGAAAAACCATGTTAACTAAAAGGAGAAAAGGTTGATTGACTGGCATTGCTGATGAAAATCAAAGAAAGTCAGCTTTGACACTAGCCAATGTAGACAGAATTATCCTAGTTGACTTATTTCTTTCTTTCTTTTAGTCAAGAGAATGCTTCTTCAACTTGGCCAATGAACTTGTGGACTTCATTTTCCAAGCCAAAATTTTGAACTTGCAAGTTTATATACAAGCACTCTAACGTATCCACACTTGGAGCGGTCATGAATTTAAGATATGATGTTCTACTAAGTTGAATGTAAGATATAAGAGATAAACTTTTTACTGGTATATTCATAAAAATATGTATATTTACTCTTATTAAATCCACAACCATCCATGTGAGCAATTTCCAAATTTATTTACTAGAATATTTCAGAATGTAATTAATTGAATTGGTGAAGAAATAGGGTGTGGAGTAGAAAAAAATTAATGAAAGTACCTGAACAACACCAGCAAAAGATTGACGCCAACCATGAGAAAGAGATAGGGGAACTATAGCGACTGACATGACAACTCGATCTGCGTTACATAAAGCCAAAGACAAGGCTAACATTGCCACAACTTTCACTCTCTCCGATGTGATGAACTCCACTAAGCTCCCTTGTCGCTGTACTGATTGAGATTGAGAATCATTGGAAGAAGCTCGTATTCGATTACTCCGAACCGGAACCTCGGTTCTGAAGAAAGTGTTAGCAGTTATCAATTTGAAACAACAGTTGTGATTGGGCGGAAATTTGCAGTTTGAAGGCAAGTTGATGTTGAATACTAACTGTTTACCAAAGGAATTAGGTTTCCTAAAGCTCGAACTAGGGCTGAGATATCGGAGAGTCGCTGGAGAATTCATCTAGAGAATAGTGCTGTGGTGTTATCGAAAATGATTTTGCATTGAATTACGGATGATACCTCGTTCAAGGCATTTAATTTTGTTCCCTAATGTCACGGCGGCTTGAACTTGATGATGAATAAATAGCATATGTGATTTGACGTAATTCTCAGTTTTCGCAAATGCTGTTACGGAGTCCGTTTGTTCCACTCAGCTCCATGGATCAGATAATTGCTATTTGTTGGCGTCGTTCAATTTTTCTTCTTATATTTGGATTATTACATAATTGCAGGCGTCCTTCAATTAGATAATTCATATACTACTTCCTTTCATTTTTAACTACTAAAATTAATATCACGGAATTTTTAAAATGATACTTAAAATCTATTAGTCATTAAAACTAAAATAATATATTATCTTACATACAAGATTTCATAGTAACAAACATTAATAATGTAAAGAAAAATGAAAATTATTACATCTTATCATTTATTCTTAATAGCATAAGTATAAATTAATGACGATAAAAATACATACCAGAATATGTAACATAAACAATGGTCAGTGAGTCACTCAACAGGACAAAAGTATACAAATATTTAATTGTGAAGAAGAAGAAGAGGAGGTTCAAATTTTTTGTAGTTTTAAAATGAGAGAAAATTCTTCTATTTATAGACAACAAAGGGTAGTGTGAACAAATGTTTATTGTGTCTTATCGAAAAGGTTACAATTATTTGGAAAAGTTGCAATCCTTCGAAAAGGTCACAACTTTTCATAAAAGTCGCAATTTTCATAAAAGTCGCAATTTTCATAAAAGTCGCAACTCTTCATAAAAGTCGCTACTCTTCATTAAAGTCGCAACTTTTCATAAAAGGGGAAGGCTAATTTTGGAAATAAATAAATTAAAAGGGAATTCTGGTTTGTAATGGCACCACGTAGGCAGACATAAGGTTCTCTTATATATATATATACTAGTAAAATTACTCGCGCTTCACGCGGAAATTTGACATTACAAAATTTATAAAATAATACTTAAAACATATCAGTCATTAAAGCTAAAACACTATGTTGTCTGATTATGTAGTAAAGAACATTAATAATATAAAGGAAAATGATAATTATAACATCTTATCATTTATTTCAATCAATCATCTTTAATTTGATTTTATAATTTATCATTTGCCTCTAGAAAGTGTTACTATTTGATACTTTTGGGAAATTAGATGAACATCAACATGTGATATTAAATTTTCTATAATCTTTATCTATACTAACAATTATACCAATAATTTTATGGAAACATAAACAACAACGTTTAAAACATGTACTCAAAAATAACAATTAATATCATAAGCACAAATTAATGATTGTTAAAAATATACCAGGATCTATAACAATAGAATGAAACAGAAAGGAAAAAATGAGTCCACTGAATGCACAATGTCCCCTTAAGGAAATTATTCCTCTCTAGTACCTGAGGTTTGAAGGAATAGATCCTCTCAGGATGGAACGATTCTATTCACAAGTGTATTGATACAGAAACAATGGTGTTAGTGAGTCACTCAACAGGAGCAAAGTACACAAATATTTAATTGTGCAAAAGAAGAAGAAGAAGTTCAGAATTTTCGTTATTTTAAAATGAGAGGAAATCCCTCTATTTATAAACATAAAGGGCAGTGTGAACAAATGTTTTTTGTGCCTTATCGAAAATGTCACAATTCTTTGGAATAAAAGTCGCAACTCTTCATAAAAGTCGCAAATGTTCATAAAAGTCACAACTTTTCATTAAAGTCACATCTTTTCATGAAAGGGGAAGGGTATTTTTGGAGATAAATAAATTTAAAAGGAAATTATTGCTTGTGGTGGCACCACGTAGGCGGATCTAGGTTCTCTTTTATATAAATATATTATATATGATATGATTGTCATAGTTTCCTTTTTTTCAGGTAAAACTATAAAAACAATTTTCATTTATATTTTATGATGTATTTTTTCATTATAGTAATATGCAAAATAAAAAAAAGAGTAATTTATAGTACATTTTTTTATAGTTTTTGAATATCTAATTTTTTTTGTTTAAAATATCGAATTAATTTAATCTAATTTAACTTTAAAAATTAGTCAAACTGACTTTCAAAAAACACAACATGACAAATAAAAATGGACGGAGGGAGTAAATAATTTTTCTATTACTTCATGTTAACTTTAAGTTCCTGTCTAGCCTTTATCTCTAAAGATAAATTATAAAGTATCTTAAAAATCCAATATAATCAAGCAATGCATTAATAATTTTTAAAATCTCATAAGCTACATGTTGTTTTAAAGCCAAACGTTATTTTATAAAGGCGGAATGGTCTAGGAGGCTCCTATACTTGGCTCCATTTGTCGCCTGTCATCCTTTTATTCACGATTTTGTCAACTGAACCCTCAAACCCACTGAAACATGACATTTTAAACCCCTTTTTTTCTGACTTGTCATCATATGTGGCAAAAACAGCTCAAGTGCGTGAATTACACTCACTTTAAAAGCGTGATAGGATTTTAAAAAGCTTATAACAGTCATTTTTGGCTATTACATCAGTCATCTTGTCACCACCCGAGAGCACCCCCTAGTCGTAACACGGCGTACTTGACCCCGAAGGGGTCTAATACAAGCCACTTAGCTCATTCATTGCATTTGACAAATAGAAATAGTGCGGAATAAAAACTTTATTTAAAACCAAACTATCAAAAACTCAATTATAAAGCAACGGAATACTAAGTCTCACATGGCCATCTTAGACAAACTTTAACAAGATAGGGTCACACCCCTTTACAATCGAAGTATAGACAAAAGTCTTAAAACATAAAAAACTAGAAACATAAAGTCCTTATCCTCGACATATGAGGACATACCAAAATAGGTCTTGAGAGAACTCTAATCCCAAGCTTCACTATGGAAGTCAAATCGAGTGTCAATCGCTACACTTCATAAGAGTAAAGAAATATGGGTTAGCACACATAAATGTACTAAGTATGATGACCATGCAAAAACATGCTTTAAAAGAGACATTTTGTTGAAAGTCATGTTTTATGCCATTTTTGTAAAACTTCATGAACATTGATACAAGAGAGGCATAATATAAGTCACCACCAACATACAAAGTCACATAATTCACATTTGAGCAAAATCACATATAACCCTTTACCTTTACCTTGAACCTCCACCTCAAATAACCCTCAAGCTATACCTTGTGCAATGTATGGATAGCGTCCCATACCACCACCCACACTAAGGCACCACCTTAAGGTCACCAAAAGTGAACTTACCATTCATTCGTTCCACCTTTACACAACAAAGCATTTAAGAGACACAAAAATTACATGAATCACATCATCACATTAAGACCAACATCTAAGACAACTCTAAGTTATACTTGTGCAATGTGCAAGTAGCATCCCATACTACAACTCACACTAAGTACTTCTTTGAAGTCACCCTAGACAAGGCACATTCATATACAATAGACATGACAAGGAAGTAACTCATAATACAATCCAAGTATAGCATGCATCTTTACATTTAAGCATTTAAACCAACATTCTTCATTAGGTTCATTTAGGACACATTCATGCATTTAGAGGACTTTCATACATTTAGTCATTAACACTTAGAGAACTGTTTATAGACCATTTAAAGCCTACTCATGCAATGTATAAATAGCATCCCATACTACTACCTACACTTTATAGTACCTATCAAGTAACTAGAGTGCACATCTCACATGATGGGAATAAGCATTTAACCGACATAGACCATGAGAGCTAGATCATTGAATCTAATGTACTATCCCACATCGTAAGGGTTGGTCTACTTGCCTAAGGTAAACCGGTTAACATTAGCTAGGATGGAATCCGCTAGCTAACATCCTATGTGGGCACATAGTTATGGGATAGGAAGATGTTCATTGGAACTCTAACCTAACATTGGGAGAGTTTCCATCTAACCATATCCACTCGGTGCTTATCCTACATTCCCATAGATTATTTCATTCACATTATATTAGTGTATTAGGGAGGAATGCCATAGGCCTATCGACCCATGATACATCATTACCAATGAATGAATGTTATAAGCCTATCGATCCATGGTACATTCAAGGATAGCTCTAGGGTCCATATGAAAGGAATGCTATAAGCCTATCGATTCATGGTACATTGACTCATTAAGAAAGGAATGCCACTAGCCTATCGATTCATGGTACATTGACTCATTAAGAAAGGAATGCAACTAGCCTATCGATTCTAGAGTCTTCGTTACATTAGATCATTTATGAAAAGAATGCATAAAGCTTATCAATTCATAGATATCAAGTCAAGACACATTCATCACTCATATATGAAAGGAATGCATAATGCCTACCAATTCTAGATTCAACATTCACATTATAGAAACCCTTTACATTCCATCTTTTCATTCATGAGTGTCAAATTGAGAAATACTAACACAAATACATTGAATACAAGATCATCATTCTATCATTGAATCACATGCAAATCCTTCACATTATACAACATCATGATAATACTTCAATTCATCACACTATGCCTTCAAGTCCATGATCACAATGTATATAGTAAGTAAACACCTCTACCTTTCAAGTGGATCAACAATTCAAGTATAATTCTACATTAACATGAAATTAGGTCAAACTTGCCCTTTCAAGGATATGATCACATTCACCATAATTAGGCATAGATGATGATACAAGTCAACAATCTAAATCAATCTAAGCATAAATCCATTAACATTCATTCATGGTCAACAAAACCCACTTCATAAGTCACAATTTAGGAATTGAGAGAAACCATGAGTTCATAGAGTTTTGCATCTTAAATCATCAATTAAAGATCAACATAATCATAACTTATCATTTGAAAACGTTTGATGCAAGAACCCATGAGATTGAGTAAAATCCTAGGGTTTTTCAATAACTTGAAAACTTTGAAACTTCTTTGAAATTGACTCTAGGGTGAAAGCTAACCCTAGAAGATGGATCACCATACTTTATACTTGAATAATCCCACGAAATTGAAGAACAAACAGCTTGAAATCCCCAACCCTAGCTTGAACTTGACATTGATCTCCAATGGAGTTTCTAGAGAGAACTTTTTAGGAGGAAAGGGTTTTGATTTGAGAGATGAAATATAAATGAGTGTTTTAATGTTTTAATAATCTTAAAATACCTTAAAACACTTAAAATAACCGTCCACATACTTATTGGGACTTGGGGAGAATTTACCACTTCAACCCTAAGTTGGTCGGTTCCCTTGACAGATTACAAGTACCATTCACGAGCCCTGGACTCACGGACCGTAAATCCATTTACGGACCGTACTGTTGGTCCGTGGTCTAGGGATGTGGCATGGTTTTGGGGATGTTGACCTATTGAGGCCATCCACAGGGAGTGGATGGACCTACGGGTCGTGAACCCTATCCGTAGGTCATGAAACTTTGGCCAACTTTGGTGATTCTTTGGGAGCTTGGGGGTTAGACTAAGGATCTTCCTCAAGGACCCCTAGGGTGGTCCTTGGGGTGTCGTACGTAGACGTTGGACCCCTAAACCCCTCAACCAAAGCTTGGGACAACATACAACAACATCAAACCTCATGACAAACACAAATGCACACACGCTCTAGTTTCACTAGTTCATTTTTAAGGTCGTTACATTATCCCCCACTTAGGAACATTTGTCCTCGAATGACACTTGAAACGCATTAAGGGGTATCGACTCATGACTAGCAGCCCACAATCATGCATGCAACATCAATATAAATGAATAAACATAGGAGAAAACATTAACTCCATATCAATAAGCTCAAAACACTAAAAGAAGGTATGAGCTACATCTACAAACTCATTATGCATCAAAACTTCACATTTCTCATTACATTGGAGGAAATTCCTTCTCAAACTCACATCATTCTCATTACAACATCATTAGGCACATTATACAATTTTCACATAAAGGCACATTATGCGACTTTTTCAAGAACACATTTAACCATGCTCAACAAGTCAACTCATGAAACATTTAGGCAACTCATCATAGATGCATATTAACATGAGGAAAACAATTCATGAAAACTCATTTATTTCTCATTTATGCAAGAATTCGATCATGCACAACAGAAGGAGACCATGGAAACTCATATTCATTCAAGACTCCAAAACATGCAACAAGCTACTAGGAACTCTTGGTCACAAGCTTGAATAAGAATAGAAGGAAAGAGAAAAGGATATCAACACTCTCAACAACCTTACTATGCAACATACCATCCCCCACTGGAGAAAACCCAACTAAGGCTATCATGAAACAACATAGGTATCTCATCCCAACAAAAAGGAACTATAAATCACCGGTACCTTCATCTGGATTAGCTCTTTTGTCCTTGTTAGCTTGAAGGGCATTCAAACGGTTCTTCTTTGGAGCATTGGGATCCGGGCCATCATAAGGAGCTTGTTTGGCCTCCCTTCCTCTAGTTATAAAAGTAGGATAATTTCTCACTTGATGATCACTTTAGCCACACCCATAACACCCACTAGTACCGGCTAGGCACTTCCCATGATGCCTCTTCCCACAAGTGGCACAAAGAGGTTTAGAAAATTGAGATCCACCACCTTTCTCCTCACTAGCCTTAGGAGCACTTGAAGAATCCTGGTTTGAAGCTCGCTTCTTGAACCTAGGTTGACCTTGCTCATCGGATCTACCCCTCTTCAAATCCCTATTCACCTTCTTGAGTTTGGACGCCTCAATAGATTGAGCATACACAACAAGTCTAGAGATGTTCATATCATCATAGAGCATCGTCGTACGACACTCTTCCTTAACTAGGTCGGATACACCAATAACAAACCTACTCATCTCATCTTTAGGCTTAGACACCAAGGATGGTGCATACTTAAACAATAGGGTAAACTTCAAGGAATACTCCTCCACACTCATAGTACCTTGCCTAAGGTTTATAAAATTCTCCATCTTCACCTCCCTCTTCTCACGAGGAAAGTACTTACTAAGCAAAGCTTTCTTAAACTCCTCTCATCCTATAGGACCCGCTTCAATCGGCCTATTGGCTTTCCATTAAGTGAACCACACTTGGGACACATATTTCAATTGGTAGGAAGCCAACTCCGCCTTCTCCCTAGAAGTTACTCACATAGCATGTACTATCTTATAAACTTCATCCAAGAATTCTTGGGGATTTTCTCCCACTCTAGAGCCAAGAAAGATAAGAGGATTCATCCTCACAAAGTCTCTCAATCTTGAGGTGACGGTACTCTCATTAGCATTCACCCTAGGGCCCACATCTCTATTCACTTGAGCCATCATGGCTCAGGATAGGGTTAGAAAAGTTGACCTAATCTCTTCATTAGTCATGTCCAGGGGAACCACCGAAACTTCATTCTCTTGAGGCACTTGGTCACCTTGAAGACCTTGATCACTTTGGAGAGGAACTCCGTCATTAACAATCTCTTCTTCCAGTCTCCTCGGGTTAGCCCTTGTATTCATTTCTTATAAACACAAGATAAGGATTAGGAAAAGGACACTTATAGAACTTCACTCTAAGGCACGACTTTGAAAATATGAAAGAAGTGTAACTTTCTAACGTCCTATAGCCTCTCGCTCATAGATGTGTCGCGACCCACATCGATGAACAAGACTCTACTAGACGTGGCCTGTGAGACATTGATCCTAAAGACCATTTCCAAAATTTTATGCTCTCATACCAAGTTTGTCACGACCCGAAAGCACCTCGTAGTCGTAACACGGTGGACTCAACCCCGAAGGGGTCTAATACAAGCCTCTAAGCTCATTCATTGCATTTGACATATTGTAAATGTGCAGAATTAACACTTTATTTAAAACCAAATTATCAAAAACTCGATTATAAAGCAACGGAATACTAAGTCTCACATGGCCATCTTAGACAAACTTTAACAAGATAGGGTCACGCCCCTTTACAATCGAAGTATAGACAAAAGTCTTAAAACATAAAAAAAAAACTAGAAACATAAAGTCCTTGTCCTCGACATATGAGGACTTACCAAAAGAGTTCTTGAGAGAACTCTAATCAAAAGCTTCACTACGGAGAATCAAATCGAGAGCCAATCCCTACACTTCATAAGAGTAAAGAAATATGGGTTAGCACACAGAAATGTACTAAGTAAGATGACCATGCAAAAACATGCTTTAAAAGAGACATTTTGTTGAAAGTCGTGTTTTATGCCATTTTTGTAAAATTTCATGAACATTGATACAAGAGAGGCATAAAATAAGTCACCACCAACATACAAAGTCACATAATTCACATTTGAGCAAAATAGCATATAACCCTTTACCTTCACCTTGAACCTTCACCTCAAGTAACCCTCAAGCTATACCTTGTGCAATGTATGGATAGCATCTCATACCACCACCCACACTAAAGCACCACCTTAAGGTCACCAAAAGTGAACTTACCATTCATCTGTTCCACCTTTACACAACAAAGAATTTAAGAGACACAAACATTACATGAATAACATTATCACATTAAGACCAACATCTAAGACAACTCTAAGTTATACTTGTGCAATGTGCAAGTAGCATCACATACTACTACTCACACTAACTACTTCTTTAAAGTCACCCTAGACAAGGCATATTCATATACAATAGACATGACAAGGAAGTAACTCATAATATAATCCAAGTATAGCATGCATCTTTACATTTAAGCATTTAAACCAACATTCTTCATTAGGTTCATTTAGGACACATTCATGCATTTAGAGGACTTTCATACATTTAGTCATTAACACTTAGAGAACTGTTTATAGACCATTTAAAGCCTACTCATGCAATGTATAAATAGCATCCCATACTACTACCTACACTTTATAGTACCTATCAAGTAACTAGAGTGCACATCTCACATGATGGGAATAAGCATTTAACCGACATAGACCATGAGAGCTAGATCATTGAATCTAATGTACTATCCCACATCGTAAGGGTTGGTCTACTTGCCTAAGGTAAACCGGTTAACATTAGCTAGGATGGAATCCGCTAGCTAACATCCTATGTGGGCACATAGTTATGGGATAGGAAGATGTTCATTGGAACTCTAACCTAACATTGGGAGAGTTTCCATCTAACCATATCCACTCGGTGCTTATCCTACATTCCCATAGATTATTTCATTCACATTACATTAGTGTATTAGGGAGGAATGCCATAGGCCTATCGACCCATGATACATCATTACCAAAGAAGGAATGCTATAAGCCTATCGATTCATAGTCCCTCATTACATTCTTATACTCATGAAAGGAATGCCACTAGCCTATCGATTCATGGTACATTGAATAATTAACAAAGGAATGCCACTAGCTTATCGATTCTACAGTCTTCGTTACATTAGATCATTTATGAAAAGAATGCATAAAGCCTATCAATTCATAGCCATCAAGGCAAGACACATTCATCACTCATATATGAAAGGAATGCATAATTCCTACCAATTCTAGAATCAACATTCACATTATAGAAACCCTTTACATTCCATCATTTTCATTCATGAGTGTCAAATTGAGAAATACTAACACAAATACATTAAATACAAGATCATCATTCGATCATTGAATCACATGTAAATCCTTCACACTATTCAACATCATGATAATACTTCAATTCATCACACTATGCCTTCAAATCCATGATCACAATGTACATAGTAATTAAACACCTCTACCTTTCAAGTGGATCAAGAATTCAAGCACAATTCTACATTAACATGAAATTAGGTCAAACTTGCCCTTTCAAGGATATGATCACCAATCCTCAATTCATCATAATTAGGCATATATGATGATCAATTCAACAATTTAAATCAATCTAAGCATAAATCCATTAACATTCATTCATGATCAACAAACCCATTTCATAAGTCACAATTTAGGAATTGAGAGAAACCATGGGTTCATAGGGTTTTTCATCTTAAATCATCAATTAAACATCAATATAATCTTAACTTGTCATTTGAAAACGTTTGATGCAAGAACCCATGAGATTGAGTAAAAACCTAGAGTTTTTTATGAACTTGAAAACTTTGAAACTTCTTTGAAATTGACTCTAGGGTGAAAACTTCACTCTAGTTGAAGGATAAATATACTTTATACTTGAATAATCCCATGAAATTGAAGAAGAAACACCTTGAAATCCCCAACCTTAGCTTGAACTTGACCTTGATCTCCAATGGAGTTTCTAGAGAGAACTTTTTAGGAGGGAAGGGGCTTGATTTGAGAGATGAAATCTAAATGAGTGTTTTAATGTTTTAATACTCTTAAAATACCTTAAAACACTTAAAATAACCATCCACATACTAATTGGGACTTGGGGTGAATTTACCACTTCACCTCTAAGTTGGTCACGTCCCTTGACAGATTACAGGTACCATTCACGATCCCTGGACTCACGGACCGTGAGTCCATTAACGGATTGTTCTGTTGCTCTGTGGTCTGGGGATGTGGCATGGTTTTGGGGGTGATGACCTATGGAGGCCATCCACGGGGCGTGGATGAACCTATGGGTCGTGAACCCTATCTGTAGGTCATGAAACTTTGGCCAACTTTGGTGATTCTTTAGGGGCTTGGGGGTTAGACTAAGGGTCTTCATCAAGGACCCCTAGGGTGGTCCTTGGGGATTCGTACCTTGACGTTGGACCCCTAAACCCCTCAACCAAAGCTCGGGACAACATATAACAATATTAAACCTCATGACAAACACAAACGCACACACGTTAGGCTTTAGTTTCACTTGTTCATTTTTAGGGTCGTTACACATCTTCCTCTTCAAATTCCCCAAATTTCTTATCTCTTACTCATTTATCTCTCTCCAAATTTCTTCTTGTTATCCACAATCGATCTAGCCTAGTCGATCTTTTACTTTAATTTTTTACTCGTTCAATTTTCTTGTTCTTCACAATGAATTTTCAATTTTAACAACATAGGCTTCATGTTGAACCTAAGATGTCAAAAACATCAACTAATTCAGGAAGAATGTTTAGTGGCTATCAATAATACTGAAATGGTAATGGATGTGATTTTTTCCGATGGGCTGATATGACTGATACTACATACCAAAAACAATACTACATGAAGAATCCATCAACAAATGTTGATCATGGAAGGTAGGCAAGAATGAAAGACATGGAAGGCCAGAGAGACAGGGGAGATCAAACTTTAGTATTGATATCAATGTTGTTGTGATTGTTGTCATTTGGTTTCTATCTTTTGTATTTAAGATGTCTTGATGATTTTTTTTCATTTGAGTACTATGGTAATGAAATATAATGTAATAAAACTATCCAGTTTAAGGCTTATGGCTATCTATCCACAAATTCATAAACAAATATAACTTGTTTGTCATAGCAAGTTAACACAATAGATGAAAAGTAAACTAAAATTAAAAAAAAGTTTAAAATTACAATTGAAAAATACCATAGACAATGCCATTGAGAATTAAGCTAGACAAAACATGAGTCTTTACTATGAAATACTATGTGTCATGAGTGCTTGGTGTGGACTGCATGGCTGGTGTGACATGAGTTCTTTTGGACTGGGTGCTTCTAGTGGCATGAGTGCGTGAAGAAGAGTTGACTTATTTGTAACTTTGTTCTTGTAGTTGCCTTTGAGAGTAATTGCAGTTCCACCCTTCCACCTTAGTCCATTGGGTTTGTAACCAAGATCAATATTGGTAGGCGCTGAAATCTTCAATATAGCACTATGTAACAATGTATCAGTAGTTCCAAACTGCTAAAGGACAATAATAATATCAGTTAGAGATTCTATAGAATCAAACTAAAGGTCCTTAAATGAAAATACTCACCCTCTTTATGACACTACCAATTGCTCCAACTAGCACACGAAAACCAGTTGTTCTTGGACTCTTATATCTAGGATTTGCACCACCTCTTTTAACTTTACTACTCCTCTTTGAGTCACTAGTACCAGTAGTTGACTGTTGAGTAATAAATTGACTTGTTGGTTGAGTAACACTTGCAAAATTTACAGAAATATTTATAGCACTTCCACCCATAGTTATTGCCCTTTCAGCCGTTGCTGAAGTAGTAGTTGGTCTTTTAATAGTTGCACCAACATTTTCACCAGTAGTTGTTGCCCTTTAAGTAGTTTTTGAAGTAGTGGTTGGTCTTCTAGTAGTTGCACCAACACTTCCACCATTACATCGTGCACTTCGAGCAGCTGTTGAAGTAGTTACACCAATAGTTACACATGTATAAGCTTCTAAAGTAGTGTCAGCTCTGCTAACATGTGTTGTAGCAATTCCTGTAGTTGAAGGTCCAGTATTATAGCCATTTGTCTACATACATAATATTCCAAATTGAATTCAGAAGTATTGACAAAATAAATTTCATTAATAAAATTGAAAAATATAAAGAAAAACTTACAGCAATTGGACATCCTGTCTTATCATGTCCAAAATTCTTGCACAAAGAAAATTTCATTTTTATCCCCTTCTGTCACGACCCAAAATTCACATGTCGTGATGACACCTATGTTCTCAACCGATAGGTAAGCCAGCCCACTACTTTTAACTAAATAATCAAGGTTAAAAGATAACAATAAGTAGAACATCTCAAACACTAAGTTTTTTAATAAGTACGAAATGCGGAAAGGTAAAATACCACCCAAGATTTTGGTGTCATAAACAAAAGAGCTTCTAAAATATGGTACAAGTCTGAAACTAAAATGACAAGTATAAACGTAAGAGGAATCCTATCTGAATACTAAAACAACAGAATAAATAATAAGATAGAGTGAGGTGTGACCTGCGGAACAGTCATACAACTCACCACAACTCCAAGATACTCCAAACTCAGACTAAAGAAAAGTTGCACAAGATGTGCTCGTATTCAGAATCGAATATGAAGCACACAAGTGTGAAACAAGTGTAGTATGAGTACGAAACCACGTATACACAATATGTCTCATAGGCCGACAATTAAAAAAATAGTAAAACAATATTTAAGAAAATCATCCTTTAATTTTACAAGTCTACATTATACTTATCATTCAAATTTCATCAAATAGGGGTAATCAAATATCATGTAATGTCCAACCACCCAATAAATATAGTACCTGAACCACGGAGGCGACCCACAGACCGTAGGTCCTGCCGTAAGTCGAAACCGCATCCTGGAATAATTTTCCTTATTTTCCTTTCCTAGTTGGTTTAGGATTTACACTCTATAAATATGGGTTGTAATTTCCATTTTTTGGAGTTAGACATTATTGCAGTTTTTTTTTGGTCTTTTGGAATTATTTTGCAAACTCTTAGCAATTTAATTTCCGGAAGTTGGTTTATGCAATTGCACTTTGAATTTGAATTCAATATTTCGGCTTTCATCTATTCTAATTGTATTTCTTGTAACCTAATTATGAATTGTGAACTCTCAAGCATGAGTAGCTAAATCCACAACTAGGGTTGTGGGAACCATGAGTAATTAACAATGTATGAACAATAACTAAGTAGTTCTTGAAAAATGTTTACGCATGTATTGTTAATCTTTTCGTTTAGAAGTCTTTCTAGCGATGTACAATGTTAGAACATGCCTTGTTCCTACTTGCCTTACCAAGGGGGTAACGAATGAGAAAAGGTTTAAACAACAGAGATTTAGTTAAGGATTTGTTGTTATCTAATAGTCTGACTTTAATCAATTGACGTGAGGGTGAATACCCAACTAAGTTGACACGATGACAAATATGGGCAAATGTAAGGGTTAGTAAAGTACGCACTCGTAGATTTACCATGTCGCGAGTGAAAGTTCCTACTAAGGTTACCAATCACGTAGGGATACATAACTTATCGACTTTACATGTCAAACACTAGGATAAAATTACTATTATTAGGATTACTGCGTTAAGATATTATGGGGAACACATATACCCTAGTTTCCATCTTATATTGATATCTCAAACTATGAATCTTGCTTACTTGTTACTTATTGATTCAAATCAACAATTTGTTACTTTAGTTACAAAACCCCCCTATTTACTTTTCTCGGAAATAGTTTAACTAAAAAGATATAATTGTGATTTAAGTTTAAGTCTAAATCATATTTCTCGTGGGATCGATCCCAACCTACAAGTTGGGTTCTTTACTTGATAACGATCACCTATGCTTCTTTAGGGAGGTGTAATTTGAGCGTATCAATGTACGGGTTTGATAAAGAAACATAAGCACAAAAAGAATTCAAGTCAATAATACATCAACTTATGCCCATATTTTGGCATTCTCGGATTAAAATCCGTCATTTTATAGTATTAAACTTTCCCTTTATAACACTAGTACTCATACCAATGCCTGTTACACCATTGGTACGAGACCCCCATATTTTTCCCTTACCCATTGTCTATTCCATTTTTAATCTTTAATTAGTAAAACGTCCTTCAACGAAGTCTGAAAGTCTTAACATACCTTGAATACTGAAAATGTGTCACGAATCCTCAAGATTTTACCTTTCCCTTTCGTAAAACTTCAGAATGTTCTAAATCTATCAAATATGTAATATCAGTAAGCAAGTGAGTCCATAGACACCCATATTACTATAGGTCTGGCCTAGATCCAAAACTTACTCTAATCTATAATTAAATTCATAAATCTTTGTGCCAACTAAATATGTGAAGTCTGACATTCCTAAATTTTAAGCCTAGAGTTAAGTATTAATTCCTCTAAATATCATGCTTATTGTATTCATATAATACAATACACCTAATATTTAATTATACAACTCAATATGTTAAAACTTCAATATTGATTTGATAATCAAATAAATTTAAACCAACCCACTAATTTAAATTCACTGCGAACACGACCCGGTTGCCATCTATTCTGTATAATGTCTAATTTCTAAATAATCTAAAGCTCAAATGCCAACCATGGCATGATTGCCCAGTGATTGGATTTAAAGCTTTCCCCCACTATATGAGGGTTTCATAAATGTAACACCAAGAATTTGAAAAGAAGGAAAATTGAAAGTTTTCTAAAACTAGTGTTTGCATCGACGGTGTAACACCTCGGATCTCAAAATGAAGAAAATCCTAGTTTTTTGAAAAGCTGGTGCCAGTACCAACGGAACCACCAACGGACCGTAGGTAGAACCACGGACCATAGGTAGGGTTCCGTCATTAAGGTCTAAATTTTGGTGGTCTCTGATCCCACCCACGGTCGACCAGTACGGTCTGTGGTTAGACCTACGGACCGTAGGTGAGGGTCAACAGCCAATTGGAGGAAAATGGGTGTTGGGTCAACTTCAAAAAGTCATATATTTTAGCACAAAATGAATTAGGTGGCCCATGACCTATCAAATTAAAGATGATTGAATCCTCTTTACAACACCACCAAGTTTGATAAAATCCAAGCTCAGAGTAAAAAGTTATGCTCGTTTTAGTGAAGCACTATCGAGAAGAGCATGAACGATGACCCCAAATGACGGTTGGTAGTTCAAACGACGGCCCATCAATCCTGTAGTAAATGGCACTCGTCAGTTTTAAGTCAGGGTCATTTTGGTCCTTTCCTCTATGCATTGGGCACTTAAACTATGTCGTTTTACTCGGTCTAAGCCTGATAACCTAGTCAAACATACCCAGAACCCTCATTCTCCAAAAGTCATCCAATTTAGAACGAAAAGAAGAGAAAGAGGCGCCAGTTTCTTTCAAGAACAACCAGTTATGTTCTTCATGTTTCAGAACCAACATTCGAAGGATTTCTGTGTAAATTTCATCACCAACTATGTGGGATTTCACTAGTGGGTTCCTTTCATCCACTAGGTCCCTAGAATTCAGTCAGTTCCTTGATTCTCTATATCTTGTTTAGACCTAGGGTTTCTAAAACCTTAGATATTTACTATGATTTAGCTATTGTAGTATCCTAAATCAAAATAGCTTGTTTATTGGAAAGTTTTCTTAATTTCTTTTATGAAACTCAGAACCCTAGTTTGTATAAATTCTTTTAGTTCACGAATTATACTTGCTATGTCAATTAAACAGATAATCATGCTTCATATTTTGAATGTTACATTATCAGTATATAAAAGTTGCATTCTCAGATTGCATGTCAGTATTTTGAGTTATTCAGTTACATTTGTGTCATATACATATTCATTAGGGAGTAGACTTAGCACCGAGTGGACCAGGGTTAACATACCCTTATAATCCCAGAACTACGTGCCCCCGTAGGAGTATAAGTCCCCTATGTTGGCATCAAATTTAGTGATCACGCCAGTCAAGCATTTATACCCCCTGGAAAGGTATATTGGGTCCTCTCGATGGGGCGTATACATCAGACTCCACGTTTAGCTCATGTGGTTTATGTCGGTTAATAGTAGCTCCCATAGTCAGACTCTTAGTGCATTTGACCAGGTTTTCAGTATATACTTCAGTATTCAATTTAGCATTTCATGTTCATGATTAGCACTTGATCATTGCATTCAATTTAGCTTTTCAGTTATGTTTTTAGTATTTACATTCTTGCTCAGTATATGTCATTGCTTGATTATGCTTTGTTCAGCTTAGTATGTATATCTTGCATGGTCAGTACATTCCAAGTACTAGCGCATACTCTACGCTACATCCTTTCATGATGTAGGTTTAGGTATTCAGCATCAAGACCGCGCTTAGATCGGTTCTTGGTCCACATTCAGCAACTCCAGTGGTGAGTCCTCATACTTCGAGGACAATAGACATGTTTTTCATTTTAGTCTTTATATTCAGTTTTGTTAGGGTTAGCTAGGGGGCATGTCCCAGCAACTCAACATCAGTTAGAGGTTTTTTAGACATAGTAGTAGAATCAAATTGAGTTGGTAAGTTTATCTTTTAGTTATTAGTAAACTCTTAGTATGTTTTATATCTTCAGACTAGTTTGGTATTTCCCCACTTTCAGTTATCCATTGTTTTAGATTCCGCATAGTACATGTCTTATTAAGTTATCCTCAATATGTTTGATATATGCCAGCCACAAGGTTAGCTTGGAGTCACTTGTTATCCTAGGTCCCGTGTTACATCAAAGGGGTAGCCTCAGGGCGTGACAAACTGAACCACCAACGGACCATCATCTGACTTACGAGTCATAGGTGGGAATTATAGGCGGGAACCTTTAATAATTTTAAAATGTCAAGTCCAGTACTTTTTATGGTTCACCAGGATGGTCCGTCATTCAATGTACGAGTCGTAGATAGGTCTCGTAGGTGATTCTGAGACTTGGTGAAATTTAGGGGGTCAAAATTGGGACTTACAATTAGTATGCACGGTCCACTTGTGGACCTACGGACCGTACATGGGTCTCATCGTTTGAAGTTCCAAATTCAAGTCTTTGAACCCCCTATGGTCGACTAGGACAGTCCGTAGTAGGGCCTACAGAATGTAGGTTTAATCCGTCGGTGAGGGCTCATCAATTATTTTTAAGGACTTTTTGGTCTTGTCCCAAATCGTTGTAGCCCAATACTACATCGTTTTAAATCTTAATCCCAGACCCTATCCAAGCCTTTTAAGCCTAAAATCTAACTACTCTAAGTCATTCTTCAAATTTCCCAAACTCCCTCCAAGTTCTTCCCCAATATTTCTCTCTCCATAAGCTTAAAGAAGAAGGCTAGGGTTTCAACATCAAGTCTCCAAATTCACCATTTATTGCAAGCTTTTGTCATAAAGGTATGATAATATTCACCTATGGATTCCTTTCCTCCATAGGGTTCCTAAGTTCTCCAATTTTACAAGTTAGAATCTCCAATTGAAATTATGATTTTATTCAATCTAATGGTTCTTTTCAATTATGATCTAATTGATTGTTTTATGATTTTTATGCTTGAATTGAGATAATTGCATGTTTTTAAGTTGAATTCACATGAACCCATGCATGATTCATGATTTCTAGATTTTGATCATATGGTGAAGCTTTAAACTATGAAAGATAAATTTACGAAGATATGCATTTTTCTTTATGAAATTGATGAAAATGATTTAAGGTTGCTTTGAGAGTAAAGCATTGATGAAAATGATTACATAAAAGTTTTATGAGGTTGAAAGGTTTTCTCGCCTAAGATGAATCAAGATGTAAGGAGCTATTCTAATGAAATTTAGCTCGGATTGGCTACTTAATGCACTTACATGGATGATAAGACAAGCGGCGATTACCCATGTCCTCTAATTATAAGGCAAGTTAAGATTAATGACTATTCCGTGGGATTTATGTTTAGCACCGAGTGGACAAGTGGCAATTACCCATGTCCCATAAACTATGTGCCACCATAGGATGATTTTCTTAGATAGACATTAGCTAGTGGATCCATATAAGCTAGAAGTTTATGGTTCTTACCTTGGAAACTAGGGACATCTCTTTTTTCAGTGTGGGACAAACACTGAATTCTATGTTATCGCTCACATGATCTATGTCGGTTAGGGTAAATGTCCCACAATAATGAACCAAGGTTACTTTTTAAGAGTATCCCAAATGTATTTTAAAGATGTTTAGCTTGCATTGACCATAGTTATGACTTATGTTTTCTAACATGTTATTTTATGATTTAGCTTGGTCATTGCACGTCATGTAAAGTTCCTTTTAGTGTGATTTCATAACTCTTATGCATTGTTATCACGTTTGGTACATTCCATGTACTAACACATACTTTTAACTACATTGTTTTACTAATGTAGGGGCTGGCGCTCCTACCTTCCATACTCATGGATAGTGATCCCATATATAGATTAAAGATTGATGAGTCTTCATGTTTTGAGGACTAAGATTCTTTTATTCCTTTCATGTATTTTCTTTTCGAATATTGTATTTGATGCATGTGTTATGTCCCAATCAATCCTTTGATATAACAGATGACCTTGATACTTATGTTAGACTTTCACTACGTTTTTCAAACTCTTTAATTTGAAATACTACTTTTAAGATATCTTGTTTCTATTATCTTGTATGATGTATGCGAAGTGGCTTGTATAGGGCCTCTCAGGGTCGTATACGTTATGTCACGCCTATTGTGTACTTTGGGTCGTGATAAATTTGGTATTTAGAGCACAAGGTTTAGAAGGTCCTAGGATGTGTCATAAGCCACGACAAGTAGAGTCTAGTTCATGAGTGTGAACTGCACTACATTTATGAATGAGAGACTATAAGATGTTTAGGAAACTTCACTTCATTCATTACTATAAAGTCATGTGATATAGTTTAACTCTATATGTCTCTCTCCTGATCCCTATCTGATGTTTTTCAGGATATGGCCACTCGAAAGGCATATGCTAGAAGGAATGCGGGAGAGAATGTGGAACGAGAAACTCTTCAAGCTCCTTAAGTTCTGACTGGACCTTTGGCTGAGCAAGTGACTAATACAGAGTTTAGGGCTTCTTTTCAAGTGTTAGCTCAATCCATGATGGCTTAAGCCAATAGAGAGGTTGTGGTCCCCGTGAACCCAAATGTGGGTACTGTGGCAACTAGAGTGAGAGACTTGACTAGAATGAAATTTCCAGAGTTTCATGGTTCCAAGGTTGAGGAAGGTCCTCAAGAGTTCATTGATGAGATGTATAAGGTGTTGATTATCATAGGAGTGATACCAGTGGAAAAGGTGGAACTGACCGCTTATCAACTTAAATGTGTTGCTCAAATTCAGTTCAACCAATGAAAGGAAGAGAGGACTGTTGATGTGTTTCCTATTGATTGGGAAAAGTTTAAGGTTTTTTTCTTTGATAGGTTATTTACTCTTGAGATGAGGGGGCAAAGGTACTTAAATTCATCAATCTTCGTCAAGGAAACATGAGTGTGGAGGAGTATGCTTTGAAGTTTACACAATTGTCTAAATATTCTCCTATTATGGTTGTCAATCCTAGGGAAAGAATGAGTAAGTTTGTTTCGGAAGTGCCTGAAATGATGGTTAAGAAATGTCGTACCACCATTCTTATCAATGATATGGACATTTATTGTCTTATATTTCATTCTCAACAAATTGAAGAGGAGAAACTTAAGGAAAGGTCTAGGGAGGCAAATAGGGATAAGATAGGGGATGGTGAGTTTTTGCATTCGAAGTCTGATGGACATGGTCAATCCAAGTTTCAACAAAGATTTTCCAGTATTTCCTCGTGAGATGAGGGAGGCAAATGTACTTAAATTCATCAATCTTCGTCAAGGAAACATCAGTGTTGAGGAGTATGCTTTGAAGTTTACACAATTGTTTCAATGTGCTCCTACTATGGTTGTTAATCCTAGGGAAAGGATTAGTAAGTTTGTTTCGGAAGTGCCTAAAATGATGGTTAAGGAATGTCGTACCACCATGCTTATCAATGATATGGACATTTAGTGTCTTATAGTTCATGCTCAACAAATTGAAGAGGAGAAACTTAAGGAAAGGTCTATGGAGGCAAAGAGGGATAAGATTGGGGATGGTGAGTTTTTGCATTCGAGGTCTGATGGACAGGGTCAGTCCAAGTTTCAACAAAGATTTTCCAGTCATGGTTCTTACAATGCTCCGGCTCTTAAATTCAACAATGATAGGGTGTCTAACCCTGAACTTCAAGGAGGAAATAGTGGTGGATCTTCATTGTCTACATGTGCTAAGTGTGGAAGAAAGCATGAGGATAAATGTCTAGCTGGTTATAATGCATGCTTTGGTTGTGGCAAGATGGATCATAAGATAAGGGATTGTCCCTCAGTTGCTAAGAATGAAGAAGATATTCATCGATGAGCTCAACCTTACCCTTCATCAGATTTTAGTGGGAGTCAGAAGCAAAATAAATTTTAAGCACTCTAGACTCGCCATAAGCAAGAGGGTTCTCCTGATCTGGTTACTGGTATGTTGAAAGTCTTTCATCTTGATGTTAATTCTTTGCTTGATCCCGATGTTACTTTGTCCTTTGTGACACCATATGTGGCTATGAGGTTTGATATTCTTCTGAATGTGTTGTTATATCCTTTTTTTTATCTCTACTCCTATTGGTGAATCTGTTGTGGCTAAGAGAGTCTATAGAAAGTGTCTCGTCTCCTTGTCCTATATAGTCTATCATGTTGATCTTGTAGAGCTTGATATGTTAGATTTCTTTGTTATTCTTGGTGTGGATTGACTTTATTCATGTTATACTTTTATTGATTGTAGAAACCGAGTAGTTGATGAGCCTGAGATTTGGACACATTTAGGGCTTTATTTATATAGATTTAGTGTCCTCAAATGCTTATTTTGTGCCAATAACCAATGTAAAACCCTTGATTTCCATGTCTATGGATTGAGGAACAAAGCAAGGACACTAATTTGCAAAAAGGAACGAAGCGAGCCGAAAGAATGAAGAAAAGCAAACCTGGTGATCACCAAGTCCACTTGGTGAGTCGCCGAATGGCTACTTGACCGCCTAAAGTTCTAGTATGCCAAGCCCTGAAGGAAAGAACCAAGTTGGCGAGAGAAAGGAGCAGTCGGCGGATCGCCGAGTGGTTCCGTGATACAGTGTTGGATCGCCCAAAGTTACAGACCTTGAGAATGTTGAAGGCCAACACAAAAGGGTGATGGAAATGACCAAAGGGCAGATCGCCGAGTGGTTCGGTGAGCCCGACTTACTTTGCCCTATATGGATTGAGGAACAAAGCAACGACACTAATTTGCAAAAAGGAACGAAGCGAGCTGAAAGAATGAAGAAAAGCAAACCTGGTGATCGCCAAGTCCACTTGTCAAGTCGCCGAATGGCTACTTGACCGCCTAAAGTTCCATTGTGCCAAGCCCTGAAGGAAAGAGCCAAGTTGGCGAGCGAAAGGAGCAGTCAGCTGATCATCGAGTGGTTTCGTGATACAGTGTTGGATCACCCAAAGTTACAGACCTTGAGGATGCTGAAGGCTAAGACAGAAGGGCGATGGAAATGACCAAAGGGAGGATTGCCGAGTGGTTTGTAAGCCCGACTTACTTCGCCGAGTTACTCTTCGCAACACATTTTTGGCGACTATAAATACATTTGTGAACATTCAGTTTATCTAATATCATAATATCTTAAGTCTATCATTAAGTTTTGAACCATGAGACAAGTTTTCTCTAGTTTTCCTTATCTTTGAAGAATTAAAATTTTTCACTTTTGAGAAATTAGAAGTGGGTCTTTGAGATTCTTCGAATTGGACCATTGTAAAGACAAAATCAATCTTACCCAGTTGATGGAAACTCAATTTGGCAACAATTTTTATCTTTTTATAATATCTAGCTAAAACCCCAATTCTTGGGGTGTGATTATGTGATTATGGGCTGATTTAGTTTATGGGTATTGTTAATTGTTAGTTTAAATGCTATTTAGAAGTGACTTCAATCATTAATTGTGGTTTAATTTAAGAATTGTAGTTGCAAATGCAGTTCTACCCTTGTGTTTTTGGCTTGCCCAAGAGAGATGTTTTAAAACTAAGATTATTGATTGATGATCTGTGGGTATTAGGTTGTCATGGGTTCAGCTCGAGAGAGTGAATCCTAAACCCAATTCCACATATTCAGCTCGAGAGAATGAATGGACTAAGGTGTAGGTAGCTCTTATTTGCATATTTGTCGATGCTCGAGAGAAATCAACTTGATTCGGGGTAAATTGTTCGAGAGAAAGTTTACCTCCTCTATAGTCTAGCTTACTCACTAATATCTAGCTATTTTCTAATAGTTGCAATTACCCATTTGTCTATATTAGCCTATAATCGAATCACATCCCAAGAACCCGTCTCATTATTGCTATTTCGTGTTGTTCACCACTGTTTGTAGTTGATAATTTCAAACCAAAACCCCCTTATTTGACATTTTTGTTACCCCCTGATTTGAATGATATCTTTATTTGATAATTTCTATTCATATGACTGATTTGACCATGTTCACACTTTACTATTGAATCTTAAACATGAATCACTCCCTTTGGGATTCGACCCCAACTCATTTAGTTGGGTTATATACAAATTAACGATCGTTGACACTTAGAATTGGATGAAGTGTCTTTGATAGCATTATTCAATCAGTAGTCAAGTTTCAGTTTCCAAATGAACTCATCCTAGAGTGTAAAGGGGGGAATTTTATGCCTATGAGTCAGTTTGTTTCTTGTCTTAAAGCTGGAAAAATGATTTCTAAAAGTTGCATATATCAACTTGTTCGGGTGAAGGATATGGATTTAAAAACCCCTACTATTGAGTTTGTCCCCGTTGTTAATGAGTTTCTAAAAGTGTTTCCGGATGATTTACCTCGTGTTCCTCCCGTAAGGTAAATAGACTTCGGTATTAACCTTCTCCCAGATACACAACCTATCTTTATTCTTTCTTATTGTATGGCTCCAACATAACTCAAGGAGTTAAAGGAGTAATTGAAATATTTGTTTGATAAGAGTTTCATCCAGCCAAGTTTCTCTTCATGTGGTACTCCAATTTTGTTTGTTCGAAAAAATATGGTTCACTTCATGATGTGTATTGACTAGCAGTAATTGAACAAGGTCATCATTAAGAACAAGTATCCTCTTCCAAGGATAGATAATTTGTTTGATCAACTACAAGGAATAAGTTACTTCTTTAAGATCGACCTCCGATCGGGTTACAACCAATTGAGGGTGAGGGAAGATGACATTCCAAAGACAACTTTCCGAACTCGGTAGGTCATTATGAATTTTTGGTAATGTCCTTTGGCTTGACTAATGCTCCTCTTGCATTTATGGATTTGATTAATTAGCTGTTTAGAAAATACCTAGATATGTTTGTGATTGTCTTTATCGACGATATCTTGATTTACTCAAGGAGTTAGGATGAGCATACCGATCATTTGAAGATTGTATTGAATGTTCTGAAGGACCAAAAACCCTTTGCAAAGTTTAACAAATGTGAGTGTTGGTTAAGATCTGTGGCTTTGCTTGGGTCACATTGTTTTTGGTAAGGGAATTAAGATAGATCCTAAGAAGACGGATGTGGTTAAGAGTTGGCCTAGACCTCAATCCCCTTTGGATATTAGAAATTTCTTGGTTTTGGCTGATTACTATAAAAGTTTTGTTCAAGGATTTTCTTAGATTGCTTCTCTATTGACAACGTTGACCCAAAATAAGGTTAATTTCATATGGTTTGAAGCATGTAACAAGAGTTTCCAAAAATTGAAAGATAGACTTACCTCTGCTCCGGTGTTGACTTTACCAGAAGGATTCAATGGATTGTTGTTTATTGTGATGTTTCAAGGGTTGGACTAGGGTTTGTCCTGATACAAAATTAGAAAGTTATTGCTTATTCTTCACGACAACTTAATATTCATGAAAAGAACTATCCTACCCACGATTTATAATTGGCGGCGGTTGTTTTTGCCTTAAACATTTTTAGGCATACATGTATGGCATCCATGTTGATGTGTTTACCTACCACAACAGTTTGCAATATGTGTTTAAGTAGAAAGATCTAAATATTCACTGAAGGAAGTGGCTTGAGTTACTAAAGGATTATGACATGAGTGTCCTCTGTCACCCTGGTAAGGCAAATGTGGTGACGGATGCTCTTAGTTGGTTATCAATGGGTAATGTTGCTCATATTGACAATGGTTAGAATGAACTGGTTAGAGATGTTCATAGATTAGCCCAATTGGGTGTACGGTTGGTTGACTCCACCAAAGGCGGTGTGATGGTCCATGATGGTTCAAAATCGTCTTTCGTGTCAGATATGAAAGCCAATCAAGATCTTGATCCAACTTTGGTTGAATTGAAGGAAGCGGTGCTTGAGAAGTCTATTGAGGTCTTTTACTAATTGGGAAATGGTGTGATGTATCAAGGTCATTCATGTGATCCCAATGTTGATGATTTGAGGGAGAAAATTCTATCATAAGCCCATAGTTCTCGATATTCCATTCACCCGAAAGCCACCAAGATGAACCATGACTTATGGGAAGTCTATTTATGGAATGGGATGAAGAAGGATATTGCATAATTTGTGGCTAAGTGTCCAAATTGTCAACAACTGAAATTTGAATATCAAAAGGCGGGTGGTTTGTCTCAAGATAATAGTATTACTACTTGGAAGTGGGAAGATTTTAATATGGACTTCATTGTTGGTTTACCCCACACTCGGCAACAACATGACTCGATTTGAGTTATTGTGGATCAAATGAAAAAATTGGCTCATTTCATTCCAGTCAAGGTTTCTTGAAAAAATATGGTAGGGGATGTAGATCTTCTATAGGTTTGTTTGAAGTGGGAGAAGTTGCTTTGATAGGTCCTAAGTTGGTACATGAGGCTATGAAGAAAGTTCAGCTTATTAGAGAAAGGTTAACAACAGCTCAAAGTCAGCAAAAGTACTATGCAGATGTTTGAAGAAGAGACCTTGAGTTTAATGTTTGTGATTAGGTCTACTTGAAAATCTCACCTATGAAGGGTGTGATCAGCTTTGGAAAGAAAGGGGAGCTTAGTTCCCGTTATGTGGGCCCATATCAGATTTTGAGGCTTTTTGGTAAAACTACTTATGAACTTGATTTTCCTAATGATTTGGCATCGGTAAATCCAGCTTTTCATGTCTCATTGTTGAAGAAATGTGTTAGATATGCGACGTCTATAGTTCCTTTGGGAGGCTTGGGAGTTAATGAGAATCTTTTTGACGAAGAGGTTCCAGTTGAGAATTTGGACAGACAAGTTAAGAAGTTGAGAAATAAGGAGGTTGCTTTTGTTAAGGTTCTTTGGAGGAAGGAGTTAGTTGAGGGTGCAACTTGGGAGGTCAAGGACGATATGATGTCACATTATCCTCATCTCTTTCTCTCTGACCCCACTCTAGCTTGAGGTATTTAGTTCCTCATGGTCCATCCTTATGTCTTAGTCATTCTCATATTTGTTCATGCATGCATACTCATGAAAACTTGATTTTTAGAATATGAGTTGACTTGATTGATTTCTGCATGTTTATGTGCATTTGAGTATTAGTTGCATATAGGCCTTATGGAATGACGTTTTGAATATGCTTCGACTAGAAGTTGATTTTCCTCCTCGGACATGTACATTTATGTGATTGCATTCATGTTGGGTTGTTAGATCTAGTCCCTACCCTACTTATGATGTCTTGAGTCCCATTCAATGACGAATGTTCACAAGGAGAAGATGTTATAACACCTTGGATTTGAAAACAAGGAAAATTACAGGTTTTCTAAAACTGGTGTCTGCACCGACGGATCGTAGGTTGACTTACAAGCCGTAGGTGGGAACCATAGGTTGAAACCTTTAATAATTTTAAAATGTCAAGTCCCAGGACCCTTTTACAGTTCACCAGGATGGTCCGTCATTTAATGTACGAGTCGTAGACAGGTCTCGTAGGTGAGTCTCAAACTTAGAGAAATTTTTAGGGTCAAAGTTGGGACTTATGGTTGGTATGCACGTTCTGTAAGTTGACCTATGGATCGTACATGCGTCTCATCGTTTGAAGGTCTAAATTCAAGTCTCTGAACCCCTATAGTCGACCAAGACGGTCCGTAGTAAGACCTACGAACCGTAGGTCTGATCCGTCAGTGAGGGCTCAACAAGTATTTTTAAGGGCATTTTGATCTTTTTCCTAATCATTGTAGCCCAATACTATGCCATTTTAAATCCTAATCACAGACCCTATACAAGTCATTTAAGCCTAAAATCTAACTACAATAAGTCATTCTTAAAATTCCCCCAAATCCCTCCAAGTTCTTCCCCAATATTTTATCTCTCTAGAAGCTTGAAGAAGAATGTTAGGGTTTCAAGATCAAGTTTTCAAATTCACCATTTATTGCAATTTTTTGCATCAAGTTATGATAGTATTCACCTATGGAGTCCTTTCCTCCATAGGGTTCCTTAATTCTCCAATTTTACAAGTTAGTTGCTCCAATTAAAATTTAGGTTTTATTCAATTATGGGTTCTTTTCAATTATTATCTAATTGATTTTTTTATGTCTTTTTATACATGAATTGAGATACTTACATGTTTTTAAGTTGAATTCATAAAAACCGATGCATGATCCATGATTTCTAGATTTTGATCATATAGTGAAGCTTTGAACTATGAAAGATAAATTTATGAAGATATGTATGTTTATTTATGAAATTGATGAAAATGATTTAAGGTTGCTTTGAGAGTAAAGCTGCGATGTTGTTGTTGTTGTTGTTGTTATTGTGAAAATATTTTTTTACATAAAGAATTCATAAGGTCGAAAGGTTTCCTCGCCTAAGATTAATCAAGATGTAAGGAGCTATTCTAATGAAATTTAGCTCGGATTGGCTACTTAATGCACTTACATGGATGATAAGACAAGCGGCGATTACCCATGTCCTCTAATTATAAGGCAAGTTAAGATTAATGACTATTCCGTGGGATTTATGTTTAGCACCGAGTGGACAAGTGGCAATTACCCATGTCCCATAAACTATGTGCCACCATAGGATGATTTTCTTAGATAGACATTAGCTAGTGGATCCATATAAGCTAGAAGTTTATGGTTCTTACCTTGGAAACTAAGGACATCTCTTTTTGGTGTAGGAGAGACACCGGATTCCATGTTATAGGTCACATGGTATATGTCTATTAAAGGAAAATCTCCAACAATAATGAACCAAGGTTACTTTCTAAGAGTATCCCAATTGTACTTTAAAGATATTTAGCTTGCATTGACCATGTTTATGACTTATGTTTTATAAGATGTAATTTTATGATTTAGCTTTGTCATCACATGTCATATAAAGTCCCTTTTAGCATGATTTCATAACTCTTATGCATTTCTGTCATACGTGGTACATTTCATGTACTAACACATACTTTTCCTATATTGTTTTACTAATGTAGGGTCCCACGCTCCTACCTCTCATACTCGTGGCTAGTGATCCCATATAGAGATTGAAGATTGATGAGTCCTCATGTTTCGAAGACTGAAATTCTTTTATTGCTTTCATGTATTTTATTTTTGAGTTTTGTATGTGTATGGGTTATGTCTCAATCACTTCTTTGATGTAATAGATGGCTTTGAGACTTATGTTAGACTTCCACTACTTTTGTTCAACTCTTTTATTTGAAATACTATTTTTAAATCACTTGCTTCTATTATCTTGTATGATGTATGCTAAGTGGTTTGTGTATGGACTCTCGGGGTCTTATACGCCATGTCACGTCTAGAATGTACTTTGGGTCATGACAATAAATCATAAAGGAAATTACAAATTTCTTTAAAGCAATTGAACTGATCTACTACTTGTTTCTCACCTCAACAATATAATAATGATAGCAAATCAGTCACACTACTTTAGGTTGTGAATGTATTTAATGTGGAATTCAAAAGCTTTATAAGAAATGAATCTTTTTACATGAGCAACTCATGGTTTCTTCTTGGACACCGAGGCATTTGATCAACTATTCCTATTCCATTTTCTCAAGTTATGATATAACAAATTGTAACCCTCTAACCTATTTCAACACATGGTCCATGTGTAAAAGGGTATTGATTAAATTTTGGACTTGACCCATTAACTATTCGAATATATTAATTATTTAATAAACATATGTCAACTAAATACTCGTAGTTACCGAATAGTTCAAAATTTTCATTTTAAATCTTACGGAAAGAGTCAAAATAGTGCTAGTGCTCAAAACAATTTAGCAGGTCATTACATCGTCTACCATTAAACAAACGTTCGTCCTCGAATGATAAAAGAATAAAAGTAACTGAATGCTTAAAACAAATGTGGATATCTGATCTACTTGTCCAACTCACTCTCCCAAGTAGCCTCTTCAACCCTTCCTTTGAACCTTTTCTGAAATAACTTCTTTCGGCCTCAACTTCTGAATTTTTCCATCCATGTTAGTTACCAGCTTCTCCTTAAAACTAAAACTCTAATCAAGAAACACTGAATCTCATTGAATCACATATGCACCATCCTAAATGAAACTTCTTCAATATCGAATTATGAAATATAATGTAAACTGCTTACACACCAAGTGACAAAGTAAACTTTTAGCCACCTCACCAATACGTTGATCAATCTCGACAAGGACAATATATCTCAGGCATAAATCATTCTACTTTTCAAATTTTATCACAATTTTCATAGGTGTAACCTTCAATAGAACCCGCTCTCCCATCATTAACTCTATATCATGAATCTTTCAATCTGTATAAATCTTTTGCCTACTCTGAGCCATGATAAGCCTATCCCCAATCAACTTAACCTTATCCAAGGACTCCCTAACAAGATGTGTGACCCACGTCCTAACCTCAAATGCATCAAACCAACTAACTAGAGATCCACATCTCCTAGCATACAATGCCTCGAATGGTGCCAATTCAATACTCGAATGATAAATCTTGTTGTATGCAACTCCACTAAAAGCAAATTTGTATTCCCAATAACAACCAAAGTGATCACACACACCCACAACATGTTCTCAAGGACCTCAATAGTCCGTTCAGACTGACTATCAGTTTGTGTTTGCAAGGATGTACTATGATCCATCCGAGTCCCAACTCCTTGTTCATAGACCGCCAAAAATGAGATATAAATTATGTGCCTCAATATAAAATAATAGATCTAGGCACCCCATATAATCAAACTATCTCCCGAACGTTAAACTGGACTAACTTCTCCAAATTATAATTAGCCAGAATCGGCACGAGATATGTAGACTTTCTCAAACAATCCACAATGACCCAAATAACATCAACCCTTACCTAAGGTTCGTCGCAACCCTACCACAAAGTCCATAGAATCATTTCTCACTTCCACTCTAGTATGGGTTTCCTTTAAGTATCACCTCAATGCTTTCGGTGTTCATTCATCATTTGCTGATAAACTATACATCTTAGTAGACCTCGGATGAATTATATACCTTAAACTATGTGCATACTCCATGATCATTCTAGTCAACTCACCTGTCCGAAGAACATAAATACGATCTTTTATCCTCAAAACTCCTTCACCATCAAGAATTGTCTCATTGGCTTCTTCATGTAACACCTTGTCTCGAATATAACATAAATCTCCATCATCAAACTGTGAAGCTTGAATCCAATAAGGACGACCCCACCTCTATGTAAGATAAAACTCTACCAAATTTCAAAGTATCAAGTCTCTCAAAGCTATTGACTAAGGACTGGATATCCATAGCCCAAGAAAGCTCACCCACCTATAACAAAGCTAAATTCCCTATACCTACTATCTGTCTCCTTCACGAATCTACAACCACGTTCGCCTTATTCAGATGATAAGAAATATTGATGTCATAGTCCTTGGGTAACTCGAAATTATCTTCGCTGCCCCAAATTGATATTTCTCTAATTTAATATATATTAGAGACTACTATGATCCTTGAACACCTCACAATACACACCATAAAAGTAATACCCTCAAATCCTCAATGTGAATACTACAATTGCGAACTCCAAGTCATCGATAGGATAATTCTTCTCGTGAACCAGATCCAGCTGTCTCGAAGCATAAGTTATTACCTTCCCCTTCTACATCAACACAAAATCAAGATCAATCCAAGAAAAATCACAATATATGATAAAATCCACTCCCTCCATCAGTAGAGTCAAAATTAGAGTAGTAACCAATAAAGTATTGAGCTTTTGAAAACTCACCTCTCACTCATCAAAAAACTAGAAAGCCACTTCCTTCTAGATCTATCTAGTTAATGGGAATGCAATGGATGAGAACCCCTCCACAAATAACCGATAATAACCTGCAAGACCTAAGAAACTATGAATTTCAATAACTAAAGAAGGTTTGACCCAATCAAACTGTCTCAATCATTTTAGGATCCACCATAATACCCTCTTTGGACACTATATGTCCCAAGAATGCTACCTAACTAAGCCAAAACTCACACTTTGAAAACTTTGCATAGAGCTTCTTCTCCTTCGAAATTTCAAGCACAATCCTCAAATGATGCTCGTGCTTCTACTACTACGAGAATATATCATCTATGAAGACAATAACAAAGGACTCCAAGTACGATCTTAACACCCCATTCATCAAGTCCGTAAAAGTTATTAGGGCATTAGTCAACCCAAAATCCATAATCTAAAACTCATTATGGTCATATTGTGTCTGAAAAGATATCTTAGAAATCTCTTCCGCCCGTTGGTCAACAACTAACTAAATCTATACTTCTTCACTACTCGTACAGCTAGCCTTGGTCAACTGTCGATAGTCAATACGCATAAACATATATCCATCAAGCATTCTTCACAAATAACACTGGAGTACATCAGAGAGATACACTCGACCTAATAACCCCTTGCTATACAAATCCTGCAACTGCTCTTTCAATTTCTTCAATTAAGACGTGCCATACGATAAAGAAGAATGGAAATAAGCTGAGTGTCTATTTCTAAGTCAATACAAAAATCACTATCATGATCAGGTGGAAGATCTGGTAGCTCTGTTGGAAAGACCTCTGAAAACTCACTCACCAGTGGAATACACGCTATCATAGGAGTCTTCACACTCGTTTCTCGAATACGCGCCAAGTAAGACAAATATTCTTTCTCCACTAAGCGACATGCCTTAATAAATGATATTACCCTTTTTGAACGGTGACTAAGAAAATTTGTCTACTCTACTTTAGGAATATCAGGCATAACTAATGTAATTGTCCTAGTATGAAAATTCAAAATTGAATGATAAGGAGATAATCAATTCATTCCAAGAATTACATAAAAAGTCCATCACATATAAGTATTTCAAATGCACTTGAGTATCATATCCCATCAAAGTAATGATACATGATCGATATACTCAATTTACCACTATGAATTCTCTTATAAATGTAAAAATATGTACAAGAAAATCAAGCTACTCACATACCATGTACAACTCGAATGACAACCTTCTTACCCTCACACTACTTAGATCTCACACATCAAATCATCTCTAACTCCTTGGAAATATCTACAACTTTCTTAAATGAAACATCAGAAGTAGAAACTTGAGAAACCCCATACAAATCAGAATAATCACCCCTTAACAAACCTTCTAACTCTCTAGCCTCGGTGGGAGATATCATCAAAGAGTGCCTAGGAAAGGCAGGGAATTTAACCTTATACTATGTGAATAACATACCATCTTGCTGCAAACCCTCAAACTCTGCCCTCTTGCACTCCTCTCACTGCGTGGAATAACTTATCCAGAAACACCTGAGTAAACTAAGTCCATGATAGTGGAGGTGATTCAATTGTCCTACTATTAATGTAATATTTCCATCATTGTTTGGTAGGGTCAATCACTTGAAACACGGTGTATCCATAGGACGCCACTTATCCAAGATTGTGCAACCTTTCACAACATCTAGACTATAAACTCATACACATCCTCATTCAACTCACCATTATAGGTTGAAGGATTCATCATTCTGAACATGCTTTACTCATTATTAATCATGACATACCTATTAGCCAAATGTGGTGCAACACAACCTCTAACTTGACCTCACCCCCTACATCTACCTCATTCATTAAACCCTAGTAGTGGGTGGGAATGTGGGGCAAGTACAATCTCCTAATCTTTGATCACGAAAGCATGGGTCCTCATTATTTGTGAGAGAGTGAGAGAACAAGAATAAGATTACAAGAAAGTCAAGCGCATACGATAAAGAATGAAAGATTAGAAGTTTCCAATATGTCAATAACCTCTTGAAGATAAGTATGAACGTCATTATACCGATCCGCAAGACTCTACTAGACATTTCTCTTGTACTCGTGAGGCCGATGAACCTAGGGCTCTGATATCAAATTATCACGACCCAATATTAACATGTCGTAACGACACATATGTTCCTAACTGGTAGATAAGCCAATCCTCTAGTTTTACAAATTTAACTAAATAATTAAGGTGGAAAGATAAATGACAAGTAGAATATCTCAAACACTAAGTTATTCATAAGTACAAATATGGAAAGCTAAAATACCACCCAAGATTTTGGTGTCATAAGATAAAAGCTTCTAAATACAGTACAAATCTGAAACTAAAATGACAAGTCTAAACATAAGAGAAATCCTGTCTGAATACTAGAACAACATAATAAATAATTAGATAGAGGGAGGTGTGGGCTGTAGAACTACTAAATAGCTCATCACAACTCCAAGATACTCCAAACTCAGACTAAAGAAATGTTGCATGAGATGTGCTCGTATTCAGAATTGAATATGCACTACAAAAGAGTGCAACACGTGTAGTATGAGTACGAAACTATGTGTACCCAATATGTCTCATAAACCGACAACGAAAAAATAGTGACATGAGTAAATAAGAAAATCATTCTTTAATTTTACAGGTCTATATTATACTTATCAATCATATTTTATCAAATAGGGATAATCACATATCACGTAATGTCCAATCACCCAATAAGCTTATAATCAAATACAAATAAAAGATGTAATAAGACGCAATGAAATGCAACACCATGAAAGGATATGCCTCAGATGCCAAGTACTCTTTCAACCGTATATACATGATACTTCTCAAAAATATATTGAGAGTTCATTACCCATGGGGGACTTGTGAGGTCCATATACTGAAACGAACGATTTCCATGTGTATGTGTAGACGATCTCAACACATTATCATAAAATCAAACAATCCCAACACGAATGATCTCCACGTACCCAACTTACAATCATAACATCTCATAATCCCCATCACAGACGATCTCTACGAGCCCAATATATACTCAATCTCATGTCAATGCATGTGCACAATATGATTTCAATCAAAGGAGATGATGATGCATCTCAATCAATCAAATATTGGTATGATATATAATCACCTCAACTATCACAAATATATGGGTTCGATAAACAAAAAAAATCACACAAAGAAATTAAGTCAATAATACATCAGTTAATGCCCATATGTATTGACATTCTCAGATTACAACCTGTCATTCTATAGTAATAAAATTTCCCTTTATAACGCTAGTACTCATATCAATTCCTATCACACCATTGATTCGAGACCCCCATCTTTCGCCCTTACCTATTGTCTATTCTATTTTTAATCTTTAATTAGAAAAATGTTCTTTAATGAAGTTTGAAAGTCTTATCAGACCTTGAATGTTGAAAACGTGTCATGAATCCTCAAGATTTTACCTTTCCCTTTCGTAAAACTTTAGAATGTTCCCAATCTATCAAATATGTAATATCTAAGTCAGTCCATAGGCACCCATATTATTATAGGCCTAGCCTAGATCCAAAACTCACCCTAGTCTATAATTAAATTCATAAATCTTTGTGCCAACAAAATATGTCAAGTCTCATATTCCTAAATTTTAAGCCTTGAGTTAAGTCTCTATTCCTCTAAATATATGAATTTAATTGTATTCATATAATACAATGCACGTAATATTTAATCACACAACTCAATATATCAAAACTTGAATCTTAATTTGATAATTAAATAAATTAAAATCAACCCACTAATTTAAATGCACTACGAATGCAACCTAGTTGCCATCTATTCTGTATAATGTCTAATTTCTAAAAAGTTTACAGCTGAAATGCCAACCATTGGCATGATTGTCCAATGATTGGCTTTAAAGCTTGCCCCCCACTATAGGAGGGTCCCATAAATCAGAAAGGAAAATGCAAATATCTTTAAAGCACTACTACTTGTTTCTCACCTCAAAAATATAATAATGATAACAAATTATTCACACTGCTTTAGGTATGTTGAGGCTATGTTATGTATGATCATTATCAATATGGTAAGTTATGATGAAATATGATCTTATGAATGTATGCATGAAGTAGGTTGCTTAATGTTATACTTGGCTTTTGATAGGGTTATGGGATCCTATCCTTTGCATTGCACTAGTATTGCTTGGGTTGTTTACATGTTGGGATGATAGTATGTTGGTTTGGCTTATGATGTTTACCTTATGTGCATAATGGGTTTTTACTTGACAAAAGCATGTCTTTAACTAAAATGTCCTTTTATGCATGCTTTAATGATTTTTATGCATAGTAGTCATACTTAGTACGTGTGTTGTACTAACCGATATTTTCTTCCCTTTTCCCAAACAATGTAGGTTCGGGCCTTTGACGAGATTCAAGGCTATTTCTCAAGATACTTGGATTTGCGTCTCCAAGTGTGTGAGTCCTCAAGTCTGAGGCCAAGACCCCTATGTTCTAGTTTTTTTAGTCTTTTGCTTATATTGAAAGACATTGTTGTATTTTCCTATTCTAGACTTCCTATTGGTGTAAGGGCTAAGTCCCAATTTTTATACTCCTGTGTCTAGATTGTATGTTGAGACAAAGTTAGTTTCTATATTTCATATATGAAGGGAAGTTGAACTTCCAAAGTAAAAGTTTTAATTTTTCCGCTATTTTTCTATGATATATGCAATGATGAATGCTAAGGACTTGTATAAGACCTCTGAGAGGTCGAGTACGTTGGTAACGACTAGGGGGTGCTCCCGGGTCGTTACATACATATAAAGTAGTAATATTTTAAAAAATGAAATAATAAATAATTTAACAACAATATGCAAAAATCAAAAAATTGATAATATTTAAAGTTTGCTCACACGATATTAAGCAAAAAAAAATTACTATGATTAATAACGATGAATTTATTATTCATCACTAATAATTATTATAATCATCAAATATTTCTATTCATTTTGTCATTCCCATTTTTATTGTTTCTTAAAGTTTTTCATCCTAATTTAAGTAAAAATATTATTATAATTAGTTATGATGTATTTACAACCAAATAAACTTTAAAAATATTTATTCCATCCCGCAGCCTAAATCAACCCTAATTTCTCAAAATTCAACTATTATATTTTAATCGATACCTATATAATAGGAGAGACGAAAATGATATTTTCATATGTTCATTTTTATCACTTTATTTTTATTTATTTTTTAATTTTCATTGTATCATCACATAAAATCTTTCCACATATATTTAAATTTAAGATAATAATTGATGTCATTACTTTCAAAATTTTGAATTAGAATTTATTTAAAATGAATTGTCATATATATTTTCACATTGTACTCATATTAGTATGTTGGTTGTGCTTATAACTTTTCAACTTTATCTAATTAAAATATTAAAAATTTATTTATATAGAATTACTTTTAAAAATTTAAAACTAAATTCGAATATTATTTGTCAGTATTAAGTTATACGTATTTCTAAAGAATAAAATCTACAACATATTTGAAAAAGGCTAAACAAATCCAAAAGTTTATAAAATAAACTAAAAGACTTAATAGAAGATTAACCTTTTTTTTCATCTCTCAAATTTTTATTTTGCACTAAAAATAGTTTATTTTTATGTGGTATAATATTAATTTGATTATAGTGTTTTTTAATTAATTATTGAAATTCATTTTTTTGTGAATTCTTATTTTATGAAATTAAATTTGTTATGAATATAGTCTTAATTTGTAGGACAGAACGAGAGAGGAGTGTGCTAAAAAGGTTGCAACATGCTTAACAAATTATATTCAGATTTTTGCTAAAAGTAGAGTCAATATTTTTAATACTATGTTAGATTGATTTATGAACTTAAATTTTAATTAATTAGCACAAATATCAATTCAACACACATCTTATATGCTATTAATCTTCATTATACTAGGAAAATGAGAAGTTGTTAGAATAATATTTGGTGTATTCATTATACACACACATACAGTACTTCTGTTACTCAATGATAATTTATATTAGTTATTTTAAAATTAAAAAAATATTATATTTTAGAAAATTTGCGCAACACGCGGACACGTATACTAGTATAATTAATTTTCTTTCCTTTTATTTCTCAAATCAGGCCCACATTGAACTAAATTTTACTCCACTATATGGTGAAAAGGAAAAAAAAAACCTCATTACCCACTTTCTCCTCTTTCTAGGTTTTTACCCAAAATCCCTCCTTTCTCTCTTGTGTTTTTCACCATTGTTCTCTCCTTTTCTTGTCTAAGAAAATCACCTCTTCGAATTTTCTCCACTTTGTTCAAGAAATCTCACAATAAATTCAAAAGATTTCACTCATTGACAAAGATAAATACATTGTCACCAAATATCTTTTGAGATTTCCCTCTTTTATGTAGTTTAGATTTTTCATCTTTTAAACCGTAATGTTTAATTTTTTAATGATTTTGTTTTCATATTCAAGATATAGTAGATTGTAGTAATCTACATTAGCATTCATATATCATATATTGTTTGATTTTTTATACATTCATATATAATAATTTCGAATTTTGCTTATAGGGTTTTAGGTTTTGGGAAAACATATGATTGTCACTATAATGTCTGACCCATTGTTTGATTCAATCGGAAAAATGTTGTAAATTCGGATCTATGTAAGGTTTTAAAGGAACATATCAGACGACAAAGAAGAAAGAGAGAGTCAGAGAAGAAGGTTGCAAAAATTGTATTCATATTAATTTTTATTTTTCATCTATTCTTCTTTTACTGAGCATTTGTATTTTTATTAAGAACATCATAAATTTTTTTTAATTTGTAGTCATTCTATGTATGCCAAAAGGATTTGTACTTCTTAAGCATAGATGTGTCCTATTTCTTTCACAGTCAATTTGTATTTTTTTTTAGAATATTGTATCCTCCCTGAACAGATTGTATTATTTTCACTATGTATGCTATTTTTTTTCCAGAATCTTGTATCATTTCTTAAGTCGTATTCATATGTAATGATTAGATTATATTTTGATACAATTAGTAATATTTTTGTAATACAAATAAAAGAAATATATATTTTCCCGTCATGTAATACAATTTTGATCACTAAAATATTATTTTTAGTTGTCACTATGAAAGTAAAATACATACATAACTCAATCATGAATACCTTTCTGTTATGTGAATGTGAATCTTTATTTATGGATGATTTTGTATTTAATTTTTGTGGAATACAATATAGTTATGCTGATAGGGTCATGTATACCTGATCATTTTGTATTTCACCGATTATATCGAAGTTTCAGTTGAGAATTCCTTCTCCAAAGTTGTTTGTCAATGAAATTTTACCCATTTGTCAACGAAATTTCATACCCGTTTTCAAATCTTCTTCCCAAACAAAAGGATTGAAAGCAACTCAACTGAATTAATACATGAATATGAAGTTAAAATCATTTAAGACTTATAATAATATATGCAATAAAAGCAATATGAAAATTATATACTTTATTTTGTGGGAAATTTCTCTAACCGACAATCATTACTATGAATCTAACAATGACACAATATTTGGCCCACGTTGCAAGGGCCATTATATACCTTGTCGGGGTATAGGATGCTACTGTAAATATGGATACTCTAATAGGCCTTCTCAGAGGTAGTTAGGAGTCACACAATGAATCAGCATGATCCTATCCTACGCTGGTTATGTATTTTTATGGGACTTAAGTTAAAATAGACTCTTACTCAATTCGGTGCTCGATACTACTCCCAAACATTTAATATTTGTTATGCTCAATCACATTTTATAAAGAAAGGGACTATAACTTTACTTTTCACTTTGCTTTACCAAGTACTTTTCTGAAGCATCAATTATACTCTTTCTCTTTCTCAACTGTCAAATAGTACATATGAGATTATTTGATTCTTCCTTTAAAGATTCTTTTTCAAAACTTGCATTTAAAACGTTCACTTATGGACTTATCTTTCAAGTTCGAAAATTGATATATAAGAACTGAAAACTCTTTGTACTTTTCTAAAAATAGTGCTATTATTCCCGTAAAATGATACACTCGGAACCATTAAAGTTCTCTTAAAACTCTTGAAAAAGCATGTCTTTAGGTTGTAGTCATGAATATTGTGATCTGATCATTGATGACTCGAGAAGTCATACTGCATAGACATTGATGACATATCTAGATGTCATACAACTTAAACATTGATGACATATTTGGATGTCATACAACTTAAACATTGATGGCATACTCAGATGTTATACTAATCATGAGTCATAGTTCTTTTGTGAATGTGAAAATATTTGTGTTCCCTTAAATTCTTCTAAAAAGATACTCTAAAATACTGTTGAACTCGGTTTAAAATTTAAAAAATCAATGCATGGAAATAAATACACAAAGACTTTCAACAAAATATCATCAACTAGGATTTATGTGAAATAAAATCATGAACGATAACTAGTAATCTCAATGCATAAACATCATAATCTTATGATTAAGAAATCAGAACTCTGAATAAGAATACAATTTGAATTCAGGGAAAAATTTGAACTTTAAATAGAAATTAGATTTAACTCTTACTGACTGAATTTAGATGTAGGGCGTGAGGAAGAATTAGTCCAACACTATGAATAGCCTTACATTCTTGGAAGAACAAGGTTGTTGAAGAGTCTTGAAGAAGAACTTGATTGGTAGCCTTGAAACCTTGCTTGAAGGAAAATAATCAAGAAAACTTTTTTTGAAATTCTTGAATTAGTTTTCTTAAAAACCTTATGGCCAAGAATTAAGCTATCTATTAATGATTCATAATTGTATGAAGGAATTTGAGTTGGAAGAATGAATTTTCTTGGAGAAGGACTTACCTTGAAAAAAAATTGAAACAAGCTTGCTTGAAAATCTTATGCCTTGATTTTTCTTAGGATTTTGTCTTAGGGTTTGAGAGAGAAGAGAATGAAAATCTTATTTTTTCGGATCTTTTATGAGTCAAGAAATCCATTTTGGGTTTTACTAGGGACAAAAGGACAAAAATGACCATTTTAGTATTTTTTTTTCCATCGGCTAATTCGTCACTGCACTGTATCAGATAAGTAAAATGATCATACCTATTTACTCAGAACTCGGATTGACGCATAATTGGTGGCATTAGAAAGAATAGTCAAATACCTTTAATATGATCGGTTATGAGCCACATAAATCTTTATATTCTGAGAGATATGGTCGTTTGAAGTTGACCCAAATAGAATCTTATATCAAAACTTAATTGGTAAGGAAGTTTTCAACTCAACTTTGTGCTAGGGGATTCTTAAGACCTTAATTCATCTCCAAATTTATTCTCATACTAAAGAATCGACCTTAACACCTAATCATAATTTAAGAATCATCCGACATGATCTTATATGTAAATGAAGAATAGTTCAGATCTTAACTTAGAATTTTTTGGGGTGTAACATATAGTGTGCCTGAGAAACTTGCAATATGCCCCAAAATTACATTGAGCTTGAGAATCACAACACATTGTGTTTGAGAAATTACATGTGCTCGATAAATTGCATGCACTCAAAAAATTACATTGTGGCCGAGAATTGCATTATGCCTGAAAATTTTATTTGCACTGAGCCCGAGAATTGAATCTCCATTGAACCCAATAATTGCATTAACATTGAACCCAAGAATCATATTGTGTCTAAAAAATGGCAATATTCCCGAGATTTGTATTTTGTTCGAGAATCGCATTAACTAAATATCCGAATTGCATTGAAGAACATATATACTCTCTTTTTAATTATTATTTATTATTTTGAAAGTCATCATCTAAAGGTGTCATTTTCATGACCTACGAATTTAACTTGTGCTTATCATGTTACGAAGTTTTCATCGTCTAGAGGCGTCATTTTTCATGGCTTGCGGACATCATTTCATGACCTAATGATTTAATTACTGCTTATCATGTTTCAAAGGTGTCATTGTCTAAAGACATCATTTTCATTGCCTGCGTACATCATTTCATGACCTAAGGATTTAATTTATGCTTATAATGTTATGAAGGTGTCATCATCTCATCATTGGCCTATATACATCATTTCATGGTCTATATACATCATTTTATGACCTAAGGATTCAAATTTTACATATCATGTCCCTAAGACATCATGGCCTAAGACGTCATCCTTACCGTCTTAAGGCAAATATCTATCACGATCCAAAAATGGACGTGATGGCACTCGTCTTATCCCACCAAGAAAAGTCAGCCTAAAACTCAACCATTACAATAAAATGCGAAAAATTTATAATAAACTCAAAAATACCCCCCAAAATCTGGTTGTCACATGTACAAACCTCTAAAGTATTACAATTGATTTAAAAGAAAAACACAAGTCTCAAATGACATTGTTTCTAGAATAGAACAAGATCATAAATAGGAGTAAGAAGGTCTGCTAAAATGACAAGCAGCTACCTCACAAACCTCCATAAAAAGCCTCAGACAAGGAGAAGAGAAAATATCACAAAGGTCCGGGATAGTAACCTACAAAAATGTAGAAGCAAGGGGTGAGTACCAAACCACACGATACTCAGCAAGTAAACTTCTAAACACAAGCTAAGGGAATAAAATACGGGTACTACTTACACACCCACTGAACCTCCACAACTACAACCTGCATAAAACCAGCCCAACCTAACAGTTCACAATTTACATAGCACCTAGCTCAACAACAATCGCTTTAACAAATTACATATCCTCAACAACAAACTCAATATTCATCAATCACAACTTCCACAAAAAAAGGCACTCACAATATCAGCAACACACAAGAACAAGTTAATTAAATAGAGGTAATCAAATATCAAGTACTTTCCAACCACCAATAAAACACAGAATCATCAAGAATGAAGGCTGTCATGGGATGCAATGCAATATGACACCATGAAATGATATGCCTCACAATACCAAGTACTATCTCAACCGTATATACATGATACTCCTTAGAAATACATCGAGAGTTCATGACCCATGGGGGACTCCCGAGGTCCATATACTGACACGGACGATCTCCACGTGTCTATGCGGACGATCTAAACGCACTATCATAAATCAAACAAATTTCGCATGGACGATCTCCACGTGCCCAAATTATAATCTTAACATCTCACCATCCCCAGCATAGACGATCTCCACGTGCCCATCTTATACTCAATCTCATCTCAATGCATGTGCACAATATGATTTCAAAAAAAGGGATGATGCATCTCAATCAAATATCAATGTGATATGTAATCACCTCAGCTATCACAAGTATACGGGTTCAATAAAGATCACAATTACACATAATAAATCAAGTCAATAATATACCATCTAATGCCCATATGCTTTGGCATTCTCGGATTACAATCTGCATTCTATAGTAATAAACTTTCCCTTTATAACACCGGTACTCATACCAATTCTAGCCACACTATTGGTACGAGACCTCCATCCTTTGCCTTTATCCATGGTCTATTCCAATTTTAATTTTTTAATTAGAAAATGTCCTTCAACGAAGTCTTCCAAACAATTCTCAACACATCACACACAAACAATTATGCGTGTCTGTGGGAGCAGTTTGTGCTAGCGTTTTGGCACTCGCCTTATGGTTCTCAGTCCTCTTTCGCCGAGATGCCTTTTAAAAAGATTTAATCACATTGACTTTTATTACCCCTTTTTCATCATTAGAATTAATTAATGTGGACAAGTCAACCCATCACCAAGTCTCATTACCCCCAAACATATATTACAAGGAAATACACGAATTTCATACACTTAACAAGGGTTTAGAAATCCACTTGCCTCAAATAATGGAACGATCACTTCGGGAGTTGAGCCTCCCCCTTTCGTTGGACTTCCAAATCAATACAATCTATTGGAATAAACAATCACAATAAGATTTCAAAACTAACAACACTCATACTACTATGTGTCTAGTCTAGACCCGAAATTCACCAAAATTTATAATCAAGTTCATAAGTCTTGATCCCAAGTAATATGTCAAGTCTCATACTTCTTAAAATTTCATGCTTAAGATTAAGTCATAATTCCCCAATATCATAAATCTAATAATAACCTAATATTTAATTAGGTCTATCAATATATCATAACTTTAATAATAATGTCATATCATATTTCTAAATTACAACAGAAAGCACAAAGGTAAAATATGCGTCCAGCATCAACTTGTACGTTTACTAATTAACTATCACTATTCCTCACTTAAATTTCCCAAAGATCACTCACTGTCCAATGATTACCAACTAATCATTATTCAATGATTGCACCCTTAACCCATTTTTCCCACTCATAGGTCAATTTATATATATATATTTATTTTAGTCAACCTACCTTCCTTAATTATCTTTCATAACCAATATAATATTAATTCTAACAATCATTGCTGCTCGTTAATTAGAAAAGAATAAACAATTGCATCGATATTAAAGGGTGTGCTTGGTATGAAGGAAAACATTTTTCGGAAAAATGTTTTCCAATTTTCTCATGTTTGGTTGGGCTAAATGTTTTGGAAAATGTTTCCCAAATCAACTCATTTTCCTCAAATTTAAGGAAAATGACTTTCCTTCAAAACTTAAGGAAAACATTTTCCAAAACTCTCTTCGAACTTCATATTACAATTATTTTTTTGTTGAAAAAATCAATTTATTTTGTCCCTACCCTCAAACCCCCCCCCCCCCAAAATAATAATTTTAAAGCTTGTTTTTAAA
>NC_064288.1:25151047-25428389 GCF_019186545.1 Solanum stenotomum
CCCCAAAAAAAATCTTTTCCGAAAAATAATTTTACTCACCAACCAAACATGAGAAAATAAGTCAAAAATCAACTTGTTTTCCAGGAAAACATTTTCCTGCATACCAAACACACCCTAAGTTATGATCATTACTTGAATGAAGTGCATTTGTGCGACGGCGGTGAGTATTCCCCCGACCTTTTTCCTTTTTCCTTCTAAAATAATTATGTACTACTAAACTGACAAACTCTACTAACTTATTATAATTACGGACTTAGTTCATTAGTCACAAACTAAAATTAATTATTTAAAATCACCCGTCAACTTAAACAATTGTAATTAACAAATAGCTTCAAAAAAATTTCAAACCAACTTCATCGACGAATCAAAATTGACTCAGGCAACTATTGGAAGGGTAATCTTTATGATAATTTTCAAAAATAATTTTCCGAGTCATTACAATATCATGATCTAAATGAAAATTTGTATCTTGTTTATAATTTATTCTATCATTATCTGATACATATATATGCTCTAATCATTTCATTTAGTTATATCATGTGTGACAGGCAGCAAAGCGTGACAAATTACAAGCAAAATCACTCTCACTCTCATATACCACTTCCATACTTACATATCTGCCACAATAAGAATCATATTATCCTTTTTCACTAGTCATACCATCTTATGCTCTAATATTATCTATTCAAGCGGCTATCCCTTCTATTTGAATCTTGTACCATTCTTTCATTTTTAGAAATTTCATTCATTTCTAAATCTAAAAATTAGACACGATTTGATCTTCATAAATTCAGAGATATGTAGGCGACTTAAAATCAAAGTCTCGGTCACACAATTTTCACAACTTCACATCATTTCATTTGGTCCTAGTGACACCTTTCCGATAGTCAGAGAAAATTAGCTACTTAGTCTACGCCTTTGCCCATCAATTATGTGTCAATTATAGCTCATTTTATTAATTATGACCCAATAAATTTCATATCTGAAATCCCATCTTTAATCACAACCGTCTATCACATCTTTATCAATATCCAAGACTCAGCCTCAGTCGTTCATCTTAATGATGCAATGGTCCAGATTTGTTAACCCATTTCTTTCCTATTTTAAACCAATACACCCTAACCGTAATAACTTCATTATTTCTCCATTTTCAAAAAGACCAGCATCGAACTCTTCCCTTTCTTTTCCTTTCACTACCCAAAATCATTGTGATGGCCAGCGGACCACCATAAACACCACTGTCTTGCCATCTCCAGCGGATGAAACCATCATGCAATGTATAACCACCACCGATGTACCCATATCCCTCACGACGTCACTCAAGTTAGACTACTAAGACTGTTGTGTATCTCATCATTCTCTCTCTTCTTCTATTCTCCATCAAGGTTGAAGGACATCATTGAAAAGAGCATTGTTGCTGCACCACTCCATCGGTGAGGGCAAAATGATTAGCGCACGCACTAGAGAACTCCGTTCAGCAGTAGTACTACACAACGCCACCAGGGTGTGCAAAAGACTATCGGCGAACCTCCTCTCTATCTCTCTCTCTCTGCCTTATCATCATCGCCAGCGAGATGCCAATGTAATCTCCATCTTCACTACCTTGTCAACAACAAGTATGTTACTGCTACAATGAACCGACAAAATCAAGCTCCAAATGGATCTGAAAAAATGATAATCAAGAACGGAAAAGTACCGCAATAATCGTATTTATTATTTCAAAGTACGGGTGTTACAATCTCTATGATTCTTGTGAATTCACCTTTTCGGATAACATTCAAGGGCTCTTGAGCTTGATCTTGAATTTTTAATTTGTTCTTGGACTTAATCTTTGATTCAAAGGCCTTTGGAGCTTGTACTTGAATCTTTGATAAATTTGAACTTAAACTTAAATTTGATCTTGACTTTATACTTGAATTCAAGGGCTTCGAGCTTGATCTGAAATTTTCACTACAACAAATTTCGTCTAAGATCACACCAAATCTAGACAACGCTTAAAAAGTGTCGCCAAAAGTGCCTAAGGGAACGCTTTCAAGGCGTAACTTTTGTATACGATTTTTGGCCACCAAAATTTTCGCAACACTTTTAAAGTGTGCTCTTTGTAATTATTGGCTACACATTATAAGCGTTCCCAAATAATAAAATAATTGGCAACACTTATTTATATATATGACCACACTTTTAAGTGTGCTGTAGTTGAAACTCTAAAAACAACACTTTACAAGTGTGCCCTATTAAGTCTAAAAAAAAAAAAAATTTACCTAAAAAAAATATATTCCCCCTGTATATCTATTTTTCCCCCGATTTCTAAAAAGCAAGAGTGCCCTAATTTTGTTCTGGCATTTTTTCTTTCTTTCATACGGGTTTCTCACGGTGCCTCTCAACTATTCATCAATTTTATCACGCATCTGAAGGGTATCTTCAATGAAATCACTTCTTTCGGTTTGTCCATTTCTCCATGGTAAAGCACGGATTTTGGTTTGTCGATTTCGCGATTGAAAAACACTAATTTTGATTTGTCAATTTTTGGCAGATCTGTTTGAGTTCAACTAATAAATAATTTGAAATATTGTAGTTAGCAATGGCTAAGGACCTGAGGTTGCTTTCTTTAAGAAGCTGGAGGGCCTTCAACCTTGTGAGGTCTCAGAACTAAAAGATGGCACTCACATATTCGCTGTTTATGGTTGAAGCTACTTATATTGCTAAATAATTGTTTTTTGTTGCTGCAAAACACCTTCTAATTCCTGATTGATTGTCCAATGCTAAATCCTCAAGGCTGAATTTTGATCTGATTTCTGCAGGAGATAATTTCTTCAAGCCAGCTACTTATATAATTGAGGCTCTTTGTGCCTAGTTATATGAGGATACTACTGTTAAGCTCAAGGAAATCTAGGTTCAGATTTTGAGGAAGAGAAATGAGCTTCGGCAGTTTGAAGTTGAATATAGAAAGGTTTACTTCTGAACAATATTTATCATCGGTGATCGATTGTTTCAGATATGCTCATTGTACTATTTTCCATGTGATGTTAATATGCATTGGCACACTTCCAGGAAGTAACCAACATATACAACCAAGAGAAGTTGTCTGTGAGTTTCTGCTGCTAGTCTCATCGTCTAAATATCATTTTCATAAATGTGCTCGTATTGAGATGTTAATTCCCTTCGAAGTTCTTCAAGTTTATTTCTCATGAAAAAATTAGCGACTCGAGAATAGTTAATTAGAATTTAGAGCTATCATTAATGCATCTCTTTATTGTTTAGATGCTACTTTGCTTAGTTCCTTCTATTACCTGATTGTTCCTTTGCACTGATTAAATATTGTTGTTTGTAAAGGTTGATGAGATGCTGAAACAAAGAGACAACATCCACTCTTCATTCACAGTTTCAAGGTCAATTGCTAATCTAAGTGGCAGTGGGAGTGGGCATTTCAGTAATGGAAGTAGCAGTAAAGTTCTTGGCGAAGATAGTCCAGGGGAAGATGGAAGCTCAGACTCCAAAGACAAGTCATCAAAGAAACGATGGTTCAACCTTAACCTTAAAGGATCAGATAAAAAGAACTAAAAAGTTGACGATTATCTATATTCTATACTTGATCCCAAGTCTTAGAGTTCTTGCATTGCTATCAAACGCCAAGGGGGCAGGTATTGCGATACCGAAACAAGTCTCTTCATACATTCTTTGTTCTATTTGTTAGTTTGTGCTTTTCCCAGATGCATTTTGTCTTTAGGGAAGTGATGTTTGAAATATATAAAGGTGGTGTTTGTATGCATGATAGCAACAATGAAGATTACCAAGCTGATGAGATTGTAGTATAATACAATGATGCTCAAAATTGTTGTTGACGCTCTTTAAAAGCATAGTGCTTATCACTCTGATTTTGCAGGAATCCTCATGTTTATATTCTTGTGTCGATCTCTTCTTATGCATATGTTACTGAGCCATTGTTGATGCAAATATTGCTGACCCATTTTTGATTGAAGTTGATCAGATTTTTCACCTCGCTTGCCCTGCTTCCCCTATTTTTTATGGTATAATATTGCTAAGTTTTATTAATTGCAAAAGTATCCTAGTAATTTTTACTTTTCTTTGAAGTGAGATTCCTTGAAAGCACATTTATGATTTGTTGGCATTTTGCAGACAATTATTACAAACGTAATTGGAATGCTCAAAATTTCAACTGTATTGCACGTTCTCAAAGCTCAATTTGACTGCAACAAGTCTGTTTAAGTTTTGATCCAAATTTATCAAGTTTTGCCTTGACAAGTTTCTACTGTACTGTGGGACTTCTACTTGATCTATAGTTTCCAAATGGTTTATTGTTTGTACAATGGTAAAAGTAAATTACTTTATCTCGGTTGTAAAACTAAAGCAAAATAAGACAAGAAATATTGAAGATGATAATAGAAATAAGAAGATAAGAGATGAGAGCTTTTCTTATTCTTCCAAATAATCAAGTGTCTACAATATGAATCCTTATGCATCTATTTATAATGTAACATAGATGCATACAAAAGGTTAGTCATAAACATGACATTAACATGAATATAATGGAGTAGGTTATGGAAGTAAAAGATTACAAGAATAATGGTTATAAAGTTGGAGGTTATAGAGGTTATGATTATTTTCATAATGAAGGAAAGTAATAGAGATAATGGGTGAGAGTAACTTCTTGGTGTAGTGGACATCCACACTATAATATTTTATAACACTCCCCTTTGGATGTCCATAGATAATATGTCTCGTTAAAACCTTACTAGGAAAAAACCATGTGGGAAAAAATCTTAGTGAAGAAAAAAGAGTACACATATATTTTAATACGCTTTGAAAGTTGCCTTGTTAAAAACCTTACCAGGAAAACCCAATTGGGATAAAACCATGGTTAAGAAAAAGAGTACAACACATATTTTTCTCCCCCCTTTAAAAACTTTACTTGATATATCGGAGACGATGCATTCCAATCTTATATCACAACTTCTCAAATATTGATGTTGGCAATCCTTAGTGAATAAGTTTACAAGATTAACACTTGAATGGGTCTTTGAACGTCAATTTCATCATTTTGTTGAAGATCATGTGTGAAAAATACTTTTGGTGAAATATGCTTTGTTTGATCTCCTTTGATTGTATCCTCCCTTCAATTGAGCTATATATTGTTTTCGTATATGGTGACTGAAATATCCTTTTCAAAAGAAAATCACATATTTTCTAAATATGATAGATCATGATTCCAACCAAACACACTCCCGACTTAATTCATAGATCAATATTATTTTTGCATGATTTGAAGAAGTGGTTACTAATGTGATTCTTTGAATTTCCAAGATATTGTTGTGTCTCCATATGTAAATAAATATTCCATTTGCGATCGAGCTTTATGCAGATCAAATAAATATTCTGCATCTACATAATCAAATCATTTCTGACTCAGGATTGATCATTTCAATTTTATTGAAGCTCGTCTTTTTTGTGAAAGAAAATCACACATCTTCTATGTGTTGAGTCACTTGCTTTGTTAGTTTTCTGTCATAACTTGAATGATAATATGACGATCCTTTCACATAACTTTCGTTATGTATATCAAACAATCTTCTAGCATTGCATAACCATCAATCTATAAGTGCACCAATTGCACTAATACGTGATATTTTAAATCATTTTCATGAGATCAAAAAGATTTTTTCTCTGTGTTAAGTAGTCTCAAAACCATTGGGTACTCAATGGAATTGCTTTAAGACCTTTTAAATCCTTCAAGATTTTCATATAACCTTCATCATCTAGTTAGACATAATAATCATTCATTATGCATATTCAAGTATTTCATCTATTGTCAGACTGAAACAAGTCTTATTGCATCCACCACCGGAGAATATATCTCCACTCAATAATGTCGGGATTTTTGCGAAAACTATTTATACCCCGATGCACAAACCACACTTTATATCTTACGGTTATACTTTCGCACAATAATTTATTTGTACCACATTGACATTATATTTTGATCCATGAACTATAAGATCAAAAACATCACTTTTTTAAGTGAAACAAAATATACTTGAATAGTGTCAATCATTTATCTGTCCACACTATATGACATATTCAAATTTAAGATCCTCGTAACCATTTATAGCATTGAGTGCTACTTCATATCAAAGATACCGTCGACAGTCATTTTGATGTCGATTCCAATACGATATAACTTATCGAGATCTCTTTATTTTTCATCATTTTCAGGTACCTGAACCTTTGTCAAGGTTTTATGAAGTGTTATGTCATAGTTCTCTTTCAACGCACTTACCTCATTATCATGACCATTTTGATATTTGCTCCTTTCCTTCCTCAAGGAGTTTTATGTTTGAAATCGATTAGTCTATCACGCTTCTGGCATATCATAGACTCTGTCCTTCAATGACTATTTGTTGGAGCATTTGCAGCTTAATTAAAATATTAAGTCAGCAAATACATCTGGTAATTTATCTGTAACATTTTACAGATGAATTATCTCTTGAACTTCAAGTTCACATTTTTTTAACGAGGATCTACATAATTCACCCCACAAATAATTTCCAGCTGTTAAACATATATCCCCCTAATGTTAGGAAATCTAACATTTACCCCCAACCTCATTTGGGGATCCATCTTTGTGCGTGGTGGAGCAATAAAATCATATGTGCGCACATCAAATTTTTTAGATGCAAATTATTTGGTACCTGACCCTGAACCAATTGTGATGGAGAACCTTGTTGGCTTGATGCATACATGTTAAATAAACTCATCCTGTACCAAATTTTATTTGAGAGATTTCTTCTCATAATCAGTGGTCTATCTATAATTGGAGGCAAACAATTTCTGCTAAACCAACTAGTGTTATCAACATAATTTTATAGTTTGGAACTGTGCTCTTAATTTAACAATTTGAGCAAACAATCTTACAAAATCAATTTGTAAGTTGATACAAATGCACATGTGACCATACCATAGATGTATCTATTAACATGACAGGTGAACGGGTCCATATTCACCTTTTTATATGTTCCAAATAATTTCAAGGGATACAATCTCAACCTTAGCTAGTACAATGATCATTTTATCATTAGAACAAGCAACACAAGAGAATTCTTGAAGAATCTTTTATTTCTTCAAACATATAGTCACATGAATTCTCAATTTCTTTTGCATCACATTTGAATCGGAATGGCCAATCGATTATGCCAACTAATATTTATTCTAGTAAACTTCTAGTTTACTTTTGCATGTGATTCCATCATCATGTCCATATTTGTATACAACAAACAACGAGAAAAAATGGGTAATCTTATACGTAAATATTTATAACCCACTTTGGTTGTAGTAATTTGAAGATATTAAATCTTCCCATAATTTATAGTCTCAATATAATATTTTTTTCTTTTCAATTCTTCCGAAACTTAAAAGTTTCATTTGAGACTTACTACAACCTCAATATTATGAACAATTTCATTCCTACGGATAGTAACAAATTAGCCCTTTTCGAACTCTCAATTAATTTTGTGTACTACCACAAATTTCACAACGCCATTCTTATGGTGACCATCTCCTTCAAGGAGAAAATTATTATTATTGTCATGGTTAGAATTACAAAATGCAAGACTTATTTCTTGACAATCAATGACAAATTTGTGTTACCACACAACAATATTTATTTTGGTCATGGCCACAACCTTTATAAGAAAGAATTATTCTTTCTTTTCTTTTGTCCTTCAATAGTTCATAATTTAACATACCACAATATTTGTGTAGTACTTAAAGTATATGACTAAATGACCATTTATGTCATAATATTTCTTTTCAATCTCTCAAACCTCCCGTAGAGGTGAGATGTGACATTTATCCAACACTATATGAACATTTTCTCATCCATAAGAACACAAGTCACATTTTCTTTAAGAAATGGACCATAACCATTTGAACATGCTCCATAAGTTTTTATTAGAAATTCATTATCATGCTTTCACATTTATCAAATTTCTGTGATTCACCTCAACATCACTTTAAGAGGTCAAATGTACCAAATGTACTATCACTTTGTATTCCTTTATTTTGATGGAGGATTTACAAAACTTTTCAAATTGGGTTGCACCAACAATAATGTGGCCAATAACTTTTCATACCCCTTTAATGAATAAAAATTACTTTCACATTTTGAAGGATAATCTTAAGAATCCATATTGTTCTTCCTTTTAATTACCATAATGATGATCATTAACATTTTACCACGCCTATATTCATACATTAAATCACTTGTCATCTTTCAGACATATTATACACTGGTACCACATTTACATAAGAGAATGGAGCAAATCAATTGGGTGGATTTTATGATTTTTCACCAAAAGTTCATCATTTTGCCTTAGTCATCATCATATTATCACTATAGTGCATTAGGACTTAAACCCAATGTCTTATCCATATAAAGAAGCCTTAGCCCATAAATCAATGGGACTTGAACCCAACATATTATTATCATGACCCACCGAGACTTTAACTCGATGTCTTACACACTTGGTGCGATGAAACTTGAATTCATCATCTTACGCTCAATCATTGTCTTAATAAATCACATCGTTACCAAAAAAATAATTATCGAAACTCATAAATATAATCTGAATTTGACTTAAATCATAAGAAAAATGAACAAAATCAATTAATTAGAACAACATGTTGGAATCATGTAAAAGTCCCAAGTTAAAATGAATTAAACCTTTTTAATATACCTTCTCAATATTGTTATGAAGATTTAACCTAATTTACTAACTATTTTAAAATAACCACAAAACAAACTTTGTTAGTAAAAACAATATATTAATAACTCAATAAGTAAATGTTAAGATAAAGAAAAATAAAGAGGTACAAAAGTAATCAATAATGATAATCCAATCAATATGTATATGCCGCATAACTCAATAACTTATCTTTTAATAAAACAAGATCATCAAGAACAATTTCTTTACAAATTATTAACTTACAAAACTAATTTTACGTTTTAAATATATAAGTGATCAAATTAAAAGTTTGCTCAAAGTAAAAGCAACTTATTGGACGCATATGATTTTGAGATGGTAAGAAAACTAATGATGCATAATCAAAAGTAAAATATAAAATAGATTATTTAGTAATTTACCTTGTTTCCGAGAGAAAAATAAACACAAATATTTTTATCTTCTTTATATTTACTTTGCTTCAATCCTTCAATAGTAGAACAATCGTGCTGGTAACGTGTTGTAAAACTAAAACAAAATAAGACAAGAAATATTGAAGATGATAATAGAAATAGGAAGACAAGAGATGAGAGCTTTTCTTATTCTTCCAAACAATCAAGTGTCTAAACTATGAACCCTTATGCATCTATTTATAGTGTAACATAGAGGCATACAAAAAGTTAGTCATAAACATGAAATTAACATGCATATAATGGAGGAGGTTATGGAAGTGAAATGTTACAAGAATAATGGTTATAAAGTTGGAGGTTATGGAGGTTTGGTTATCTTCATAATTGAGGTAAGTAATGGAGATAGTGGGTGAAAGTAACTTCTTGGTGTAGTGGACATCCACACTATAATATTTTATAACAATCTCTTAAAATTTTGAAAGACTACCAATTTTTACAAGCGTATAACTATATTGGTATCTTCAATGTTGGTATAATGGTGATTCCTACATTATTATTTGTTTGTCTCTTGCAAGTTGAAAGCATTGGTGGCTATTCTCAAGGTTCAGCCATGACTTGACATTGCCATATGGAAGAAGTATCCCGTAATGAAATCTCTTTTGCATGTTTACGTGGATCCAAGTAAATTGGTAGGCAATAAAATTACCTTCATTTTCCCTTTTCTTCGATTTCCTCTCCATTGACGGCATTGACCCAAAATAAGGTTAAGTTCATATGGTCCGAAGCATGAGAAAAGAGTTTCCAAGAATTGAAAGATAAACTCACTACCACTCCGGTGTTAACTTTACCAGAAGGAACTGATGGATTTGTTATTTATTGTGATGCTTCAAGAATCGAGTTAGGATGTTTCCTTATGCAAAATGGGGAAGTCATTGCCTATGCTTCAAGGCAACGTAAGATTCATGAAAAGAATTACCCTACACATGACCTTGAGATAGTGGCGGCTGTGTTTCCTCTAAAGATTTGGAGGCATTACTTTTATGGTATTCATGTTGATGTCTTTACCAACAACAAAAGTTTGCAATATGTGCTTAAACAAAAAGATCTAAATCTTCACCAAAGAAGGTAGCTTAAGTTATTGAAGGATTATGACATGAGTGTTCTCTATCACCCCAGCAAGGCGAATGTGGTGGTGAATGCTCTTAGTCGGTTATCAATGGGTAGTGTTGCTCATATTGAGGATGATAAGAAGGAGTTGGTACGAGATGTTCACAAATTGGCCCGATTGTGTGTTCGGTTGGATGACTCTAACAAAGGTGGTGTTATGGTTCATAATGGTTCAGAATCATCTTTAGTGGCAGATGTGAAAGCCAAGGTCTTGATCCAACTTTGGTTGAAATGAAAGTAGTGGTGCTTAAGAAGTCTGTTAAGGCTTTCTCCCAAGAGGGAGATGGTGTGCTTCGATATCAAGGTAGTTTGTGTGTTTCAAATGTTGATAACTTGAGAGAAAAGATCTTGGTAGAAGCCCATAGTTCTTGATATTCCATTAACCCGAGAGCCACCAATATGTACTCTAACTTGTGGGAGATCTATTGGTGTAAAGAGATGAAAAAAGATATTGCGGAATTTGTGGTTAAGTTTCCTAATTGTCAACAAGTGAAAGTTAAGCATCAAAAGCAGGGAAGTTTATCTCAAGCTATAAGCATTCCTACTTGGAAGTGGGAAGATTTGAATATGGACTTCATTGTTGGTTTACCACACACCCGACGAAAACATGACTTGATTTAGGTTATTATAGATAGAATGACAAAATCAGCTCATTTCATTCCCATCAACGTTTCTTATTCGGCAGAGGACTATGCTAAGTTGTATTTGAGGGAAATGGTTAGGTTGCACGGAGTGCCCTTATCCAGTATCTCTTATGTTGGTACCCAATAACTTCTTAGTTTTGGAAATCTTTCCAAAAAGGTCTTGGTACTCGTGTTAAGATTAGTACGGTCTTTCATCCGCAAACCGATAGGAAAGCGGAGTGTACTATCCAAACTTTGGAAGATATGTTGAGAACATGTGTAATTGGCTTCAAGGGTAATTGGGATGTTCACTTGCCTTTGATTCAGTTTGCATATAATAATAGTTATCACTCAAGAATTGGAATGGCTCCATTTGAGTCTCTTTATGGTAGAAGGTGTAGATCTCCTATAAGTTGGTTTGAAGTTGGTGAAGTTTCCCTAATAGGTCCTGAGTTGGTGCACGAGGCTGTAGAGAAAGTTTGACTTATTAGAGAAAGGTTGAAAACAACTCAAAGTTGACAAAAGTCCTATGCCGATGTTAGAAAAAAAGATCTTGAGTTTAATGTACATGATTGAGTCTACTTGAAATTTCACCCATGAACGGTGTAGTAAGATTTGGGAAGAAAAGGAAGCTTAGTCTCTGCTCTGTGGGGCCATATCAGATTTTGAGGTGAATTGGCAAAGTCGCTAATGAACTTGAATTGCATAATTATTTGGCATCGGTACATCACATTTTCCATGTATCCTTATTAAAAATGTGTTGGAGATCTGACATCTATAGTTCCCTTAGAAGGTTTGGGAGTTAAGGAGAATCTTTCTTACGGGGAAGTTCCGGTTGAGATTTTAGACCGGCAAGTTCAGAAGTTGAGAAACAAAGAAGTTGCTTCCATTAAGGTTCTTTGGTAGAACCAGTTGAGGGTGCTACTTGGGAGGCCGAGACCGATATGATGTTCCATTGTCCTCATCTCTTTCCTTTTGTCCCTACTAGCTTGAGGTATTCAGTTCCTCATGGTTTACTCTTTTGGTGTCATATGTCTTAGATATTCTCATGATTTCCTCATTTATGCATGTTCATGAAAAGCTTAATTTCTTAGAAGAAGAGCTAACTTGATTGATTTCTTCATGTTTTTGTGCATTTGAGAATGAGATACATATAGACTTCATGATATGATGTTTTGAACATGCTTTAGCTTGGAGTTAATGTTTCCTCCTCGGATATGTGCATTATGTGATTGCATTCATGTTGGGTTGTTAGGTTAAGTTCCTACCCTTCCTTATGATGTCTTGAATCTCATTCAAGGACGATTGTTCCCAAGAGGGAGATCATGTAACACCTCAGATTCAAAAAGGATGAAAAATTGCAAGTTTTCAAGATATAGTGCCAGACCCGATGGAGCCATCAACGGCTTGTGGGTCTGACACACAGCCCATAGGTTGGCTCATGGTTGGCCATTCCAAGTTCTCCAAAAATGTCAAAGTTTTAATATTTACATACGGTTCACCGGGACGGTCCGTTGTCCTATGCACAAGTCATAGGTAGGTCTCGTAGGTGAGTCCAAGACTTAGAGAAATTTTAGGATCAAAACTTAAGAACCACAACTGAGGTGTATGGCTCGTAGGTAGGCCCACAGGCCGTATATGGGTCTCATCGTTGGGGTTCCAAGGTTGGTGTCACGACCCAAGCCTAGGGCCTAGACGTGACCGGCGAATGGGGAACCCGAAGGAACCCCAAACAAGCCTCATAGCGTATCTTACACATCATTGGTCGCGGAAGCAATTAAAATGACCATAAGCGATAAGCATAATCAAGGGGGAAATCGGGACTAAGGGAGCAAGAAAAAAAAAGAAGAAATGATACATAAATACCATAGATGAGTCAAGCTCAAGCATAATACACAACTTGTCCAACACCACCTCTAAACATGAGTACTTAGCGGGGGCCAAGACAAACTACCGGGCTCACCCTCATAGTCAAAACATAACTAAAAAGAAAAGTCTTATACATAGCAAAAGATCATGAGCAACGTCCCCGGAATGGAGGACTCACCAATAACCTTGATAGGAAATCGTATTAGCCACGCGGAGGAGGATGGTCAAGCGGTGCTCCGGTCCCTACATGGTGACATCATGTAGGCATAGAGTATGCATTAGTACGTTTGAATGTACTAAGTATATGGGATGCAATGCAATGCTACAATAGATGGACATCATAGGAAAAATGCATAATCATACCCGATAGATAGCACATTAGAGAAATGATATGTATAATGATGCTTACATAAAAATCATATTTAGTGGGACGTAGTACATGTGTGGTGAGTGACCATCAATATAGTATTTCCAAGGCCTACCACCCCCTTGGAGAGGCGAAAGAGGTACAAACCCCTCAATGTGGTTACCCGGGCCTACCACCCCCCGAGCTAGGGACCAAGGTACAAACCCCTCGATATGGTTATACGGGCCTACTACCCCCCGTACTAGGCAACCAAGGTACCAACCCCTCGATACGGTTATACGGGCCTACTACCCCCCGTACTAGGCTTGGTCGACTCACAACACTATATTGAGAAAATCATATACATGTATCCCTTTCATCATCATTTCAATAATTATATAATCATCCGACTCATAGGATGTACATTGGACCTTCCATTTCCTATGAATTCTATAAATGACATTTTATCAAACACATGGTGGGCTATTGTTCATGTAGATAAAATCATGTCTTTCAAGAGTACTAAGTCCAACCAATTCCGAAATACATATAAATCAGCCCACCAACAACATACATATATATATCAACCTTCATAATTTGATCATGGAAGCATGAAAACCATAAACATCACATAATAATTCCATTTCATGATAATATGCAAAAATAGACCATAATAGAATGTGTAGTAGTAATTCCATAATTCAAGAGTTCATAAATGATCATAAGGACCCATAAACTTGAAGTAAAATAGAGGATAAATGGTTGGACTTGTGGAAAGGAAGGTTTCCACAATCAACCCACATACCTCAACTTTGGAGAATCCTTGATGAAGATTGGAATGGAGAATTGATGCTTGAGATTGAGTCTTGAATCCGGAATTAGAACTTGAGATGTTTGAATTTGGTTGAAGATCTTGGTGGAATTTTGGAGAGGGATTAGAGAGTGTTTTTGAGTGTTTTGAAGCTAGAAAGAAATATAACTAAGTATGGGACAATCCTCTTTTTTATAAAAGAAAAACGTCCCAGCCCGCTACAGTGAATTAGCTCACTGGAAATTGCAATTTTGCCCGGACAGGTTTTACGAAAATGATCATAACTCCTTCATCCTAACTCGGAATGAGGTGAAACCAATTGAATTGGAAAGATAACTCGAAGGGCTTTAATTTAATAGGTAGCGGCCCTTCCAGTTCCTTGTGTGCTAAGAGATATGCCCCTTTAAAGTTGACCCTGAAAATCGCATTTTTTGCGATTTTCGAATTTTGATACGGTTGCTCTAAAATTTGGGTTAGACCCATTTCCCACTCAATTTTACCCCCTGAATAAGAATATGAAGTCGAATTTCCGAAATCATGCACGGATTTTGAGATATATGGAAATTACAATTATAGGTGTTTCCGAAGCACATTTTCGGACATTTTTGTGGTCGTTTCAGTTGGTGGTCTCTGATCCCACCCACAACCGACCAGGACGGTCTGTGGTTGACCTACGGACGTTGTTGGTGTGGTCGGTAGTTAATCTAAAGAAGGCCTTTTGGGTCTTTTCCTAATTATTCTAACCTAATACTATGTCGTTTTACCTTCTATTAGAGACCTTATATAAACATTTTTACCCCAAATTTCCCCAATTGAAATCATTCTATCAGATTCCCAAAGTTGATCAAAGTTATTCCCTAAATATTTCTCTCTATTGAAGCTTGGAGAAGAATATTAGGGTTTCAAGGTCAAGCCTCCAAATTCACCATTGATTGTAAGCTTTTGGCATCAACGTATGATAGTATTCACCTATGGAGTCCTTTCCTCCATAGGGTTCCTAACTTCTCCTATTTTCACAAGGCAGAATCTCCAATGGAAGTTAGGGTTTTTACTAAATCTCATGGGTTCTTTTCAATTATGATATTATTGATTAATTTATGTCTTTTTATGCATGAATTGAAGAAATTGCATGTTCTTTATGAAATTGACAAAAAATGATTTAAGTTGCTTTGAGAGTAAAGCATTCATGTGCTGGTAATTGTTTTTGTGAAAGGATTTCTCACATAAAGGATTCTTAGAGTTGAAAGGTTTTCTCAACTAAACTTTGAATCAATATTTAGGAGTTATTCTAAAGAAACCCAGCTTGGATTGACTACTTAATGTGCCTTCTATGGATGATAAGTCAAGTGGCGATTACCCATGCCTCTTAATGATAAGACAAGTTAAGATAGTGACTATTCCATGGGATTTACCTTTAGCATCGAGAGGATATTGAGATGCAAGCTCTCCCGTAGCTTAAAGTAGGGTTTCTAGTAGAAATCTCCTTATCCCATACCTATGTGCTCCTATAGGATGATTGTCTTAGATAGACATTAGCTAGTGGATCCAAATAAGCTAGAAGTTCATGATTTTACCTTGGCAAGTAGGACACCCCTTTTCGGTGTGGAGTAGACACCAGATTCCATGTTAATAGCTCACATGGTCTCAATGTCTATTAAAGGTAAATCTCCCAGAATAATGAACTAAGGTTACTTCTAGAAATATCTCACGAATGTTTTAAATATGTTAGCTTGCATTGACTATGTTTTTATCAATTATGTTTTCTAACCCTTTTCATCTCATGATTTATCTTGGTCATTACATGTCAAGGAAAGGTCCCTTTTAGCATGGTTTTATACTTTTATGCATTGGTACCATACTTGGTACATCTTTGTACTAACGTATACTATTGCCTACATTCTTTCCAAAATGTAGGGTCCGACTCTCCAATCTCACATCTTTGCGGTTAGGGATCACTTAATGGATATTGAAGATTGGTGAGTTCTCAAGGTCCGAGGACTAAGCCTTTATTGCTTATTGTCTTTACTTTTCAGTATTGTATGTGATGCATGGGATACGTCTCGATCACTCTTGATGTACTGTATGGCTTTGAGACTATGTTAGTCTTCCACTACATTTTATCAACTCTTCTGTTTTGAAATTGTCTTTTAAACTCTCTTAATTTTCTATTATCTTGTATGATGTATGCTAAGTGGCTTGTGTAGGGCGTTTCGTGGTCCTATATGCCATGTTACACCTAGGTATGCTTTGGGTCGTGGTTAGCCAGTCTAGAATGCCAAGTTCCAGTACTTTTTCGACGATTCACCAGGACGGCCCATCGTCCAATGCACGAGCCGTAGATAGGTTTCGTAGGTGAGTCCCAAACTTAAAAAAATTTCAGAGTCAAAGTTGAGACCCACGACAAGGCATGTACAAACCATAGGTGGACCCACGAACCGTACATGGGTCCGTCGTTGGAAGTCCCAAAATCATAGTCTATAAACTCAATCAATGACCAACCAATATGGTCTGTGGTCTGACCAACTAATCGTAGGTCGGGTTGTCTATAGGAATCGACAGTTATTTATATGAGGCTTTTTGGGTCTTTTCCTAGATTTATTCTAGCCTCATACTATGTCGTTTTATCCTCTATTAGAAACCTGTATAAACACTTTTAACCCCAAAGTCTTCCAAATCAATTAATTTTCTCAAATTCTCAAAAGAGGAACAAGTCATCCTCTCAAATATTCAAGAAAAAGAAGAAGAACAAGAGTCAAATTCTCAAAAGAGGAACAAGTCATCCTCTCAAATATTCAGGAGGAAGAGGAGAAGAAGGAGGGGGAGGGGGGGAGGAGGAGGAGGAGTGGGAGTGGGAGGGAGAGGGGGAGTGGGAGGGGGAGGAGGAGGAAGAGGATGAGGAGGAGGCGGAGGCGGAGGAGGAGGAGAAGGAGGAGGATGAGGAGGAGAAGGAGGAGGATGAGGAGGAGGAGCCTATGGTTTTCAAATTAAGTCTCCAATTCCTCCATTGAAGTCAAGCTTTCCTCCATAGAGTTCCTAAAATTCTCAATTTTGAAGTTCGAAATCTCCAATTGAAGTTAGGGTTAACTCCTATGTCATGAGTTCCTTCCAATGTTGATTTATGAACTTCTATGCATGAATTCTATTGATTCCATGTTTTTAAGATGAATCCCCATGAACCCATGCTTAACTCATGTTTTACAAGCTATGATGATATAATGTGGGTTTTTAACTATGAAAGATGAGTTTATGAAATTATACATGTTCCTATGAAATTGATGAAACATGATGTAAGTTTATTTTAGAGTAAAGCATATATGTTGATTGTTGTTGTTTATTGTTGTGAAATGATTTCTCACATAATTACTCAATATATGAATGTGAGAGGTTTTTCTCACATAAAGGCTTCTAAGGTTGAAGTGTCTTCTCACCTAAAATGAATCAAGTTAAGGAGCTATTCTAAGAATGAGGCAAACGACAATTACCCATGACCTCCAATGATGAGACAAGAGGCGACTACCGATGTCTCATGAATGTTAAGGAAATCTAAGAATAATAATTATTATGCGGGAGTTATACTTAGCACCGAGTGGACAAGTAACGATTACACATGTCCCATAAACTATGTGTCACCATAGGTTGTTTAGATATACATTAGCTAGTGGATTCACGTAAACTAGAAGTTCATAGTTATAACCTTGGCAAGTGAGAACACCTCTTTTCGGTGTGGGGTAGACACCGAATTTCATGTTAATTTCTCACATGGTCTTACATGTCGGTCAAAGGTAAATCTCCCACAATAATAAACTAAGGTTATTTCAAGAAGTATCTCACGAATGTTTTAAAAATGTTGGCTTGCATTGACCATGTTTTGTGACTCATGTTTTCTAAATCTTTTATCTCATGTTTTAGCTTGGTCATCAAATGTTGCGAAAAGGTCCCTTTTAGCATGATTTCATACTTTATGCATTGTTATCATACTTAGTACATTTTTGTACTAACGCATACTCTTTGCTACATTCTCCCAAATGTAGGGTCCGACGCTCCAGATTTGCACTTCCATGGCTAGGGTTCTCATAGTAGAATTTGAAGATTGGTGAGTCCTCATGTTCTAAGAACCAAGCCTTTATTTCATTTTGTCTTTACATTTTGGCTTGAACTTGATGTACGGGTTACGTCCTGATCATTCTTATGTACTAGATGGCATTGAGACATTGATAGACTTCCGCTTCGTTTTATGAAACCCTTATGTTTTGAACTTGTCTTTTAAATTCCATTAAATTTCTATTATCTTGTATGATGTATGCTAAGTGGATTGTGTAGGGCCTTTCGGGGTCCTACACGCCATGTCACACCTAGGGTCTACCTTGGATCGTGACACGGGGAAATGATGAAAAATGGCAACTAACAATTGATAAATAAACTGATGTACAAGCTGAAAAATGTAGCAATGAAGAAGATAATGAAGCGGAAAATTGGACTTTACGTTCCCCGCTTAGTCGAAGTAATTCTCCAAGACGTGAAAAGGGTGATATTGGTAACTTTGAGTTACTTGTCGATCCTAATTTAAATTTACCAACTAAGAATGCTTTTGAACCATTGTTGGTTACTGATAAAGGCAACTGAAGTAATGTATGGAGATGATTATTAATAATGCTGCCCATAGTAGTCAAATACTACAAATTAAGAGTCACATGTTGAGGTAAATTGTGGAACTTTATATTCTATTACTAAACAACCTCTCATGTTGTTGAATACTTCACAACATGAGAAAACTTCACCAACGCACGAGTTTAGTAATTTCTCGCCTACAACAGAAGTTGTTGTAAGTAGGATACATGATGAATACAATCAAGATGTTTAGAAGTCTTCTGTCTAGGTTATCCACATGTGCAAACAATTTAGCCTCGACAAAGATGAGAAATGAGCAACCTATACAACTTAATAATGATTTAATTTAGGTAATTGATGAAGTTTTGTCCAAGTACAAAACATGGGCCGAAGTGGCTGCAGATGAAGAATATCAAAATGATGGTAGCGAAGGAGAAAGCTTACATGAGATTAGCTCACCATTTTCAGACAGTAATCTCAACCATAATGCACTTATTTTTATGCTTGAGAATAGTGAAAAAATTACAATTTTGATGGATACTCCAATTGGTAGCAACAACCACCAGAAATGGTATGGTATAATGACAATCAATAGGTCTGGGCAACCATCGATGAATTCACCGAGGCAACAACTAGATTAAGGGCATTTGGGACAACAAGAAAGTGCGATTACAAAGAAGAATTAGTCTGGGGCCTTAGGTCAGGACTTAGTCCAACTAACACTTATGCTATTGATTTGGGCGAGGAATTTTTCGACAAAGATGAGGAAGACAATATGTTAGACATATCTTTGATAAAGTAGTTAGGGATGGAGATATCTCACCTAGGCAACAAAAGAAGTGGAAGCAACAAAAAACAAAAAGAAGACACATGGAAGACAACATAGTTGGGATGGTAAAGTGACTGGGAAATTTGTTCCAAAACACTTACCAACGCTATTGACAAAGCAAAATCATATGACAGTGTCAATAGCTTCATCAATATCCAATAATTCCAAGAAGAAATGATGAACTATCTATTATTGTTGGATAGATTTGAAGAAGAAGACAAGAGGACAATATTTTAAGTTACTTCATACGGGCAATCTATCTATTAAAATTTATACGTTTGGAGAAGGAAGTTTGAGTTTGAAAACTCAAATTTCTTCTTAGCTTTTATGTTTTTGCATTATCTAAGTATCCTCATTTGTAATATCATCATAAAGTATATTACAAACTCTATGTTGATCATAAGATATCTGGTTCCTATTTTCTTCATGCTTGTTAATTAGTAGAGGTTCGATACTTCATTAGGATTTAGTAAGGTAAGACCTAGCCCAAACCCCCATCCCCCTTGTACTTATTCGTGAGTTTTTTATTTTTATTTTTAACGTTTTACTGGACTAAATGTCTCTAAGTCAGTTGTTGCGCTATATGCGTCACATGCGCCGGTCGTCCACTTGCCGACCCGTAGTCGGGGCCTCTAGCCTCTATGGGCACATGTCGTTGGCTACGTGGGTCTTTTGTCGAAATAGAATGATTTTTCCTTTTATCTTTTTATTTATCGTGAATGGGGGAATCATTAAAACGTCACATGCCACTATTTAGTAGTATAAATATGCAGGTAAAAAAATTAAATTAGTTCGATACAATTGAATTTTTAAATTTTGTGATATTTATGTCCACCCCTACCCCTAGCAAGGAGGTAGAAGGAGAAAAGTGTAATTAAAGGGATTATTCTGAAGCATTGGTATGTGATGCGAGACACGTGCAGGAAAGAGAACCAGTGGGCATAAATATCCTGTGCTATGGAGTAGTAGAAAGTGGAAATGGTAGTAGCATCACCACTACATTTCCAACTGAAATATCAATCAATCCCCTTCCCTTGAGTTGTCTGGTGCTATGAGTGCCAAAGCATTTCTTCTCTCCCACTACAGCTTTTCTCCTCCCAATATACCTCGAAGAAATTTCAATGTTCATAATTCATTTTACGATACTAGTGGCAGTGGAAGAGGTCGAGGTCGAGGTCGATTTCGATATGGAGAAAGAGAGTTATTAATTAAGAGGAATAGTAGTAGTTGGAAGTTGTGGGCTGATGTCAAGTCAAAGCCCTTCAAAATTGCCGACGATGATTCTTCTTCTTTATTGAGAAAGGAAGAAGATGGAGATAACTCAGTGGGTCTACCGCAAGAGTTTCCAAAACGTTGGGTTATTGTCATTCTTTGTTTCTCCGCTTTTCTTCTTTGTAATATGGATAGAGTTAATATGAGTATCGCTATACTTCCCATGGCATCCGAGTATAACTGGACTCCTACTACTGTTGGTTTAATACAATCTTCATTTTTCTGGGGTTATCTTCTTACTCAGGTGACAAATCAATCTTCATTCTTACTACACTAATTTTATATCCTCATTCATTCACTGTTGGGGCAATAACATTCATGTAGATAGCAGGAGGTATATGGGCAGACACTGTTGGTGGCAAGGCTGTCTTGGGATTTGGAGTAATCTGGTGGTCTGTTGCTACAGTTCTCACGCCCATTGCTGCTAAGCTTGGATTGCCCTTTTTATTTGTTGTTCGAGCTTTCATGGGAATTGGTGAGGTTGGTTGGTTTTCTTCACCTCCCTCTTTATTACTGCTGCCTGCCATACTAACTCAATTCTGATTAGCTCATTTCACTTTGTCACATCCAGGGTGTTGCTATGCCGGCAATGAATAACATTCTCTCTAAATGGGTTCCTGTATCAGAAAGAAGTAGATCTCTCGCACTCGTCTATAGTGGAATGTATCTTGGATCTGTCACTGGCTTAGCATTTTCCCCATTCCTCATACACGAATTTGGCTGGCCTTCTGTCTTCTTTTCTTTTGGTTCTTTAGGAACTGTATGGTTTGCAGTATGGCTCAGTAAGGTACAATTGTCCCTACATTCATGCAATTAATTATTACGATGAGGATCATCAAGATTGTGTTGTATATTTCTCAAAAGCTCTGTGCTGGGGGACATGGGGTATATTTATATTTATTACATTTACAACTTCATTTGTAAAACAGCCACTCTGTTTGATAATAGACATACAAACCACATATATCCCTTGCAAATTCTTGAACTCAGAATTTCTTGGTAGGCCATTGGTAATGCTGCTTATTTATGTCAGAAACTTTTTATGTAGGCGTACAGTTCACCCCTGGATGATCCTACGCTACTGCCTGAAGAAAAGAAGCTTATTCTTAGTAGCAGTGTTTCCAAGGAACCTGTTAAATCAATCCCTTGGAAATTGATTCTATCAAAGCCACCTGTATGGGCCTTGATAGTGTCTCACTTCTGTCACAACTGGGGGACATTTATTCTTCTTACCTGGATGCCAACATATTATCACCAGGTACAGTTTTCCATTTCCATTATGTTGCTTCATTTTCTTTCTACATGATTATGACTCACAATAATTGTTAAAAATATATGTAATTTGGTGTAAAACAAACTTTTCTTATTCTTAAATAAGATACAAATTTGTGAAGAACTTATTCACGAAGAAGGTGCCAGACCTAGAGATCTAATTGAAATAAAGATTTGACATCTTAAATATTAATCTATGATATTAGGTCCAAGTTCACCTATTTGGTTCATCAATGGATGACAGTTGCCCGATATTTATGGCATTACCCAGTGATCTCCAGAAGTGCATAAAAATATAGACCAGATCTGCCATGAAAAGCTACAGTGAAGTACCAAGTGATCCACTGATTCCTAGCATCTTCACATCAAAAGCACCTGCTGCAAAGAATAATCCTCTCTTTTGCAACCTATATTGTGTTAAGCACGCTTCGAAGGCAGCGAGATTTTGCTCGCATCAGACAAAGATAAAATCCTGCATTGTCCAGATCTGTTTTTTTCTACCCAAACCTCAAACAAGTCCAAAATGGTCAATATGACTTGTAAAGTTCCTAAACATGAAATTGAATGATTTAATAAAAAAAAAGTGGTCGGGATGTTACAAGGAATTGTACCGGACAGTTTCCTATAGAGAAGTATACTGTACTGACAATTTTTTACGGTTGATTCTTACAAGTGACATTCTGCATCTGCACTGGGTATTGGAAAATAATGTAAACCTTAGAGGTGAATGCGTTTCTGAACTTGTAATTTATGTTGAAGGTATGATAACCAGTAGTAGATATGGAGATGTGTCGTATTCTTCTTTTTCATTTTCTTTTTTGTTTGTGGGGGTGGGGTTGGGGTTTGAATCAATTGGTTTACTTATGCAGTAAAGAAAGAGGTTTGATGATTGTAAGGTTGTAAACAGAAGGATAAAAGGCAGAGAAGAATGGTTTTATAGAGTTTGAGACAGTAGGGACTGAGGGTAGGAGTTTTGTTTTACAATTTCATTTATGTACTGATGTAAAGAGACACATGAATTGTTCCTACTTACCTGTCACTGTCATATCTTGAATAGTATCTAAGTCTAGAAGTACTTCACTAAATCATCAACCATGTTGCTTAATCTTCATGCCACGTTAAATGATTTCTAGTATTAAATTAGAATGTTTCCTACTTGGTGGTGGTCATAATTTTAGTGACTTCTACTTAAAGTTGTTTATGCATTGCTACTGCAGGTATTAAAGTTTAATCTTACAGAATCGGGACTTTTTGCGGTCTTGCCATGGCTCACAATGGCAGTCACTGCAAATGTTGGTGGGTGGATTGCAGATTCACTGGTGAGGAGAGGCACATCAGTGACTGTTGTCAGAAAGGTACTACTCATTTCTATTGACGTCATTGCGATTTCAATACCCTATTTTTTTTTTGTTTTCTAACGATCCCTATGAGAACAATTTTTCCTAAAAGCGGTCGTGATACTTTAATGTCTGCATGTTCAACTTACGTGTCGCGGACAGAAGATAATTTTGACTATGATTTAGTTCATTTGCATGGCTTCCTTACTTCCTAGTTGTAAAATGCCGCCATATTTAGTAGATTCCCATCCTATGCTGAAGTCAATGTATTTTCTCCTTGCAGGTTTTTTGAAATAGCACTGGTTGTATTTTTAAAGAAAATGCACCTATCTAAAATGTTAAGAACAGCTTTTATGAATTCATTTTATAATTGTTGCAGATCATGCAAACAATAGGATTTCTTGGACCTGCTTTCTTTTTAACCCAGTTGAGCCATGTTGACTCTCCAGCAATGGCAGTTCTATGTATGGCATGCAGTCAGGTTAGTCTTATATTGAACAAGAATATTTGAGTCCTGCATAGCTTTTCGACAGATATTGTTCAACTGTGAAAACTACGATGTATAACTAGTACGGAACTGTCAAAGCATGCACCATCGCTCTCAGTTTGCATATGAGTTAACACTGTGGAATGTGCAGTTTCATGTGAATGGATAGGGTAGGGCCAAGAAAATGGAAGTATTGAAGAAGTTTAATTAATAATATTGCCTTTGTTCAGATATCCATCAAATTAGTTCTTGTTGATGACATGTAATCTCTTCTTGCTTCAGCTTATAAGGTGCCACCTTTGAGATATTCTTCATTCTTGAAACAGGGAAGTGATGCTTTTTCACAATCTGGTTTGTATTCAAACCATCAGGATATTGCTCCACGGTATTCTGTGAGTATTACTTTATTGTCTTTCCACCTCTTAGTTTTGGTGTTTCTTAATGTATAATGAGCTTCAAATAATATCTATGAGTAACCGTTGTGTATTACTTTGTGTTCTCAAGACGAGAATTGTTTATGATGTATTATTGCTGCATGTTAGTATAAATAGATTATGATATTGTGGGTAACATGAGTTAAAGAAAGATACATTTTCAGGGCGTACTCCTTGGACTATCCAATACTGCTGGGGTTCTAGCTGGTGTTTTTGGCACAGCAGCGACTGGTTACATCTTGCAACATGGTATTTCATCCTTTTCATTTTAGTCTAGATAATTTAGGGATGCCTGTGCTACAGAATTGATAACCTATATTTTTAATTTTTGGCGGTAGTGCTATTGGAAACAACCTAAAGATAGTTTGACTTCTATGTCCATGGTACTACTGAGAACTTACAAGACGTTACTAACCACGTAGAGTAAATGGATCAAGGGCTCACCTGGTTTTAGTTTCACCTGATTTCATATGTTTGTTTGTGGTAAATTAGTTCTTTGAATAATTATTGTGGATGGTTTATACGGGAAACTCTCTTTGCAACTAATAACAATAAATTGATCCTTTAAGATGATCATCTTTAAAATATGGTTTCAACAATCAGTTGTTTAGGTGATCATGATCAATTTTCTTTTACCCATTCTCATAATATAGTCATTTTCACACTCACATGCTAAGATATGCTTTGTGAAAATTAAACCATTCGAATTAAACCTGTTCTTGTTAATAATAAGGAGAGTTGCGTTCAGCTGATCAATAGACTTAACAACCACTGTCTTGTTATCATGGTTTGCAAAAGCATTAGCTTGGCAATGTAGGAGCTAAAAAAATGGTCATTTGCAGTCAGTATGACTACTTTTCTCATCATCTGTCAAGGTAGAACAGTGTGTTGAGTCTTGAGACCAAATAAAGACATGATAGCCCTTCAAAAGCATGTGTCCCTTAAATGAATTATATTTTCTGTTCTCTGGCTTCTCAGGTTCTTGGGATGATGTCTTTAAGGTTTCAGTTGGGCTTTACTTGGTTGGAACAGTAGTTTGGAATGCCTTTTCGACTGGTGAGAAGATCATTGATTGAAACTTGGAGACAGCAAACTTAAGCCCTTGGTGTTATGCTGGATATGCATGTGGTGCAATCAGGAAGGCGTGATTGGTTAAGAATTGGAGATGAAAAGAGTTTTAGGCCCGATTTAGTTGAGAATAGGCAGGAGTATCTTTAGCAGTGTATCAGAAAATGAGGAAACAAATGTCTTTGACACTTGATTGATTTAAACAAGGAGACTCCAAGATTTCCACGAAGATACCAGACTATATTGGACTTTGATTGAACAACCTAATGAAGAAGGATACATGATTGACATAGCTTGTAAATCTGTGTAAAGTTACTAATCCAATCCTGCAGACTGCAGTAATATAGGTAAAACAGTTTTAAGATCTTATTAATGTTTTGTAAGAATTAAGGCTCCTATTAGTATTTAATTCCACTGACCAAATTTGAGCTTCTTGTGTTACAGACAACAATTCCTAGTAGACTAGTTATTTTAACAAAATCGTATAGGAACCAACATCTCTTTCTTTTGTTTTCGTAAGTAGGAACTGGTCATTCGCCAAGCATCTTAGAAGGCTCAAAATTGGGCTTGAGTTGTACAAAATTGCCAAACTTTGCCCTCTGGAAATGAGTAAAAGTATTTACAAACGAAATATTATTTTATTCAAAATCAAATTATAACTAGGTTAATTAACACCTCAGATGCAACATTTATGACCCCCATCCCTCTCAAGTCTCAACCTTCAAAACATCCCCTGCTACTGCTTTCTGAAAGAGCATCCGATTTCCCATTTTGAGTATTTTTATAAGTTGATAATATTGCTTATGGTTTGTTTGGAGACTTGAGGGGTTTAGACGTGTTTTGAAATATTCCCAACTGTAGCAACAACTTTTGGTGGTGCAATTATGATCATGTTAGTTTGGTCGAATGCTAATGATGGGGACATTTGTTCATGCCTCCATCCTAGAGCTAAGCAAGATTGACATTCGATGCCTTAATATACCTGAGCGAACCAGCCCATGACCTATGCACAAGAGATGAGATATATCATAAGCAAAGTTTTTTTTTGAATTTATGCCATTTGATCATTGTTATTATTCAAAAATGGTACAGATTGGCATCCCAATCATCAAGGCAGAGGTAGTCAGTCTATCCTAAGGAAAGAAAGAAAAAAATGGTCATTTCAATGAAGTAGAAATATAGGCCTGTGTAAAACTAGAAATATACGTATTGTTAATTAGTCTGCTCCTAATAGTTACGAGTTTCCTTACAAGCCTAGGAAGCTCTCTCAAGGAGGTAAAGGAGATGGGTGACTGAAGCTGGCTAGCTTATCCATAGGTCTGTTTGCTTCTCTATAACAATATATTATAGACAAGTCATGGACCTCTCGGGGGGATTTTCCATTCTCTGGAGACACGTTGGTCAAGAGGAGAGTCTGTTTCTCCTTTTTTTTTTACTTGAAAGCAGCACACCGTGTGAGTCCATATAGCATTGCTTTTGTTTCTGGCATGTTGCTATTGCCAAGTCCAAAATTAATGATGTATGCATGTAGATAGAAGGTTTCCTTCCTTGATGATTCCTCCACCTCCGCATTCTCCATTAACACCTTCCTTCACTGTTTAGATTCAACTCATTCACTCCTGCTCTTATCCATTTGATAAGCTTGTTGCTCCTCTCATTGCAAAATGGAAAATAGAATGTTAGACTATGATCTCTAAGACTGATGGTTTTTCCGCTCCATACTTATTACTTCATCTTGTTCCAACATATAATAGCTGGGAGATTTTTGAGAATTAATGTAGTCATAGGTTCTCCATATCTCCCAAAAAAAAACTAGGGTTTATGATGTGCATAAAGAGAGAGAAAAGACTGATTTCCGAGAGTAGTATGTAATTATCACAACCATAATGATAAAAGTTTCTTGTTTAGAAATTTTCCCTTGGTCTAATTTGAAGATCAAAAAAGAGAGATGGGTGGCATGATCCTTGTAAATATTCTTTCCCATGCATTCGTTCATGTGAAGGAAAAAGATGTCAAAATAATCATTAGTATTTAAAATGCTAAGGAATGAAATTAAAAGATACAAATTTACTTCTTTTTTTATGAAGAAGCTGCAAAACTTAAGAAAGACACATGCAACTCATATGATTTTCAAGGGTAACGGTTAAATCAAGTACCTTGATTAACGGTTTGTAGTTTATCTTTGTCAATTGCCATGTAAGAATGAAACGTCGGTGAAGTAAAATACAGGAAAAAAGAACTTACCTGTATTTAACCAAAGGAATCAGCCTGTACTTTACCTCATTTTCTTGATTAGAAAATGCTCAGAACACCAACCTTTGGGTAATATTATAACAAAGTAAAGATAGTGGAACTTGGAAGAAGTACTGCTGGGAACTAAAAATACTCTTCATGTATACTTGTACTAAAAGAAAAATAAAAGATCACCCAAAGAGGAGAATCTTCATCATCAACTAAGACAAGTCCAAATCAGTCATTCTCAATTTCATCATTTTGAGCATTCTAATAAGAGAAAACTAAAGACGTTACCCTTTCAGATTCAGATTGGAGCTTAGACTAACTTGTCAGCAACAATAATTGTAAGGGAAATAGATTTGGCTTCCCAAAGAATCCAAACATAATGAAAACAACTCTGTCATGCACCATATTTGCTACTCACATTAATAAATCATGAATTCCCTCAAGCCATTTAAGCATAAAACATCAATGTGACCTGTGGAGACATACTTCTTATGTAGGCAGTTCTAGTATGCTCAAAATCAAGTCCGGATGCTAGTTAATATTTGAGTACTCGAAACAATATGGAATTTCCATCATCTTGGAATATAGTCGATGGACAAACTACAGGAGGATGCAGACTATAACCAGCAGCATATTTTATTCTGAAGATTTTCAGGTTGCTGGAGACATCTCACATTCTTTCTCTAAGGTATTCTTTAACAATCTCAGGTTAATAGTTAACGATGACTCACAAAAGGGACTGACTTTGTAAAGAAAAGAAAACACAATTATGATAAGGTTTTACTAGTGGATATGGTCAAGAGAATCCTCAAGGAACTATCAACTGTCATGCTCAGAGCTGTGAACAAGCCAAGTGGAGCCAACTGTTTGATTATCTAAGACTGGTTCGTCCGATAATTGTACTCAAGGTAAAAATAAATACACTGCCAAGATATTCACATGTCTACATCGCTATACTCATAATTCAACATTTCAGCCAAGATATTATTGTGAAAGACCAAGGGGAAAAGCCAAGTGCCTCCAAATTTAGGATTCATTTGAGTATGTACTATATGTCCACTGTCTACCGTTTGATTTCCACCTCAGGTTCAAGGTGGAATTTTGGCTCTAGTTCGACCGACTAAATTGTTCAAGATGCTCAATTAGAGTTAAAAAGCGCAAGACATATCCATGCCACAGAATACCCAAACTCAGAAACCATGCAATATTTTCAGAAAAATAGCATCAGAAGTCAGCCAGATTTAGAAGTCATGAAATTATGTAAATATCCAGTTACACTAAAGCTGAAGCCCAGCTAAAATGGGATACTTTTCTCCTCACTCCTCAGATATACCAAATCTTTGTATTATTTCCAACAGCATGTTGAACATTTTGGCATTTGGATAACCAGCAGTAACTCGATTCCGTGCTCCAGATAGATACATATACTTCCTTCCAACATAGTGTTTTTCTATTCAATTCGGATTCAGAATGCTAGCAATGATATTCTCAAAATCAATTAGATATTCCTCTTTTTAGCATGTTCATAAATAAACAATAACACTAGAAAAGGCAGTTTGGATGCAATCAAACATTGAAAAGACAGTTCCCTTTGTGACAAAAGATTATAGTGGCTAAGAAAGTTGGACTTACACCTGGATACGAAGAGTATAACTGCAAGAGTTAATTTCGGAGAGGAGAATTAGATTCGGCAACATGATGAAATACAAATCATTCTACATGCAGCCTCTTCTTGACAATGTCACGCCTCCAAGTATCAACTCATAGCTAAAAAGAGCCACCAGGGAAGACAAAAGGCAAAAGAAGTAGCATTTCCAACTATATTTTGAATAGAAATCAGAAGGAAAAGTTCAATATTCTCCTATATAATAGCAATGCTTACAACAAAAAGTTAGTTCTTGGAGAATCATAAGCTAAAGTGAGAGCTCGACATCCCTGTTTTCTTGAACTGCAGAGAGAAATTGCAGACAAGTAGTTGAAGAACATGCAGACAGGCTCTGCTATCTTATTGGTCCAAGAACAAATAAACTGGAGGCCAAGGTTCTAGCTATTAATAAAAGCTCCATTACAAGTATGCAATTAAGTTTTTCTTTCTTCGACTAATTCTATCCCTTTGATTGGATATGCACTAAATATAATAGAGCCCAATGTCTTCCTACAGATAAAACCATAATTTTGATGTATATACTCCTTTTTCCTTTCTTCTGTTTCAGAGTGTTAAAAGAGCAACCAATTTTCTCATTGCCGAAAAAGTAATGGCTATTTTCAAATATAATGTGTAAGAAGAAGCTGAAATAACGAATGATACCCAAGATAGTAAGGTCATTTCATACTTTGAAGGAAGATCCACTTTGAATGGTAAATCGAACAAGAAGCAATAAAGTATACCTTTAAGATAACTCAAGTGAAAACTTGAATTATTTTCAATTATAGTCAATTGGACAGTGTAAAAGATAACTTTCAAAACAATCAATAGAATACACAGCATGTGCCCAGGGCATGTATTAATAGCAACCATGGGAACTAAAGTCTTCATAGTGCAACATGTACCCTCCATTGTGCTTCAAACAGCTCAAGTCAAAAAATGAAATCAAACTGCTGGAGAACATGTTACAACTTATTGTTTATCATTCATGACCAGTAAAACCTCAGCACCAGCAGTAATGATACGATCCAAGAACTCCCTAAGTTGTTGGGTATCTTTAAAAGCATAAGGAGCAATAAAATCACTGTCTAGATTATACCAAACCCCCTGAATACATCTTAACGTAACCCAATGTCTGCTTCTCCAAAGGCCACTAAACTTTGTAACAGGAACATTAAGAACAATTCCCATGAGCCGATCATCAGTTCCATCAAGATCAATTGAAGAAGCCCCATTTCGCTTATCATGCCAAACAACAGTTTTGGCTTTCTGTTGGAGCGCTGCAATCAATACGTTGATATCATAGTTCCCGGTGATTTCATTATGATGAGGTCTAAAAACAAGTGATACAGGATTCCAGCTTCCCTTGTTAGGGTCATCCACATCAAGTTTCTCAGCAATTTTATTTAAATCAGATCTTGTAAATGTATCTTTTCCCTGAGTAGAACCAATATGTCATCATCAAACCAACATGGGTTTTGTCCCCAAAAAAAAATTAAAAAAAAAGTGTAATCATATTTCCATTAATTGACCTAAATATAAAAAAAAAAGGTTTGACCTAAAAATCACAGCAATCAAACTAGAAAAGTTAGTTTATGATTTAGGAGGATATGTGAGTGTAAAATATACATATATTTGATTTGAAAGAAAACCCATTCAAATGTCTCATGCTAAAATTGGTAAGATTATGAGGTTGGATCAAAATTGGTATATCAGAGAAAGAAAAGAATGCAAAATTATGTACAACTGTGATATTCGGTGTGAAGAAGAAGAAGAAGAATAAGAGTACCTGGAAGAGATTGTTAAGAGAATGTAAGAGGCAAAACTGTAATCTTTGCCTCTCGTGATATATTTTTACTTCCCCTTCATCCATATTCTGCGACATGCCTAAACACACCTTCACCTTCACCTTCACCTTCACCTTCACCTTCAACTAAAACTTCCAACTCCAAATCAACACCTATTCAGCAACTCAAAAGATATAACCGCCGACTATTACTTGGACAAGCTTTTTAATTATTATTTTTTTCAGTAAGGGTTTGTTTGCCAATTCACCTTACGTGTAGTTGTGTAATAAAAGACGTAAAATTCCTCTTGAACTTGTCCGCACAACTTACTTTAACACTTTAACTATACAAGTATTTCTTTACCCCCTAATTTAATTTGAATTGAATTGAATTTAATTACCCCTTAAAGAGTGACGTGGCAAAATTTGTATCACCAACTTTTCATAAGCGCGTGAGAAAGAAGAAGACACCAAAAAACTGACACATATCATATTTTTATTGGATAACATACTTAATAACTTATTTTACTAATTTTTAAATATTTTATTTTGAATTAACTTTTCTCTTTCTATATTTCTTTTTCTGCATCTTCTTCTTCATTTTTTTTTTCCATTTTTGTTTTTTTTCTGCATCTTCTTCTTCATTTTTTTTTTCTCTTCTCATAACTCTTTCTCTTTTTTATTCTTTTCATTTTGTTCAAGTAAACATTTACTTTCAAATATAACTTCTTCCACATTTTTTCTTCTTTTTTTCTTTTCTATTTTTAATCGTTTCTTTCTTTTTTTTTCAATTTTTTTGGTGTTTGATTCACCCACCATTTTTTACATCAAAGAAGATTATTAGATCTATCAGTTTAAAGCGTTATCAGAATGAAGTTGACTTCCATTAAAAAAAATTGAAGATATTGTTGGCAAAAGATTAACTATGGAGATTTCGCCTAATTCATTAATAATTTTTCATTTTTATGCAAATAATTTTTTAAATTTTTGAGGAATGGTATCGTATAACTAAACTGAAAATGTAATTGAAAGTTGAATTATAGTTTGTATATTGAGGAGTAAATTCATTGATGGGTTTAATTTTTGGCTCAATATTAAAAAAATAATAATTATTATGGAGATTTAAGCAATTAATTAGGAATTTTGTTAATATACACGTGGACGAATGAAAACGCATGTGACTCAACAACACTCAACCTTCAACTGGGCTGGTGATGGGAGGGTTGAAAAATATCACTTAAAAGATGTTAAAGGGGTATATAAACACTCGTGTAGTAGTACTAAAGTAAGTTTTTGTACCAAGTTCAGATTTTTTTTTATGTATTTTCCCTTTATATTGTGTCACATGTTTTGTAGGTTATATAATTACTTGGACAATAAATAATTGAATATAATTGATCGGGTTAATTACACTCTCCAATTTTCAAGAGTAGATATGAATTGTTGATTTTTTTTTATTATTATTATTTTAGTTTGTGAATTGCAAATTTCTTCCTTTTATTTTTGTTGTTTTTAGTATTTTAATTTATTATTTTTTATTATTATAATATTTTCTAAAAATATATTTATATTTCATTTTCTTCTAATTCTCAACTTTTACTTCATGTGATTCCATGCAATTTTTCGTATTATTTTTTTAAGAAAAATTATTTTATGTTTAATGTTATTAATAAGCTAATTTTGAACTAAAGTAGAATTCACTGTTGAATAAAATTATACACTTACGTTTTTTTTCTTCTTTTAAATCATATTTGTGTATGTTATGTTGAAATTTGACATAAGAGTATTATATTAAATATTTTGTTCTGAATTTAGAACTTATGTTATATTTTTCAATTTCATTTTTTTAGTAGTATTGACTTGATATTTCACATTGCAAGTCATTTATCTTTTAATTAGACTTGATAGATTATTTTTTTTGTCAAATATTTTAAATTTTATGACATTGTATAGTATTATTTTCTTGTCAAACATATATTTTATGATATTACTAGAAATCTTGTATTTTTAGTTTTTACGATTAATTTAATTAAAATATACTAATTTAAAAAAATATAAATCAATAACTTTTTTTATAATATCAAGAGAAAATACATAAAGACCCCATTAAACTACTACATATTTTTCAAAAAGACATTTAAACTTTGTGGAGGTCCTATGAGCCCCCTAAATAATTTTATATTGGTATTATAATACTCCCTCCGTTTCAAAAAGAAATGGTCTAATTTGACTTGGATCGAAGTTTAAGAAAAGAAAGAAGATTTTTTAATCTTGTGGTTCTAAATTAAAGTTATATCAAATGTACCAAAATGCATTTTAATCCTGTGGCCTTAAACATGCCACGTGGAAAGTTAAAGTTAAAGTGTTGCCAAAAAAGAAAAGGGTCATTCTTTTTTAAACAGACTTAAAAGGAAATTAAGTCATTCTTTTTTAAACGAAGGGAGTACCATTTATTGTAACCTGGCAAAGAAAATGTAACTCACTATCTTTGAGAGCGTGAGAGAGATGAACCAAGGTGTTTACTATTGTTTTTCTCTTTGCTGATACTTTTTTATTTTTATTTTCAAATTTTATTTTCTATTAAATTCTTTGTTTTCCTGGTCTTCTTCAACAACTTTGATAGTAATTTCCGTTATTGTGTTTGATTTATTTAATAGGAATGATCAAAAGGTAAAAAAATTACAAGAAAAAAATAAAGAGGAGATGGTTACTATTGACCTTCATTTTATGTGGTGAAAAAGTATTTTATGGTAATAAAGAGATGCTTTTTGAATTGCATTGATAATGAAATTCATCGTTGATGTGTAGTTTTTGATAGAGATGATGAAAGATAATAAAAATCCAAAGGAAAAATGAACAAGGAGATGGTCACTTCTAGTCACCATTTTATTTGGTGAAAAAGCATTTTCCAACAACAAAAAAATATCATTCTTCCTCCATTTCTATAGTCTACAACGACATCCCGTTTTCTATTAACCAATTATCAGTGATCTTCCTTAATATTCTATCACTTTTCTCTTCTTTACGTATTTGTGTTGAAGAGGATTAGAGAAAGTGGAGGAGAAGGTGGGAGGAGGAGAGGGTTTTAGATTTCTGTTTATATTTTATATAAAAAATTTGCCTTTTTCTCTTTTTATTTTTTATCATTTATGGCATTTTAACACTTGGCAATTAATGATTGGTGCGTGACATTACTTCTTTTCTTAAAAGTGGGCCTGATCGAAAAATGAGGTAATCATATTACTTTAAAATTGTTCAGGGGGATCATAGGATCCCCGCAAAGTTTAAGTATCTTTTTTTTAAAAAAAGGTACTAGTTTAATGGGTACTTTATGTTTTTTTTCTAATATTAATTAAGAACATATGATTATTAATTAATATATTTTCAAAGATAATACATATTTAAATATTTATTTTAATATCAATTCTAAAGGCTCTTATTTGTCTAATATAAATTTTTTATTTTAGATAATTAAATTTTATTTTCTAAAAACTTAATACAATCTTATGATTGCACTTGTAATTATAGTGTGACAAACAAACAAGTCATCATAATTACTAGATTGTGTAATTACTAAGTTGATAATTACTAGCATATTAATTACACCATTTCCAATTACCATGTAACTTTCCAAACAGACCTTAAGGAGGTAAATTTTGACTTTACTTACTCATACTTAGCACAGGCTCAACACAATCAAATTTGTTACATGAAACTCAAAATTATATCAGATCATGTCGAAATGCTCGAGGCTTCTGGAGTCACTATTATAAATTACACTAAATAGCAAATTTTTCTCAGTGTTATTGATACTTACATGGTATCAGCAAATGCATAAGTAACAAAAGAGGCATAATGTAACGACCCGAACCGTTGTTAATTAGGAAGCGGAAAATGTTAGGAAAATTGGGGCCCTCAGCCCGCCAGAGCAAGCCAGATGCCGCTAGGCGGTAGCGCTCTAGTGGTATAAGTGGCCGCTAGAGCGGGAATGACAGAAAAGAACTTTAATAACGCGAAGTCTTAATTACTCCTTTTCCAAAAACACCAAAAAGAGGCGAGAATCACCCCTAGAAAACCTCAAAAGGCTGCTCTAGGCTTGGGAAGGAAGGAGAAGGAGATTTCTAGCGTAAGGATGCGATAGCTTGTGGCTTTCTCGTCAAAATACACCGTCTCATCGTTCGGAAGCCTGGATTAGAGCTATAATCTCTCTACAGCTGCTTGGCGCCCATGTAGGCTAGGTTTATTTAATTGAGTAGTTGTAAATCTGTAATTCACTGTGTAGTATAGTGGTATTGACGGAAGAATTCATGCGTAGGCTTCGTGCAGCGAAAAAGAGATGATTGTACATGTATTGCTAGGTGTTACATCAGCCGTATACCGTAGGAGAGAGCCCTATCTCGTGAACTAGGGTTTGGGGATGGTTTGATTTCCTATTTTGTGTGATGTATGTTGATTGGTTGCTATATGGTATGCATGCGTATAAGCGAAGTATAAAAAGTGGTAAAGAACCTAATGAATTGATTATGAACAACGCATGCCAGGAATTTGAGTACTTTACTATATGATGTGAGTATTGTACGTTATGGATGTGATTGTGCTTGTGGTTGAGATGTTTGGATCGGGTGTCACGTACCAACACACTAACTTGCTTCGAATTAGGTGCTACGTTCCGGCACACTAACAGTTTGGGTATGAGTTCCATGAGAGGACCATTGACTTGTCATATATGTGTTTTATTGAGAATGTGGAATTGTACATCACTACTGGAAAAACAACTAGATTGTCACGCCTCAGATCTGATTAAGATGGATAGGCACCCGATGTCTAAATGGCCCGAGAGAGCCAACTTACAACCTACACTTGCCATACATTTAACTATGATAACTATGAAGCTATGACAAGCTTATATGCCCTGTAGTGATAAAAGACCGACATAGACAGGCCCAAAACTTATGTACAACACTTGGCCGTTGAGGCCACAATTGTTAAGAGACAAGACACAACCAAAGTTTATACATTAGTCTACAAAGCCTCTACAAGATAGACAACCTTAATTTAGGTCGGGACAAGGCCCCGCCATACCCTTAACTACTATACGGTAACAAAATAGATGCCAAAGACTCGATTAAGCCCCGAATCAACTTGGAGCTCACCAATAGCAGCTGAGTGTCATGTGCTCCTACTGGGGAGGTCTACTAGCTGGAGTACCTGTGGCTGCAACATGAAATGCAGCGTCCTCCGAGAGGGACGTCAGTACGAAGAATGTACTGAATATGCAAGGCAATAATATATGTAAACAAGAGCTCAATTGAAATCAAGTATCAATATGTAACTGCATAGATTAGATTAAAGACCACCCTTGTTGCTGTTGTGGGATCATGTACATTATATTCTTTTCTGTAATTTTCTTTACATTACGATATCTGTAAAGCATGTGATACAAATAACCAACTGATCAGTGGTAAAAGAGGATGACCCATGCTAGGCATTTTAACCCCTGAGATGCTGTCCTCAAATATATAAATTTGGGATCGACCCATGCTAGGCTTTCGCCCCTAGGCTGCCACCCTTATACACAAATTGGGATCGACCCATGCTAGGCTTTTGCCCCTGGGCTGCCACCCTTACACATATACCGCTTCATATAGTTTCTTTAATCTTTGAGATTGTTAGTTTGGTGGTCATAATTATTTTTGAGCATCAGAACTGTGGATCAGTAGTAGGAAACATATGAATATGCACTTAGGGCAGTAACAATAACACAATATGGAAATGTAACACTAATGAATTACATAAGAGCTCAAATGACACAATGGACCTCATTTGATTGACAGGAGGAATCACAAAGCTACTACTGAAATTACCCTTTTCTCATACCAATACTTGGAAAAGTAAAGATGCACATATATTGAAGCAATTCGACACACTAAGGAGAGGGGAACTATTGTTAGCTGTGTTTGGGATTGTACGCTGCCACTATGTGTTTTTTACTTGAAAGAACACTTAGGAAGCTCACTTGTTGGTAGTGACACAAGCAGAGTTCATGCCAAATTATGTAGAATCGAATAGCCTTACATACCTTGTTGTACCACTCAGATAGTACAACGAATTAACCTCCTTCCTTTCCGATTATTAATCTACAATGAAACAAGTAACACAACTAATATTAGTAGCTAACCAACAGATTGGGCTACTTGAACTTGGCAAACAGTAATCAGGCAACAAACCCATACTTATCAAACCGATGGTATGTATTCCACCCCTTCTCCTTTAATAACGTCATATACAATACGACCTTCTAATAAGGTCCCCTAAAACTCCTCGGGCTTTATAACATATGCAAAACAGTATACAAAGGGGTTGCAGGCAGCAAGCTCATGCAACGCCCAATTAGATGGTATGTTACTGCACCCTTTACCGTTTTATCCTTTAACAAGTTCTCATGACTTCTGCACATGCCTCCTTATGTTACTATACACAAATCAGTTTCTAAACATCAGAATGTGGCAGTAGCAATATGAACTCACGGTTTCCGACCACTGTCCCTTGAGCATCCAACTAACATTACATTTAAAATGCTCAAATGGGCTAACAATTGAGTTAAAGGGGACTCCCCTCCATGGCTGTCCCAACATGCACAATCAACTAGAATATTCCCCAATCTCACACCATGTAAAAGGAACAATTCTCAGCTCATTAACACATACCAAATCCCCTAACCGATTCAAGCACAAAAGAGGGATGAAAAAATTAACATATGGCAGTTGCCTTACCTTAAGGTGAAATCAGTTCCTCCTCTTGAATTTCTTAAGATGGGAGATGTTACACCAACTTGTACTTGAAAAATAAAGGGTTTTCTCAGATTTTTAATGGTGAACTTGCAGGCCAGCACTTTGGAGCTTCTAGGGTTTCTTTTTGGGAGTAAATTGCTGTAGAACAAGTGAGAGATATATGAAATGAATTTCATTCTCTTAAGGGTCCTTTATGGACGTTTTTACATTAAGAAATATGTAGAAATATCTAGTCCCTCACTTTAAGTAAGCAGGTACATCACTCCCTTAATTTCTGCCACAAGTTCTTTAAGTAGCTGCATTACTTAGTTGCCCTTTTCTTTTAAAATGCAGTCCACATATTTCCTAAGTAGGTGCATCACCTACTTACCACTTATTTAAGTAGGTCAGCAGTTAATCTACCATTAAGAACCTATGTCATCCTTTCTACGTAAGCTACATATGTATGTAAGTAACTTAATTACATAAGATATCCGAATCAGTAGCTTAAGCAAGTAGGTTGATTACTATGACAAATTATACTTTACTTACTCTATTTAGCCTCAAACCTCTTTCGAATATTGTCAAACCTATTTCAAACCTTCACTAATGACATAGAACTAGTATATGCAAAATATGGGACATTACATAGATTGTGCGTTATGTTTATATAAGTGAGTTCGCGGTGTCGTAAGGTAATTAAATGTATTTCGTAATGAGCGGGGTGAAATGATTAGGCCCCACTCGGAATGTGATATGGTAGGGCTCCACCAAGGGTCCTAGTGTCATCGTGTGTTACTTAGAAAGGTAGTGATGGGCATTACCGTTAATTATTAATTGTTGGTATTATCCTGGAAGGGGATTAGTATGAAAATGGTTAATAGGCCATGATAAACCGTACCATGGGTCAAGGGTTGAGTGGAGATGTGAAGTAGTAAGGGTAGGCTGTGAGTGTTTGGCCGGGTTGGTAGTGGTTACATCCGAAAACTCCTCTAGTGACTAGAGAGGTCAAGCTATGATCAAGACTGGAATGATTAAGGGATTGAAAATCAAGTGTACTAGTGTATTGTTAAATATCCTAAAATAGTAAGGGCGGGTAAATATAAAGGTGGAGGAATGAATAGTCTCATTTCATGTTTTGGTGGTCGATTTCTTATATTATGCGGTGGGTATCGGGTTGACCGATGATGCCTACCAGTACGTGTATTTTGTACTGATACTACTCTTTCTATGCCTTTTTGGACATAGTCTGGATGTAGGGTCGGTGATGTCTCATAGGTGAAGACGAAGATAATCTCCAACAACTTCTATTTTTCCTTCCATGTGGTGGGAGTTGGGTTATTTATAATTTTGTTATACTTTGTACACTTAGTAGCCCTTGTATCTGTTTAGACTAGATCACTGGGGGTGTTAATTACTTTACAAGTCTTAACTCGAATTGTTTTAAACGCATATTTTATGAAAATCTCCATGAATTTGTTTTATTTTAGTTTTCTTAATCTTCCGCATGTTTTAACTGTTTGGGGAATTGAGGGTTCTCCTACTTAGGTGTTAGAGTAGGTGCCCGCACGGCTAGGTGAGTTGGGTCGTGACAAATTGGTAGCACAGCCCTGGTTATCAGTCTCCTAGTACAAGAACAAATGTGGAATAGACTCATGCGGATTGGTGTACTGACGTCCACTTCTAATCTTCAGAAAGCTATGAAACATTCTAGGAAGTCATTTCATTCCTTCTCTCCTTTCGTGCAAGTTGTCTCTTGTGGTATGAGTTGAGTCTAATTGGTATCTCTCGATTTCAATTGGTATCTCAACAAGTAAACTAGATGTCGTAGTCACAGCTGAAGGGACACAAACAAGTTACATTGGAACTAAGAAGATTCCAATTGGCATTTGGCCTTAGAGGCGGTATAAATGCATGGATGATTAGTAATGGTCATCTATGGAGCAAATTAATTAATAGTTTGGACTTGTATGTGAGTTGTAGTTGAAGTTGTAAGCGTGTGCCTCTTATTGTCTGAATTGATGGTTGGTGTGAAAGGTATATTTTCTTGGATGCTATGATATGATTATGTGTGCAGTAGTGCTTGTCTAGATCTTGTTGTGTGCTATATGCTGGCCTAAATGTTCGAAACTATGTGAATTGTAATTGCTTGAGTTTTGGGAACTTGTTGTCGGAAAGAGAATCATGACTAAGTTCGGCGTAAGGGTCTAGAGAATCTACTATGTGATTCGTAAACAAAATCTAGATGTGTGTTGCGACTGATTATAACCATGTGAGGGTATGGTCATGTCCGAGGGATGTTCGTGTGGTGGTGTTGAATTAAGGGGAATGGATTCTGGAGTGTGTACCATTGGGTTGACTCGGGGTATACAATGACCATCCCAGCTAAGAGGATTATCCAAAAAGCTTAGTTGTAGCCTGGGAGTCAAGGGAAAATTTTAGAAGTGGGAAGAACTCTAGGAAATTGTTGACCTGGGTACTGTATCTGTCAGAGCCGCTGGGGCGGGATAATTCCTGCCAAAGCGAGACCACCAGAGTGGGACAGGTCGAGACAAAATCTCAGCCCTGTCTCCCCTATTTTCCCTAGTCACATATAGAGACACTAAATCGTATCCGAACTAATCCCTACAATTCAACCAGTATTCAACAATGGAACAGTAAGTCATAAACCTTAGCATTTAATATTAACTAGGGAAAAGTGATAGTAACCAACATCCATGTGCTTACAAAAAGTAAGGAAAGCAAAAAGATAAAATAAAGTATTGTTTAAGTACAAGCCCAAGAGGGGTGAAAATCCAAATCAGGATCCCTGGGACTGAGAGGTATCATCATCAGAGTCTAACTCCTCCGGGGTACCAGGCAAGCCACGACCTCGTCCATAAAGGTAAACTGCTGGAAGTCTCCTCTCTCGACTCGGGGATCCTCTTGTCCGGGAGCAACACAAATGAATATGATCCTCAAGGTCTTTCATATCCGAACCATCAGACAATCCCTCTCCAGACCCTTCCTTCTCTCTTGGCACAGCTCGTGATAAAACATCTCGACCTCAAGGGTAATGCTGGGTAGAACTAGGGTGGTGCTAGCAAAGGAACGTCCCAATCTACTTCGGACAGTCGGCAAGTCCTCCTCTACATGTGCACCTGAGAGTGGGGGTTGGGACCGGGGGGAAAGAGTGTCGGCGCCTGCACCGTCTTCCCCTCCCATAGCATCCGCCTCCACAGTCAGGTCTCACTGCTACTGGCCCTGTCCGTCCTCCTCCTTTTGGAGGTAGAACCCTACCTAACTAAAGGAGGGTGAAGGGGGGATCCATAGGGAGTACCTCATCCGTGTCCAAGAGTGGTACTCCCGCCCTCTTGCACATTGCAATCACCAGCCGCGACAGGAAGAACGCCTTCTTGTTGCCCCAGTAGAACACCTTCCACTCAAATATTATCCGCGTTCCCATGTTCAACTCAATTCCCTGTATGGCGCACTCCACTACAAATCTCGAGGAAAAGTCACATCGGTACGATTGCCAGACGGGCGAATCTTTTTGGTAACCAAGTGCAACCACCGCTTAGTATTCAGTGACCAGTTAGCATTGGTGATGCCCTCCGTAGTGGCCCAATAGACCCGGTCCCGATGCACGGGCTCAGTAAGTGTATCATTTAGCCAGCCCAAATATTCCATCTCCCTCAGCTTGGACTCGTATTAGGTTTAGGGACCTCTGACACCTCTATCACATCATTTAGGTAGGGAGAATTTAGGGGGATGTCAACTCCCCGGATGCGGATGATAGGGTGAGGGTCGTCCCATCGGACGGTAGGGAGGATAACATAGAACTCCCTCACCCAGGTGGAACATGCATCAGGGGGATCCTCTGTCAGTAGGGACCCAGCCAAACTCCATAAGACGGGTATAAAAGGTGGGTGCTTTCTCCTCTAAACCCTTAAATAGAAAACCTATCTCACAACAAAATTTGTTGTTTCGGTAGTCGTGATGCCTTTCCCGACTAGCAACATCGGGGAACCTGACAAAAGGTAGATTTTCCTCGTTAACACCAGCCATTTAGAGAAGCCTGCAAGAGTTTGGAAGGTATACGTTAAAACTAGATAGGGTTAGACAATATTGGGTTAAAAAGGAAGAGAAAAATTTCTGATCTAAGTAGCAAGGGGTCACTGCCCCACTTCGTCCCGCCATAGCGGCCCAAGTCCCTCTAGAGGGGGATGATGGAGGCCGCTACAGTGGGATGAAGGCTGCCATAGCGACATTCATCTGGATGAACTCCAGGCGCAATCATGGCGCCTTTCCATCCCAAATCCTTGTTTTTCACAGAATTTCAGCAGATCAGAGTCTATAAAGTACCCTAGTACCTAAATATGCTTTCATTCTCGAGAAATAACCCCTCCAGGGTGTTCGAATCCGGGTTTTACACAAAAAAACTATTCAACTTCCCCCACCCATTTTGGAACCGTTTCGACCGTATTTTCGCAAAATCCTTACGCCCAGAATGTTGGGATCGTAAGGGAAGTGTCCATGCTACGTTTTTCTAACAAATCGAGCAACCTATGTTCATTTTTGAAAACTACCCCCAAGGCCCACCTAATCGATTAGTTATTGCATGCAATCGCAGTTAAGTACATATTGAAGTAAAAGGCGTAAGGAGTGAGAATATTACCTTAAACTTTGACGTTTGGTGTGAAGCGATTGAGAGTTGTTTCAAATTTTTGGGAGAAGTGGGGAGGAAATGGGAGAAATTCTATTTTTCCCCTATTAACTGTTTGCAATCTCCCGCTATGGCGGGAGATGTGTCGCCACAGCGGCCTCACCTCGCGGAAAGCCTGTCGCTCTGGCTGGGTCAAGCTCTGCATTTGGATGCGTTTCTTTACTCCATGTATTGCCTTATTCTCCCTAACCAGTCCCTTGAGTATAGAACCTTTCGTGTCCAGATTTGAAAAATCACCATCCTTCGTGCCTTCGTTATGGACCGATTCTCTAGTTTAGAAGTACTCCGAAGAAGGGAGCATGGTGATCCCTCTGCTAGTCGTTCAGGGACGAAGGAGAGGTGAATTGGTATCTATTGTAACGACTCAAACCGTCATTAATTAGGAACGAAAAATGTCTGGAAATTTGGGGACCTCAGCCCGCCAGAGCGGGCCAGATACCACTTGGGCGGCGGTGCTCTAGCGGGATAAGTGGCCGCCAGAGTAGGAATGATGGGACAGAACTTAAATAACGTGAAGTCTTAATTACTCCTTTTCCAAAAACACCAAAAAGAGGCGAGAATCACCCCTGAAAACTAATGAGTCCAAATTTGGACTCATTTAGAGATTTATTTTAATAGATTCAGTGTCCTCAAATGCATATTTTGTGCCATTTACTAATGTAAATCCTTGAATTTCAGGTATTTGGATTGAGGAACAAAACATGGACACTATTGAGCAAAAAGGAACAAGGCAGCTGAAAGAACAAAGAAAAGAAAGCCTGAAGATCGCCTAACCCATTGGGCGAGTCACCGAACCCCATGGTCTCGCCTAATGTTCCAGTGTGCCAAGTCCTGAAGGAGAAAATCAAGTTGGTGATAGAAAGTAGAAGTCGACGAGTCGCTAAATGGGTCCGCGATGAAATGCCATATCGCCCAAAGTATAAAACCTGAAGATGTTGAAGGCCAAAGCAAAAAGGCGATGGAACTGAGCAAAGGGCGGATCACCGAGTGGATCGACGATCCTGACTTATTGCATCGAATGGTCCTTCGCAACACATTTTTGGGTGACTATAAATACGTTTTAAAATTCTTAGTTTAGTATGCAGTTTAGAATCTAGTTCATTTTTATTGTTTAGTTTTCAAGTTTGAGAGCTAAGAACTGAGTTTAGGGACATTTTTCTTTAGCTTTGAAGATTTCCATTTTTCAGAAATTGGAAGTGGTTGTTGAAGATTCTTCATCTTAGACCTTTGTAAATACTATATCAATCTTACCCAGTTGATGGAAACACAATTTGGTAACGATTTTTAGCTTTTTATGATGCCTAGCTAAAAACCCAATTCTTGGGGTGTGATTATGTGATCATGGGTTGATTTAGCTGTTGGGTATTGTTAATTGATAGTGTAAATACTGTTTAAAAGTGATTTTGTTTAGTAATTATGGTTGAAATTAATGGGTTGTAGTTGCAAATACAATTCTAACTTCGTGTTTTTGACTTGCTCGAGAGAGAGGTTTTAAAACCAAGATTTCTGAATATATGGTTTGTGGGTATTGGCTTGTCATGGGTTCAACTTGAGAGAGTTAACCCTAAACACTTTTCCACACATTCAGCTCGAGAGAGTGAATGGACTAAAGAGAAGGTTGTCCTTAATTGCTGCTTATTGGTGTTCGAGAGAAACCAATTTGATTCAAGGTAAATTGTTCGAGAGAAAGTTTACCCCCACTAAAGTCTAGCTTATTCACTGATTTACAGCTATTCACTATTAATTGCAATTACCCGATTGTCTACCTTAACCCATAATCCAATCACATCCCAAGAACCCATCTCTATATTTGTTATTTTCGTATTATTTGTTGTTTTAGTTGTTAATTGAAACCAAATCCCCCTGATAATTGACACTTATGTCACCTCTAATTTGAACAATGCTTTTATTCGTAAATGTTTTTACTTATGATTGACTTGAGCATATTCTTACTTGCCTATTGATTCTCATCTACGTACCACTCCCTTGGGACTCGACCCCAACTCACTTAGTTGGGTTATATTACTACATAACGATCGTTGACACTTAGTATTAGATAAAGTGTCTTTGATAGCGTTATTCAATCAAAATGGCACCGTTGCTGGGGAGTGATGTTATTTGAAAATTCTTATTTAAGTTGAATTTTGTTCTTGTTAGTTATAGTGATACTTACTCAATTGTAGTTTTGTTTTGCTTGTTTGTGTGTTAAAACAGGAAGTATGAGTGTGAATGGCAGCAATGGCAGCCAAGTAGGCCATCAAGATGACATCAGAAACATCAAAAATGTCAACGAGCCTAATGCTAATAACCACCATCTTATGGGCGGTATTGGTGCCATTCGCTTGCCTCTGGCTGAAGGGAATGCGGTGTTCCGCATCACGAGTAATATGTTGCAACTCTTGCAACTAAAGGGGCTTTTTCATGGTTTGGCTCATAAGGATCCCCATGTGCATATTAGAAATTTCGTGGATGTATGCGGACCATTCTCCTTCAAGAACATCTCCAAAGAGTTAGTCAGGTTGTGGTTGTTCCCGTTCTCTTTGATGGGAGAGGCGTACAAGTGGCTGGCTGAATTGCCACATGAATCAATCACTTCGTGGGAGGAGTTGGTTACCGCATTTCAAGTGTGATTTTTCCCTCCCTCGAAGATGATGACTCTTCGTGACAGCATTCGGAGCTTCAAGCGTCTAGAAGGTGAGCCAATTCATGAAACTTGGTTGCGATTCAAGAATTTGGTGCTTCAATGCCCAACAATGGCTTGCCTGATAACGTGTTGCTGTAGTATTTTTACTGGAGTCTTGACTCGGTAAATAAGGGTGTTGCTGACCAACTTTCTCTGGGAGGTTTGATGCAACAACCTTTTGTGATAGCGGCTCAGCTTTTGGATGGCATGACTACTATAAACAGGCCGTGGTATACCCGTGAAGACCAGGTCTCCCCTCTCACGTTCAAGTTGACTAAGAAATAGATGGATAAGGACAAGAGAGGGACCAGAACATGGACAAGATCATGACACAACTTGACATTTTTTCTAAAAATGTCATGGGAGCTGGTGCTCGAAGTGTCAATGTCGTGGGTGTCGAGTGTGCTAATCCGGATGAGTCCAAGTTTAAGGCCTTGTATAATGAAGAGGTGAATTTCCTAGCCAACCAAGGTGGTGGTTATCGTTCAAACTACCCGAGGTAGGGTGGTAACCAAGGTTGGAATATGGATGAAGCTAAGGTTGGAAAGATTGAGATCGTGAATGGAGGGACCATAATCCAAATTGGAAGGATGGGGAGAAAGATAGGTGTGTGTGATATACCGTGAGTTTACGGTATTTTTAATACATTTCACTTAAGAGTTGTGTGTGTCTAGAGCCATTTTGTATTGATATTAATGTGTTTTTTATCATGATTGCAGGAAATAAGTCCGGACAGAAGTAGAAGACACAACTGAAAATTGTTGCAGAAAAAGGCACCTAAGGACGTGACCTACGGACCGTAGGTTCTTCATGGTCTGTAGGTAGTAGGCGTAAATGGGCAGTCATGGGTTGAAGGTAAAATCATGGAATTCTTGACTAAGTGTTGAACCATGACTACAAACGATGGACCATAGGTCGACCTACGGGCCGTCCTGCAGCTCCGTCAAATGATTCAGAGAAGGGGGTTCCAGTACATGATTTCAAAAGTCTAAGTATCAAACTACGGAGGAGGATCCACGGACCGTGGATTGAGTCACGGTCCATGTTGTTGAGCCATCATTCGTTACTGAGAATTGGAGTTCCAAGCTTCTGAAAAATTGCCTAATTCCCAAACCACGGAAGGGACCTACGGACCGAAGGTCAGTCCACGGTCCGTAGGTCAGTGTCATCGACTGCAACCGCGTCTAAAAACTTTAATTTTCTTATTTAGTTTTCTTTTTATTTGGGACATGTTTTTCTATATATAGGGCATGTAAACCTCGTTTTTGGGAATAAAACCAAACCAGAACTGTGTGGCTATGTTTAGTTCTTTCTTTTCAATCGGAACTCCTTCTGCCGACCACTTTGGAGTCTCATATGAAATTAGTGGGGATAACCACTTTTTCATTTCATCCAGGTTATTTATTCTGATCAAGTACTAGCAGTGATCCCCAATATTCGTGGACATGCCCAAGACTGCGTTGATTTCCTCACATCACACTTCACCCTCCTACCTCTAATAACCACACAGTCAACTTTTTTGAAGGTTGTTGCTAGCTGCTTTTGCTGAGTGTTAGTGCACTGTATGCACTGTAGAACTCTCTTAGCCAGTTTGGAATATAAGGGCCACGGGGTTTGATGAAGATTTGGAACTTGTGGTATCTTAGACACTCAATTATCTCTGGGTGCCTATCTATAACCACGTCTATGGACATACGCTTTTCCTCCATAATTGTCCTCAGCCCTTCAGCCTTTACTCGATTTGTTGATTGGGGCTGAGGACCTTGTATTTGAGGTTCTAATACCATTGCCTGCTCTAGAGTTAGAGGTGTAGTAGTGATAGGTTGGGGAGTCCTGGCCCTGGATGGATCATTCAGCTTCTTAGTTCGCCACTCAGCCCTCTGTGTTATTAACAGTCCATCCTCATCAGAACCCACACCTTCGCTTTCAGATTAGTTGGGGTCATTTCTATAAAAGCCATTATTGTCAGTGTTTGGATTTGATAATTCAAGGGTCTTGTGTTTGCCCTTGCCTTTTTCACCTGTTGTGGAAAATTAAGCAACCTTGCTTCTGAATGCATTTGCATCCTTGTTGATTGTAATCCCTTTTGTTTTACCTTTGGGTGGCCTTCTTCTTCCTCCAACTTTAGATCTAGCCATTTCTGCAAAGAATTTGGAAGAAATTAAAACAACTAAATCAAATTTAGAGGGGTAAAATTGTAGAAAAACTCACCGAATTCTTTTGGCGGTCAAAGATTTATGACCAAAAGTTACAGAACCATTATCACAAGTGGCATGAAATTAAAGGCGAGATGGGGTCGTTTGGGGAACCGCTAAGCATGCCGAATAGTTTAAATTTATCAGAAAGGTACAACACACGACATAGGAAAAAATCACTTGCAATGAGAGTATAAATATCACAATTAAATGTAGAGTTTGGAGAGCCAACCTTTAAGGCAGATTAAGTCAAGACTATGATGCTAGGTAGTAGGATAGTACAGATCCAAGCACTACTAAAGCAGCTAGAATACTTACGAGGTGCGAAATTTCTAGAAATGCTAAGTAGGTGTAATTTTTGTGAAAACGAGAATGAGAGAATATGAAAAAGGTTGAAAGTCAAGACCCGTGGCTTTATAAAAACCATCCAGATCTCATCCATTCGGTGACATTAGTTGGATTTACTCCTCTAGTAGGTGATCTACCGAGTGTCTATCTACTTCACCGACTTTTATACGACCCTCAGTCAAAGTGAGGATCCATACGGCAGTCTTTGTCGGGGTCGCCAATCTAGTCGGTGATTCACTAATTGAACTTGTGTAATTCATCCTGTAATTTTCACAAACTTTTCATGCCCAATCCTACAAAATCAAAACACCTTTATTTCAAAAATAACATAATTAAAGCAGTTAAGGGTTTTGGGTTGCCTCCCAAATAGCGTCGTAGTTAACATCGTGGCACGACGTGGGTTAACACCTAAACTTCACTTTTGGGGTTAGCCAAAACATTATTTGGCAACCCCTTGCTTTGTGCCTAATGGAGATGAGGCATAACATGACCCAAGAGAGTTTCAATTAGCTGGATAGATCTAGAGTGGGAACCACTCATATGATTTAGCACTTCTACATTTTCTCTAATCTCCACCAACACTCTATCTTGCTCATTTAGCTTTTGGAGAATGGTTAATAACATATCCTTGAAATGTCTATTTTCAATGTCCATAGATCTTCCCTACTCGGTCGGTAGTATGCATTTTCTCTTCTCTTTAGACCTCACCTCTAGTTCCTCGACCTCTTTGGTGAAGTTATCCATCTGACCTAGCAAAATGATCAATTGTTGGTCCTTCTCCGTATCTTTGTTGATTTTAGCCACAAGGTCAAGGAATTTGGTTGCGGTCTCATAGGAGTATCTCTCAATGCCACCTGGGATAAGTCGGTCGATTAATCCTCTGTTGCCGAGATTGAGACTCCTATAGAAGCATTCCAGTAGAACTAGATTGGGGATCTCATGAGTTTGGCATTGTGTCAATAGTGTTTTGAACCTCAGCCACGACTCATGAAAAAATTCTCCTTTTAGATGCTTGAAGGTCAGGATGCGATCCTTGAACCTCATCACTTCTACTGGTAGGTATTCCATTGGTTCACCATCTTCATCGTGTATACTCATTATCCTGCCTCAACACACAAACAAGCTAGACAAAACTAAGAGTTAAGTAAGTAAACTACAACTAAGAAGAACAAAAATTCTATTTAACTAAGAATTCCCAAATAACACCACTACCCGGCAACGGCGCCATTTGATGCTTGCATAATCTAGACACAACTTCCGATACAAGTGCTACGATCGTACAATAGTTTAGTAACCCAACCAAGGGTTAGAATCGTCCCAAGAGAGTGGTTTTGAGAATTTATAAAAAAAAATTTACTTCTAATTAGTCGTAGCTAAAGACATTAATGAGTAAAAACATTGTAAATCAAAAGGGGGACACAAGAGTATCAATTAACAATGGGGGGTTTTGTCACAAGTAAGGTAAAAACAACAAAATAAACAAGAGTTTCTAAGTAATGAGAGGGGATCCTTGGGAATTGACAAGAATACGGGTTAAGCTAGATTATTGGGTACATGCTTGCGATAGAAATTTTATAGAGTAATAGTGACTAGGCTAAGCTTTGTATGGGAATAAGTTCTCTCTCGAGCAACTTACCCCGTTTCAAATGGGTTCCTCTCGGATACCCACTTGCCACATCAAGACCAGCCTATGCCTTACCCCACTCACTCGCTCGAGCTGAGTGTTAGGATATGGGACTAGAGTTCACTCTCTCGAGCTGAACCTCATGTCGACCCACTCCTTAGGCCATCAATCTAGTAGTCTTGGTTTCACGACTTTTCTCAGTGTTCTCAAATGCTTTATTTGTGCTATAAACTAATGTTAAATCCTTGATTTTTAGGTATATGGATTGAGGAGCAAATCAAGAACACTAACACGAAAAAAGGAACAAAACAAACTGAAGAAATGAAGAAAGGTAAGATTGGTGATCGCCAAGAGCACTTGACAAATTGCCAAGTGGCTAATTTGACTACCTAAAGTTCCAGTGAACCAGCCCTGAGGGAAGAAACCAAGGCAGCGATAAAAAGGGGCAATCAGTGAATCATCGAGCAGTTCCGCAATGCAAAAAGAGATCGCCCAAAGTTACAGGACCAGAGGATGCTGAGAGGCAAGGCAAAAATGTGATAGAAGATAGCAATGGGCGGTTCACCGATTGGTTCAGCGAACATAACTTACCTCGCCTAATGTCCCTGCGTGGATTATTTTTTACGACTATAAATTAGATTTTGAACAATTAAGTTAGATGCTGAATTAGTTTAGAATACTTTTCTCTTGATTTTTTCATAGTTTCTCAGTAGACTTGCAGGATTTTGGACATTCTATTTGGAAATTTTGCAAGTGGGTTTCGAATTTTCTACAAATTAAAGCATTGTAAAGATTAATTTACTCTTACCCAGTTGATGGCTAATAAATTTGGTAAACGTGAGGGTTAGAGTCAAGGAGATGGGCAAGGGCCAAGGGAGAGGAGTAAGGCAGTCCACTCTCCCCTAGACACTGCCCTAGTAGGCACGATCACCACCAAGACTTGTGGTAGGGTCCACGGCACGTGGTGTGGTCCGTGGTGGAGTAGGTAGTGATCTCCCCAAAATATGCCCGAAACAAGCTCCTGTTCACGAGCCACTTCATGGCTCGTGGTGAGGACCACAGCTCGTGGAGGAGAATTGGGTGTGTGAAGGTGGAAAGGAGGTGGCTAACCATTGCCTCAAGGCCCACGAGAGGGACCACAACTCGTGGCAAGAAGAACGGCTCGTAGAGCCCCTCGTGAAGTTGCCTTGTGCTTGTGGGCTAAAGGAACAAGTTGCCTAGCCACTATCACAAGTCAACGAAGGGGACCAAGGCCTGTGCTCATGACCATGGCTCATGGAGCCCCTCGTGGCACTTGGGTAGTTCATTTAAAGTAGGGTGTTTTGGGAAATTCCAATTTGAGTCCAATCAAAGTGTAGTCGTTTTGGGTATGTTTAGGGTCACTATATAAGTAATTTCAAGTCAAATTCACCTAAATTACGTCATATTTTCCAAACACCCAAATAATTTCGAAAAGTTCATCTTTTCTCCAAAAATTCTCTCTCAAGAAAACACTTAGAAGAAAAAGAAGAAGGAAGTTGGAGCTAGGGTTCAAGGAGCAAGGTTTTCTACTCAAATTAATTGGGTATCATCGCTAAGGTATGGTAGCTCTTCATCCATGGATAAAATTCAAAGATAGAAATCCCCAAATGTTAAGGTTTTATTCCAAAGTCTTGGGTCCATTTCAAAATCAATTCTAGTGGTTGAATTATGTTGTATTAGGTATGAGTTGATGATTTCTTATAGCCTTTATGATGAATTCCCCAAGAACTTATGAAACCCCCATATTTCTCAATTATGATCTTGGGATGTGGGTTTGTTGATGAAAGAAGGATGTTATGAAACTATGCATGTAGTGATTGGGTTACTTCAATTACGATTATATCCAAGTCTAATGTAGTGAATTCTAGATGTGTTGATTGATAAGAGCTTTGATCCTTGAAAGGTAAAATTATGATATTATGCATGTTTTGTGAAGTTTATGTATATGCTTTAAGAACTCTGTGGGAGTGAAGTGTTTATGATTATGATGTAGTTGTATTATTGTGAAAGGTTATTCTCATATAGACACTTATGCATGATTATGATATGATGAGAAAGGTTTTCTCACAATATGATGATTCTAGGGTTAAAAGGCTTTCTCACCTATAGAATCTATATGAAGATATGGATGATGAAAGGTTATTCTCACGCATGATCTATGAGCTATCTTATGAATTATGTTGGATTTAGTGTCAAGACATTCTTCCATGAATATGAAATTAAGTCAAGACTTAATATTAACTCTGCGGGAATTAATGCTTAGCATCGAGCAAATATTGTATATGAGATGAAAGTTTTTACATAGTTGAGTGCGACTTTCCAATGAGTTCCTTTTACGGTAGTTGAGTCCGAGTTCCTAAAGTATGTCTCATGAGATGGAAACCTTCTACCTTAGTTGAGTCCAGGTTTCTAGTAGCAATCTCCTTATCCCATAAACTATGTGCCCTCATAGGTATTTATCTAGTGGATCCACATAAACTAAGAGTATGGTTCTACCTTAGGCAAGTAGAGAAAACCTTTCTGTGTGGGAGTCACCAGAATCCATGTTAGCTCACGTGGTTTCATGTTGGTTAAGGCTTATTCCCACAAAAACAACAATATGAACAAGAATATGAATTATGAACTATGGTTATTCAAGAAGCTTTACTTCGCATGGGTGAAATTTATAAGGTCTTATTCATGCAATGCATAAGTATGCTTTGAGGGTATTTATGAAATGTTTCTCTTATATTATGATGATCTTTGTAATGAATATGCTTATGACTTATGCTTTATCCACTATCTCCATAATGATTTTTTAACTTAGTAAATTGCATGCATTCAAATAAAATGTCTCTTTTTGCATGTTTTCAATTTTTTTATGCATGACTATCAAACTTAGTGCATTTTTGTATTAACATTTACTTTTCCTAAATTTTCCCCAAGTGTAGGGTCCGGTTCTCAAGGTTATCATCGTTGTGCCTTAAGCTTGGAATTACTTATTCTCCTAGCATGTTTGTCAGTCCTCATGATTCGAGGATGGATGTTATCTCATTGTAGGTCATTTCTTGTATTTTCTTTTTGGACTCAGTTGTATGTGATGTGTCCCTTTTATCATATGATTATTGTAATAGATGGCTTTGTTGAGGCTTAGAGTCTAGGCTTTCGCTTTTCTTTTATGAAAAATTTAGACTTGAAATGTGTTTTACTCTTATTATTCTATTGCTTATGTTATGATATGTTAAGTGGCTTGTATGGAGTCCTTCGGGGTTTATACGCCATATTACAACTAGGGGGTACTCCTGGGTCGTGACAATTGGCGTGATAGGTGTGCAAATTGGAGAGAAATGGATGGTGATATAGATCTTTATGTGCCTCCTCATGACCGACCAAAACTTTATGACCAATGATATTCTTGCCCACATCCTAAAAAAGGTAGAAGGATCGGATAAGGTGTTCAAGGAGATCAAGGCTGATTTCTCCTCTTTGAATCAAATGGTGACCTTTTATTCGTATTCGATAAAACAACTTGAGACCCAAATGATTTAAATTTCTACTCACTTGAATCCGACACCTAAAAGGGGGTCTTCCTAGTGATACCATGGCCAATCCGAAGAATGATAATGTTCAATGTGAGGTCATCATGATCCGGAGTGGGAAAGTTGTTGAAAGTGATGAGCCAAATGATAATAATGAAAGTTCAAGCAAATGGAAAGCTATTGTTTTTTTATAATGATGCACTTGCCGAAGAGTTGAATAATGAAGCCTCCAATGAGGTTAATGGTGCACCCATTGTTCCCGGTGATGGTAAAAAGTCAAATGTTGGGCTGACGCCTCCTTTGGTAGCTAAAAAACCGATCCCCAAAGTCATTCCACCATTTCCTCAAATATTGAAGAAGATGGATGAAGACGCAAAGTTCAAAAAAATTATTTCCGTCTTCAAAACTCTTTTCATCAATCTTCCTTTGGTTCAGGAATTTTTTTTTTTAAATGTCAGGTTATGCAAAGTTTATGAAAGAGTTTGTCATAATGAAGAGATGTATGGATCTTGAGACGATTGAAGTATCCCATAGTTGTAGTTCCATTATGTCAAGAAATGTGGTTGTCAAGAAGGATGATCTGGGGGAATTTACTATTACTTGCACTATCATGATGTTCAAATTTGCTAAAGCATTGTGTGATTTGAGGGATAGTATTAATATGATTCCCTATGCCATATTCAAGCAACTTGGGCTAAATGAGCCTCAACCTACCACTATGCGTCTTCTCATGGCCGACCGCTGTATCAAATGCCCTGTTGGCATACTTTATGACATTTTGGTGAAGGTGGATAAATTATATTTTCGGATTATTCTTTGTAGGCTATTCTTGGCAATCATGTTGGGGTCCGTATTATTCTTTGTAGGCTATTCTTGGCTATCGGCAAAGCTCTTTTTGATGTGGAAAGCGGTGAACTAAAATTTTGGGTAAATGGTGAGGAAGCTACATTCAATGTTTTTAAATCGATGAAGCAACCAAGTGACCTCCATATGTTATCGGTCATTGACGTGATTGATTAAGTGGTTGCTAATGTATGTGAATTTTCTTGTGTTGGTGAATCTTCAGATGTCATCCTTTTGATCTATGATGGGGGGATTTCAAGATTATGATTAATTAGCAGTTTCTCTATTGGGTTTAGGTTCGTATTCTAAGAGCCCTTTGAAACTTGATATCGATTTGAAGAATAGGGAAAGTCCTCCCGCAATGCCTTCTATTCAAGAACCACCAAAGCTCGAATTGAAAGTATTTCCACCTTACCATTGTTATGTATTCTTGGGAGCCAATAATATTTTACCCATGATTATTGCTTCGGATTTTCTTGAATGGAAAGTGCAAAAGCTTGTTAGTGTATTGAAGAGATTTATCATAGCTATTGGGTGGATAATTGCCGACATTGTGGGAATTCTTCATTGTATTTGTATTTACAAGATTCAATTGGCTAGTGATTCCAAGCCGAGTATTGAACATTAAATGAGGTTGAATCCTCTAATGGAAGAAATCATCAAGAAAGAGATTATCATGTGGCTTGATGCGGGAGTTGTCTACCCTATTGCGGGTAGAAAGTAGGTTAGTCTCGTTCAATGTGTTCCAAAGAAAGGTGGTATGATCGTGGTCCCTAATGAGAAAGGGGAGTTTGTGTCAATGTGACCTATTATCGGTTGGTGTGTATGCATGGACTATCGAAAGTTTAATCTGTGGACCAAGAAGAATCATTCATGATGTCCTTTATTAATCAAATGCTTGACACACTTACGCGGCATGGATGGTATTGCTTCTTAAATGGTTACCTTGGTTATAATCAAATATCCATTGCACCCAGAAGATCAAGACAAGACAACCTTCACATGTCCCTATGGGATATTTGCGTTCAAAAGAATGCCCTTCGGATTGTGTAATACACCGACGACATTTCAATGGTGTATGCTCTCTATTTTTGCCGATATGATAGAGGATTTGATGGAGGTTTTCATGGATGACTTTTAGGTGTTGGGAGATACATTTGAAGCATGCCTTGAACACCTTGGTAGAGCTTTACAAAGAGGTGTTGAAAAGACCTTGTTCTCAATTGGGAGAAATGTCACTTCATGGTGAAAGAAGGTATTGTATTGGGGAACAAAATTTTGGGAGAAGGTATACAAGTTGATCAAGCTAATGTTGAAGTAATCACCAAGTTGCCTCCTCATATCTAAGTTAACGGTGTAAGAAGTTTCTTGGATCATGTGGGTTTCTACCAATGGTTCATAAAAGAATTCTCTAAGGGGGTTCACCCTCTTTGCAAGCTACTTGAAAAGGAAAGTTTCTTTAATTTGAGTTTGATGAATCTTGTGTCAAAGATTTTTGTGTTTAAAAGAGAAGGTGGTTTCGGCTCCTATCATTGTTGCTCTAGATCGGAGTGTTCCACTTGAGCTAATGTGTGATGCAAGCGGTGTATCTTTGGGGTCTTGTTCTTGGCCAACGCATGGAAAATTTGTTTCACCTAGTCTACTATGCAAGCAAGACATTGAACATAGCTCAAAAGAACTACACCTTCACTGAGCAAGAGTTATTAGCCATGGTATATTATTTTGAGAAGTTCAAAGCTTATCTTTTAGAAACCAAATTGGTGGTACACATCGACCTTGCTGCGATCCGTTACTTGATGGCTAAGAAAGATGTAAAGCAAAGGACTTTGAAGTCAAAGATCAAAAAGGGTGTGAGAACCAATTGGTGGACAACTTGTCGAGACTTGAAACAAATATTGTTTTTTCCGGTGAGAAAGATATTGAAGAAGCCATTCCCGACGAGTCGGTGGTGGTTGTGTCAAATGGTACTCTGCCTTGGTATGATGATTTTACAAATTATGTGGTGTGTGGGATTCTTCACGATGGGCTGAATTTTTACCAATGAAAGAGGTTCCTTTTCGATGTGAAGATGTACTTTTGGGATGAACATTACCTATTTCCGGAGAGTATGGACAACATAATTAGAAGGTGTGTTCCGGGAGTTAAGGTAGTTGTTATTCTTGACACTTGTCAAGCTTCACCGGTCGATGGGCACCATAGTGGAGTGTGTACACCATATTGGCCAATGTTGTATCAAGATGCAAAATTTCTTGTTAAGAATTGTGTGCAATGAAAAAAGCAAGGAGGAGTGTCGTGAAGGCATGCATTACCTCTCACTTCTATTCTAGAGGTTGAAATGTTTTATGTATTGGGAATTAATTTCATGGCATCTTTTTTGAGTTCGTATGGGATCAAATGCGTCTTGGTGGATGTCGACAATGTCTCGAGATGGGTATAGGATGTGGCGTTACCTAATAATGAAGGGAGAAGTTTTGTTCAATTCCTCAAGTGGTACATTTCACAAGGTTTGGTACTCCACGTGCAATTATTAGTGATGAGGGCTCTCACTTTTGTAACCGAATGTTTGCATCATTATTGAACATGTATCAATTTAAACATTAGGTTCCTACCCCTTATCTTCCGCAAACAAGTGGGCAAGTTGAGGGTTCAAATTGGGAAATAAAAGGAATTTTGGCCAAGACCAATAATACAAATCGAACCGATGGGTCCCCAGAGTTAGATGATGCTCTTTGGGCGTATAGAAGTGCATTCAAGACTCTGATTGGTATGTCCCCATAAAAATTTGTGTTCCGTATGTCTTGTCATCTACCAATTGAACTTGAGCATAAGGCGTTGTGGGCCTTGAAGCCCATGAACCTGAATTGGGAAGATGTTTCAAAGGATCGAGTTGACCAACTCCATGTTTTGGAAGAGTTTCGACTTCAAGCTTCTGAGAGTTCATCCCTTTATAAGGCAAAAATGAAGAAATAGCATGACACCAAAATCATTCATCTAGATTTTAAAGTTTGTGATATTGAGTTCCTCTATAAATACCGTTGAGAGTATTTCCGAGAAAACTCAAGTCAAAATGGTCGGGTCCGTTCAAAGTGAATTGTGCGTTGACTAATGGGGCATTAGAATTTGAAAGCGAGGATGGGTTGGTGTTCAAGGTGAATGGGCGAAGGCTAAAGCTTTACTTTGGAGAACATCCCAATGTGACGATGAATGATATGGTGTATTTGGATGATGCTTGAATGAATGTCCACGACATGTCACAACGTTTATTGAGGCGCTTCATAGGAGGCAACCCAAGTTTTACTTTTAGTTATTTGATTAACGTTTGCTGGATGTGTAGGTTGGAGTTCATATTTTAGAAGAAGGCAAATGGGCGAGGGGCATTATCACTCGGCGAGCCACCGAGTTGGATCGTGAACCTAATCGAGATCACCTTTTACACCTTCTAAAGGCTACATGTTTTGTCAGGTTCGGCAAGTTGAGGCTCATTTGGAGGATTGCCAAATCGATTCGATGACATTACTAAGGCTGGCGAAAGGAGCGCGAACTGAAGAGTGCCTGGCTTTTTAAATTCAAATCTTCTTTTTAATTTGAAATTTTTGACTCCTCTACTCTTTCCCTGAAACTTTAGATTATAACTCCGTTCAACTGTTGTGTGATTTGCATCTTAAGTGTCATTGTGATCACCCTACCCTTCTTTTTTGTCGCATCTGTCTCATTGTCTTCATTTGAGGTTGGTTTCTCAAATTTTGTTTATTTTCATCCTATACTAGAAATTATAATGGTAGTGTAATGGATCTTTCATGTTTAGTTAATTGTTATGCCTTAATTGTATGCCAATTAAATCGTAGAAATTTAATTTGAAACGAGCATGTTAAATCAATCTTTTAGGCCAATTTGTTTTAGTTTCTTATATTTGTTGAAATTGTTGGTGTTGCATCTTGGGTATTGTGTGGGTTAAGTTTAAGTAGCCCGAATTTGACCAAATGTCTTGAAGTTTCCTGATTATAGATTGAGTGACATCTTCTTAAGGGCAAAATCATCGTTTGGTTGAATTTAAATCAATTGGGGGGAAGTCTGAGTACCCCGGCCTAGAAATTCATAGTGGGTAGATTGTAATTGTTGGAATTTGTGCTTAAATTGATGTGTCGTAGGCTGTTGGTAGTAAATAATAAAAAAGACTGGAGAGGTGATGCATTGGTCATTTCGGCGAGCTCGCCGAGTTGACTCGACGTCTCATAAAATGTTCTCCCCATCGCCTATCTACATGAAGGGGAGCCAATATTACTTTAGGCGATAACCCTTTAGCTCACCGAAGTGATTCAGTGAGTCATCGAATAACACTGGGATGGCCTTTCTGACCTTTAATTTTGTTGAAATTTTTCTGTAACATTTAGTGAGATCTCTCTCAATCATTGAGTGTGCTCGGAAACTCGCCAAATGGTCATTGCTCTCGCCCAATGAACCTTTGTTGGGTTTCTCTGTAACATTTGGCAAGTCCTCTTTTACTCGACGAATGGACTCAGTGACTAGCTGACCCGTTTGGCGAGTTTGTTTGCACTTCTTGAGAATTCTATTTCACTAACTATCTGCAACTGCATTTGTTCTCGTTTGTATGCTATTAAACGTATGGCTAGACCTAAAGTTCCATCACAAGGTCCACCACCTCGAAAGAAGGCCAAAGGGCTTTTGATCGCGGTGGAAATTGAAACTCCTTGAACTACTTGTCCTAAACCTCCTCAGGGGAGTAGTAAAGGGAAGGGTAAAAAGAAGGTTGTGACTGATTAAACCTTAGCTGACAGTATTGACCTCAGCTCCATTCAGTTCACCTCCTTAGAGTCTGTGCGTGAAAATGATGTGGGGTTTGGGACTTGAGTACATACTCCGGTACCCGAAGCTAAGATGGTGAAGTAGAAATATACAGAGTTGCGGTCTAAGGTAGCTCATGATCCACTGACACTTCCTCCAGCACCACCAATATAATAGGAACCACAAGTGCCTCACATTGCAGTACATCCTCCTTGATCCATGAATTGGTTGAAGGCTGCTGGCGTGTATACTATACTTGAGGAGAAGCGGTTGTCCACAGACAAAGTGGTGAATGGTATCCTATAGTTTGAGAAACGCTGCGGTACCACAAATTTCAGCAGTTCACACAACCCCATGGTTCATATGTACTTACATGGCTTTAGAAGATCTACGAGGGGTACACAAAGTTGATCCCAAAACGAAAGAAGAATACTAGTCTGATGGCATCGGTTGAGTTTGTAGAGGTGTGAGGAAAAAAGTCAAGTGCATCAAAACATACATTAATGATGAGTTAGATTGCAGGATGCAAAATTGGCACTCTTTTGCCAACAAAATCAAGATTCAAAATCTGGATGATTTGAAGGAGTGGTTTGCCCCACTAATGTGTGATGTCATAGCCCCATGGATCGAGGCGGGGGCTGCTATTGAGACGAATGACTTGAAAATCGTGTCTAGATACTAGTTCAGGTTAATTTCCTTTTTGTTTATGCCTTAATAGAACGAGTCTATTATTCGGCATCCAAAGGCTCCATTTCGTGGGTGTATTACTGACCGGGAGTGGCTGAACATGTGGTCTATTAGTGCACAAGAGATGGCTATGAGGGACAACCAAATCAAACTACACTGTCATTTCTTATCTTGATTAGTGCCTTGAGTCACCGACCGGGTGTGCCTTTTGTGGAAAAGAGGGATATTGAGGTTATTCCTTTCCCGCCTTGTAATATTTGTAGGGGCCATTTTCATAACACTCAATTACACTTCATCCAATATTAAGTGTAGGCAATCAGAATCTAGTATAAACCCAATAAAGAGTTGGGGTCGATCCCACATGGTGTGATGCAATATAGAATTCAATCACGAAGTGAAAGATGTGTTCTAAACGTTTGTAGAAATAGGATATTATTGGAGAAATTACAGTAAATCTTCAAGGGGGACACAAGTGTCCAAACAACAACTACAAAAACATGGGTGTAATCTAGTAGAATGAATCCTTGGGGATGTGACCAACTAATTTCCAAATTAACAATACATGTGATTACGAATTATTGACTTGATTGCTATTTTAAAGTGTATTTGATTGATAATTGAGTTTTGAATTTATGAATTGTAGTTCTATGCAGTTCTAATTTAGTATTCTTTGCTGTCTTGAGAAAGAGGAATTTTTTTATAATGCTCAACTACACTTCATCCAATACTAAGTGTTGGAGATCAAAATCTAGTATAAATCCAACGAAGAATTAGGGTCAATCCCACAGGGAGTGATATGGTAGATAATTCAGTTATGAAGTGAAAGTCATGTTCTAACCGATTGTAGGAATAGAAACTATCGAAATCATTAGATTAAATCTAAGGGGTTGACAACAAGTGTCAAATGGGGGGGGGGGGGGTAAGGTTTGTCAATTAAGAACTATGAAAAACATGGGTGTAATCAACTAGAAAGGGATACTGAAAGATGTGATCGATTAATTGCCAATTTCGCTATATGGGTAATTACTAATTACTAAAGATTGCTTAATCTTAGTGGGCAAGCTAGACATTAGATGTAATAGCCATCTCTTGATCAACTATCACGAATCAAATGAATTTTCTCAAACCTTAAGAAGTGTCATATTATACACAACCCAAAACCTCAATTTACTTACTCTCTCAAGCTAGATTGGTATCATCGAATTAAGATTCACTCTCTCGAGATGAATCCATAACGACCCAAGCACTACAATCATCAATTAATAACCTTAATTTTAAAATATCTTTCTCAAGAAAGAATAGAGTAATATACTAGAGCTGCATTTGCAACTACAATTAATAAGTTAAAACTCAATTACCAATCGAAACCACTTAAAAACAACAATTAACCCAGTAATTAATAACATCCATAAGCTAGTTAAGACAATCAATCACATAATCAGACCCCCAAGAATAGGGGTTTTAGCCACATATCATAAAAACTAAGAAGTCAATACCAATTACGTTCTCATAAGGTAGATATTAATATCCAAATCTTTACAATGCTCTTATTTAGCTTCGAATCCAAAACCCACTAGAAAATCTACTAGAAAACTCCTAAAATCTAAGAAAATCAAAGTTTCAATCAAAAGTTCAAAGTCTAAAAATGAAAGGATCGCTCGGGATTCCCATTTCTCTTTTTGAAAATCAATTTATACATTTTTCTGATTTTGTCCTTCGGGGTGACATGGCGGAGTTAGTCGAGCATCGCAGACCTAGTTGGCGATGCAAAATTGCTCATCTCCATCGCCCGTTTGCCTTAACTCTTCATCCTTCAGACCCTGTAAATTTAGGTAATCAAATTCTCTATCACTGATCCATTTGGTGATTTGCTGAAGGTCTAATTCCATCGCCAAGTTGGCTTGTCCCTAAGGCTGGCAGTCTAGAAAGTTAGCCTAGCTGAAGTGCCACTTCACGATTCACTGAGTGGCTTTGACGATTCTCATCTTTCACTACCTTTAGCATCTTTCATATTTTTCAATCCTTTTTGCCCAGTAATGTCCTTGCCTCGCTCTTTTGCCTTTATATCTGCAAATTAGCATTAAAACATCAACTTAGAGCACAAAATAGGCATCGAGGACACTAATCCTATGAAGAACAAGCCCTAAATGAGTAAAAATACCAAACTCATCAAGGATCTAGGAAGAGTATTTAAAAAATGAGGCAAAAAGAAGAAGAAAGCTCATGTATACACCTCTTTGGTTGTTGATGTGGACTCTGTGGAGGCTGGCCCTACACCGCCCACTTCGGCAGTTGAGCTCTCAAGTATACATGCCCCCTCAACCTCTACTGTTCATGCTGCTGCTACTGACTTTCGTCCCCTCTTAACCTAGGCGATGATTTATAAAATAGGCAACCGTGCCTATTCGGCCAATGTGAGGGCTTCCCGTGTCAAAGCATCAGTCCCGTCCATGATTGTTTGTGCTATTGTTGCTACACTTTATCTCATTTGAGAGGAGTTGAGGGGACACCATGAGATGAGCACGACCAATGATTAGGCTTGGATTCCCTAACTGCTCTAGTTGAGGTATGTGAGTTGAAAGGCTGCAACTTCACTAATTTTCCAGCCCTCAAGGTTGTTATTACTAGGCTAGGTTGGGATGTGGATTAATTTAAATCCACTGACATATCGATGTTGTGGGGGTGGTATAGATATCCCTGAGGACCTAAATTCTAAGATGCATATGGTTTAATCTACTTCCGAAATGGATAAGGAGGATCATTAGAAGATCGTGAGGTTTAGGTGTACGAGGACATGGAGAATTTAGAGGGTGATTTGTTATGGGTGGCCACGTAGGCATCACTAAGAGACACATCCGTGATTGGTTCTAGTGGGTCTAAGCCCACTTAGGAGATTGTTGCACAACTTTCTAGAATAAGAGTCAAGCACGACACTGATGCTCAGGTTGAGAAACCACCCCAGAGACCTAAAATTCACCTCAGGAATAGCCTGACAGAGGGATCTTTACTCTCCTTCTATTTTTATTCCTTGTTAATACTTTCAGTTTTTATTTTTCATTTAGGACACTACATATTTATTTTTTGTGGGGTGAAGTTATCTAGATACCTACCATTTTGGTTGTATTTTGTTTTTAGCTATGTTTTTGGGATATTTTGTAGTTTTCGTGTGAAACTCATGCTGCCTTAGTAGTGAATGTTTTGGTTTTGGTGTTGATTCATTGACTTCTCTATCGATTACTTTAATGTGGATTTTTGTTATTGTTCTTTTGTACATTTGAGTACCGATTGTGATCAATATCGATGACTTGAATAGTGCTCTTGATGAACGATATGTTAGTGTTAGTCCAACGAGGCAATTTGAGTTGCATAAGTCTTGTGTTAAATCTTAGCATCTCATTGTGACTAGTTGAATGTCAAGGTGAGTCTTGCAATGACCATTTCATGCAAGCTTAACTTGTAGAGTTGTGATCGGTGATTGTGTTAAATGCCATGTGTGGTGATGTTTACTTGAAATGTGTGCATGATGATACCTAGAACTTTTCTCGTTGGTCCAATTGACTAGCATTGACGAATGAAGGAAATGATCTTAGGCACAAATTTTTGACTGTGAACCTAATTGCTATACCTTTGTGTGACCACCTTGTGACTGTATGAACCTAGCTTGGCACCATTTGTGTCTAACCTTTTCTTTGGATAAAACATTACACAAACGTTTAAACCGGTTGTTGAATTTGCCATATATTTCCAACCTATAACCTTCGTGAAGCATTGGTTTGTTTGAATAGAAAACTTAGGCCAATAGCTTAATTTGGGGGTGTGGTAAGAATGAGGAAAGAAATCTAGCAAGAATTTGTCCTTGGGAACATGTGGTAAAGAAAAAGATGGAACCCCTCCATATAAAAAAAAAGATGGAAGTGAAAAGAGAAAAAAAAAGAAATGATAATTTTGTTTCCGTGGTGCATTGTTGTGGAAATAAAAGGGGCGTCATGTTACACCCCACAATCTAGTAGGCTAAGTTAGGGCTAAGTGTGTGGGGCTAAACATCCATGGAAGAGGGAAAGGGCCTAAAATACCTTGGGAATTGTTGAAGGAAACGATTTTTCCTCAAGCCAACTTGGTGAGGGGAAATGTGGTCGCTAAGGCTACTTGGCGATCTACCAAAGGCCCCTACCATCGCCTAGTGGGCTGCCTTAATGGCCCCAAGTGCTGGAACATTGGGCAGGCCAGGCAAATCGCCAACCCTGCCTCCCCCATCGCCAAGCTGCCTGATGATTTCACGTATCAGAAAACTTCTTCTAATTCTATGTGCCAATGATCGTTAGTCAGTAATATAACCAACTAAGTGAGTTGGGATCGAATCCCACAGGGAGTGGTACACGCTTAAGTTTTAAGAGCCAAGTGAAAAATATGTTCAAGTCAATCTTAGGTAAACACATTTACAAATAAAAGCATAGTTCAAATTAAGGGTGACACAAGTGTCAAATATGAGGGGGGGGGGTGGGGGTTTGGTTATAATTATCAACTACAACAACAACAAATAACTCTAAGGAACAAGTAAAGAGACGGGTTCTTGGGATGTGATTAGATTATAGGCTAAGGTAGGCAAATAGGTAAATGCAATTGATAGTAAATAGCTGTAAATCAGTGAATAAGCTAGACTTTAGTGGGAATAAACTTTCTCTCGAACAATTTACCCAGAATCGAATTGGTTTCTCCTGAACACCAATAAGCAACAATTAAGAAAAGCCTACGCTTTAGTCTGTTCACTCTCTCAAGCTGAATGTGTGGAAAAGGGTTTAAGATTCACTCTCTCGAGCTAAACCCATGACAAACCAATACCCACAGACCATCAAATCAGTAAACGTGGTTTTAAAATCTCTCTCTCTAGCCAAAAACACGGAGGTAGAGTTGCATTTGCAATTACAACCCTTTAAATTAAATCACAATTACTGATTGAAATCACGTTTAAACAACATTTAAACTATCAATTAACAATATCCAGTAGCTAAATCAACCCATAATCACACCCCAAAATTGGGGTTTTAGCTAGACATCATAAAATGATAGAAATCGTTACCAAATTATATTTCCATCAACTCGGTAAGATTAATTTCGTCTTTACAAAGGTCAAGGTTGAAGAATCTCAAAGACCCACTTCCAATTTCTCAAAAATGGAAAACTTCAATTCTTAAAAGCTAAGGAAAAAATATTGTCTCCAAACTCAGAATTCTATTCAGAAATTGATTCTCTAAAATGAAAACTTGATACTAAACTAAGAATTTAAAACTGAATTTATAGTCGCCAAAAATATGCTGCGAAGGACCATTCGACGCAATAAGTCAGGATCGCCTATCAACTCGGCGATCTTCCCTTTGGTCAGTTCCATCGTCTTTTTGCTTTAGCCTTCAGCATCCTCAAGTTGTGTAACTTTGGGCGATCTAGCACTGTATCGCGAAACTGTTCGGTGACACGCCGACTGCTCTTTTCTATCACCGACTTGATTTTCTTTTTCAGGGCTTGGCACACTGGAACATTAGGCGAGATCATAGGCATTCGACGACTCGCCCAATGGGTTAGGAGATCACTAGGCCTTGTTTTCTTCGTTCTTTGAGTTGCCTTGTTCCTTTTTGCTCATTAACGTCCATGCTTTGTTCCTCAATCCAAATACCTGGAAATCAAAGATTTACATCAATTTTTGGCACAAAATAAGCATTTGAGGACACTAAATCTATAAAAATAAAGCCCTAATTGAGTTTGAATCGTGGACTCATCACCTATAGCATGGAATTATCTACTGTAATTTTAGGCGGGCCACGGGTCCACTTGGCGAGTCGCCGAGTGCCCTTGGCGAGCCTTAGCGTGCAACCGCTCTAAATTTAAGTTAGGGTCTGTAATGTCTTTTTATACTTTCCTAAATTAGATACTACGTCATTTCACCCCTCATCTAGTAAAGAATATAAGCATTCTATTCTCAAATTTCCCAAAATTAAGTCATTCTCCCTAAAATCTAAACGAAAACCCCCAAAAGTTCATCCTATCAAAAATATTGCTCTCTCTGGAAACTTGAGGATGAAGAATACGAAGGAGATTCAAGCTAGGGTTCAAGAGAAAGCTTTTACACATTAATTTCTTTTGGATTTGTTGTTATGCTATGTTAGTTTTCATCCATGGATAGCTTTCATCCATTGAGTCCTCTCAAAATCTCAAATTTAAAAAAAATAGAAATCCCCAATTGTTAGGGTTTGATTCAAAAGTCATGGGTTCCTTTCAAATTTTATTTTAATGGTTGAATTAAGTTATATTAAGCATGAATTGATGATTTCCTATGGTTTTTATGATGTATCCCCACGAACCCATAAAATTCCCATATTTATCAATTGTGATCTTATGATATGGGTCCTTGTTAATGAAAGAGGAATTTTATGAAATAATGTAAATAGTGATTGAATCCATTGAATTATGATGATATCCATGTATAATGCTTTAATTCTAGATGTGGTGATGGAAAGAAAGCTTTGAACCTTGAAAGGGAAAAGTGTGAGATTATGCATGTTTTATGAAAACTATGTAACTGCTTTAAGAACACTTTGAGAGTGAAGTGTCAATGATTATGATATTGTTGATGAGTTGTTGAAAGGAAATTTTCATATACACACCTATGAAAGGTTTTGTCACATAATGAAAATTCTAGGTTGAAAGGCTTTCTCACCTAATTGAATATAAGATTTACATGTAGACATGGACGGTGAAAGGCATTCTCACGCATGATCTAAAAGCTAACCTATGAACTAAGTTGGATTGATTGTGAAGGGCATTATTCTAGGAAAAATGAATCAAGTTAAGGCTTAATAAGTACTCCGTAGGATTAATGCTTAGCATCAAGTTGTTATTGATTTGATATGGGAGCCCTCACGTCAGTTGAGGTCGGGTTTCTACATGAAACCTCTTGAGATGGAAGCCCTAACGACAGATGAGGCTGGGTTTCTAGTAACAATCTCCTTATCCAATAAACTAAGATAACAAATCATGGTTCTACCTTGGGAATGTAGGACAACCCTTTTCGGTATTGGTAACACCGGGTGATTATGTTATAGCTCACATGATCTCATGTCGGTTAAGGCTTATTCCCACAACAAGAACAAGAACATGAATAATGAACTATTGTTACTCAAGAAGCTTGTACATGAGTTCAAATGTTACAGAGATGAGAATGACTATGTTATCTATGTTTTATGACTTATGATTTCTAAACTCTTATATCATGCTTAACTTGGTAAATTGCATGCTTTCAAAGGAAATGTCCCCTTTTGCATGTTTTCAAATGTTTTTGTGCATGACTATCATACTTAGTGCATTTTTGTACTAACACCTACTTTGCCTACATTTTACCAAGTGTAGGGTCCATTTCTCGAGGTGATCATTCTTGTGGCTATAGCTTGGACTTGATCATTTTCCCGAGCTTGGTGAGTGCTCATGGTTCTAGGAAGGGTTTCTTATGCTTTAGTTTCTTTCATGTTGTAATGATCGGAAAAGTAGTAAGTGATACTAGAGCCTAAGGATTGTGCATTGAGTTTTTAATGGGGTTGCATGTGGTAGAATGTCTTCCCGAGCTTAAGTTGAGGGGTTTAGGAGTTAAAACTTGAAGGTACGACTCCCCAATGACCACCCAAGGGGTCCTTGAGGAGGACCCTAAAGCTTAACCCCCAAGACCCCAAGAAACCAAAAAGCTATCAAATTGAGCGGGACTCACAGATGGGACCTACGTCCCGTAGGTCCAACCACATCCCGTGGATGGCCTCCGTTGGTCAAGGTCCCAATTGACAAGTTGCTGAACCATTACACGAATATCCCATATGTCCAGTGGACCCACCCACGGTCCGTCGGTGGGTGTTCATGGATTGCAACTGTGTTGCTGTCCATTTCGGCCAAGTGGAGAGGCAAGGTGGCAAATTCGTTTTTAGGTTAGTTAAGTTAATGGACGGTAATTATTGATTTATTAATGTATTTTAAGGGTTTTTAAAGTATTAAACTCCTTTTTGAATTCATTTATTCAAAATACAAATTAGAAACCTTCCCTCCCATCCAAAAGTTCTCTCTCTAGAAACCTCCATTGGAGAGGAAGGAGGCAAGCTTTGAAGCTCAAGTATTTGAACTTTCTGAAGCAATTTTTGTAGAGTTCTTCCATAGAGATATGGTAGTCTTCATCCTTGTCTAAGTTTCATTCAAGGAGCCCTATCAAAAGATGATTTCAAGTTTCCAAAGTTCCCCAAAAAACCCTAGTTTTCAATCTATGTCTCGGTTCAATTCCAAAACGTTTCAAAGGTTCATACATGGTGATTTAAGATGGAATTGTTGAATTAATGGTGAATTATGATGACTTATCCTATGAACCCATGTTTCCCCAAATTCTTAAGTTGTGAATTGTGATTTGAAATTGATTGATCACGAGAATATGTTCAATTGTTTATGTTTTTATTGAATTAGTTATTGAATCATCTTAATTCCCTTATCTATTGTAGTATCTTAGATGTTTGGGTTGTGATTGGTGTATGGCCTTGGAGGGTAATTCTCGAGATAATGAAATTCTAAAGGTTGAGGAACGAAGTAACCTCATCCAATGGCCTCCTTTCTCTCCTTTAGAGTCGAGTCACTTTATACCTTCCTAGCCATCTATTTCAATCGTGCCAGTTGGAGGAAAGCCCGTCTTTTTTGGCCTACTCCTGGTGCCTAAAGGTAAAGAGCTTCTTCAATAGCCAAATCGAGCAATCAAGAAGCGGGTTGAAGTCAAAGACAAGACAAGTCCTACTCTCAAGAAAAAGGCTAAGAGCTCTTGTTCCACTTCTAGATCGTTAGGGATGGGATTCCTAAGACCCCTAGTACCCTGAATCTTAGTCTCAATCAAGTAAGAAAAGGAACCTTTTTAGCTATGGCAATAGGTATAGACCTTTTCCCTCCGCTGCTTACCCAATGGACCACTTAGAATAGACCGAATCGAAAGCGGTAAGCATTCTGTAATCATTCCAAGTTTTCTAGGCTGCCCATTGTCTTTGTATGAAAAGTAGGAGTAAGAAATATCGTAGATAAAGCCATCCAGTACTACTTTGTTAGAATGGAATTGTGTTAGAATTGAAATCTCATTCTCAATTTAACACTTATGAATGATGATGATATATGTGAAAGGTTATTCTCACATACACACACACTCATGAATGAAGAATGAAATGTTGGGTTTAAGATGGATACTTAACCGTGAGTTTAGGTGGGGTGTCTAGTAACAATCTCTTATCCCATAATAATGAACTAAAGTACTGAATGTTAAGTACTCCATAAGAAATAATTCTACGCACCAAGTGGATATGAATCGGGGTGGATGCTCATCTGTAAGTTGAGGAGGAGTATCTAGTAGTAACCTATTGAGATGGATGCTCATCCGTGTGTCAAGGTGGGGTATCTAGTAGAAATCTTCTTATCCCATATCTATGTGCCCACATAGGTTATTAGTTAGTGGATCCACCTAAGCTAAAAATTAATGGTCCTACCTTATGCAAATAGGAATCCCTTATCCGGTGAGGGTGACACCGGGATTCCATGAATTGCTCACATGGTCTATGTCGGTTAAGGCTTACCCCTACAAAGAATGTTAATGAACTATGGCTTGTCAAGAATGCACTACTTAGTGTCGGTGGTAGTATGGGATACGATCCATGCATTGCACAAGTAAGCTTTGAGAGTAGTCATGGTGTGTTCCTTTATAATGTTAAGTGAGATGAATGTGCTCTAATGATGATGCTAATGAGAACATTGATTTAATGTCTAATGAAAGGAAGTGCTCCGAATGAATCCAATAAAGACTGTTGACTTATGTGCTTAATAAGATGATGTATGCTTTACTTGGATTGTATCATGAGTTACTTCCTTGTCATGACTTATTGAATATGAATGTGCATTGTCTATGGTGGCTTCAAATGAGTACTCATTGTGAGTAATAGTATGGGATGTTATTCATACATTGCACAAGTGTTACTTAGGGTTGCCCTAGATGATGGTTCTAATGTGTTGATAAGATTTATGAAATGGTTATGTTCCTTATGTATGAGTATGGTTTAAAGGTGAAAAGAAATAATGGTAAGTTCACGTTTGGTGGCCTTAATGGGTTACTTAATGTGGGTGGTGGTATGAGACGCTATTCATACATTGCACAAGGTATAGCTTGGGGTTACTTAAGGTGAAAGCTGAATGTGATGAAATGACTTATATTTTGATTATGATCTAATGTGATGAAATGACTTGTATGTTGGTTATGTTTGGATATTATGCCTCTTATGCTTATGTTTCTCAAATTGGCATAAAAGCATGATTTCAAATAAAATGTTCGTTTTAAGCATGGTTTTTGCATGGCTATCATACTTAGTGCATCTAATGTGCTAATCCATATTTCTATATTTTTTACCAAAGTGTAGGGTTTGAAGATTTGATGTTCTATACTTGAAGAATAGGTTTCTAAGGAGCAAGGAGATGAAGACTTGGTATGTTCGCATAGTTTCGAGGACGAACCCCCTATTTCCCTCTATGTATTTTACTTTATGTTTAGAGCTTTTGTATGGGCTTAGTCCCAAAGTTTATTCAAAGTATTGTAGATGGTTTTGAGACAAAGTATAGAAAAGACTTTAGATTGCTTTTTATAAAAAATGACTTCGATTGTAAAAGAATAGTTTAAATTCCGCACTATTTTACCTATGCTCTTATGTTCAAGAATGCTATGAGGCTTGTATGAGACTTTTGGAGTCTTGTACGCCGTGTCACTTTCGGGGTGTAGCCTCGGGTCGTGACAAACATGGTGTCAGAGATCAAGGTATTGGGATGGTTTTATGATGTCTCAAACCACATCTAGTAGAGTCTTGTTAATAGTGCGAAGTGCGCCACATTTATGAATAGGAGGCTATTGGATGTTAGGAAATTCTCACTTCTTCATTCTTCAAGTCGTGCCATAGATTTTAACTCTATAAATTATGTCCCTTATTCCTTATCTGATGATCTTTAGGGTATGACCACCTGAAAAGCTTATGCTAGAATGAGTGAGGGAGAAAGGTTGGTTGTGATGCCAATTATGGATAAGTGACTTGTTAGACTTTAGGTGATAGATTGTGATGTTGTCTTTAGTATGAATGAGTGGCATTATGGTTATGTTTAGTTTATGGTAGAACCCGACTTAGTCATGATGAGTTTTGAGGTATGTTGGAAGAAATGATGTTTAAAAGAATTCGTACAGGCTTGCTCCCAAGGGAGAGATAATGTGCTTAGATAGCAAAGTCGTTGAGTATCCTTGATGTTCATGAGTTAGGGTTGCTTGAAATTCTCACCTTAAGAGGTGTAGTGAGTTTGAGAAGTTGAGACTCGGTTTGGTAGACTCATATGAGACCTTGAGTGGTGTTGGTAAAGTTGTTTGTGAGCAAGAGTTGCTTAATGATGACCTTCATAGTTTAGAAGTTCCGGTTGGGATCTTAAACTGACAAGTTAAGAAATAGAATAGTAAAGAAGTTCCATCCATGAAACATGTTGAGAAGTGGTCTCCTAGTAAGGATTTTAGTAAAGGATGCTACTAGAGTGATAAAGGAGTTCTACAGGAATGAAGGCACCGGTGTGTTGATAGTTTCTTATGGTTGGGAATGGCTTGTTAAGGTTTCTATGTTGTTTTCATATTAAACTTTAGTATGGATTTACTCCTAAGGGGGAGATGGTATGTTTAATAGTAAGTTTGTTGAGAGCTCTGATATCCTTATCTTTTTCCTTCTATTCTTATTCAAACCTAAGACAAAGAGTTCCTTTTCGGTTTATTTCATGTTTTGGAGTCATATGTGAATATGTGTTTCCACGGTCTCCTTATTTTATGCACGTTCTTGATGGATATATGTTTAAATGAGAACACGAGTTTTATGAATTATGTCCCTCATGTTGATGTGCATTTAGTATAGGTTGCCTATATGCTTCATGAGGTGAATTGTAGAACATGCCTAAATGTTCTTTTAAGAGTAATTGAAAAATGTGCTTAATGATTTTATGATGAGCATGATTTGAGTTGGAGAAGGTAGTTTTTCAAATGAAATGAGAAATGTTGAAGTTATGATGCACAATGAGTTTGTAAATGTAGTTCCTACTTTCTTGTGTTGCATTAAGTATGTTTGATATGGAGTTGATGTTTCCTCCTAGTTTTATGCATTCTTTATGATGTTGCATGCATGATGGGCTGCTAGTCTTGAGTCGTTATCCCTTAAAGTGTTTCAAGTATCATTCGAGGATGAATGTTCCTAAGGGTGGGATAATGTAACGACCCGAGAAAGTAGTAAGTGAAACTAGAGTCTAACGATTGTGTGTTGAGTTTGTAATGGGGTTGCAGGTGGTGGATTGTCTTCCCGAGCTTAGGTTGAGAGGTTTAGGGGTTAAATGTCAAGGTACGACTCCCCAAGGACCACCCAAGGGGTCCTTGAGGAGGACCCTAAAGCCTAACCCCCAAAACGCCAAGAAACCAAAAAGCTGTCAAATTGAGGGGGACTCACGGATGGGACCTATGTACCGTAGGTCCATCCACGCCCCGTAAGTCCATCCACACCTCGTGGATGGCCTCCTTGGGTCAAGGTCCCAATTTCCAAGTTGCTGAACCATTCCACGAATAGCCAGTGTGGCCCACGGACCCACCCACGATCTGTGGGTGGGGGTTCGTGGATTGCAACTATGTTGCTGTTCAGTTCGACCAAGTGAAGGGGCAAGGTGGTAAATTACTTTTTAGGTTAGATGAGTTAATGGACAATTATTATTGATTTACTAATTTATTTTAAGGGTTTTTAAAGTATTAAACTCCATTTTCAATTCATTTATTCGAAACACAAATTAGAAACCTTCCCTCCCCTCCAAAAGTTCTCTCTCTAGAAACCTCCATTGGAGAAGAAGGAGGCAACATTTGAAGGTCAAGTTTTCAACTTTCTCAATCATTTTTCGTGGAGTTCTTCATAGAGGTATGGTACTGTTTATCCTTGTCTATGTTTCATTCAAGGATCCCTCTCAAAAGTTGATTTCAAGTTTCCAAAGTTCCCCAAAAAACCCTAGTTTTAAATCTATGCATGGGTTGAATTCCAAAACGTTTTCAAAGGTTCATAAATGATGATTTAAGATGGAATTGTTGAATTAATGGTGAATTATGATGATTTCTCCTATGAACACATGTTTCCCCAAATTTTTAAGTTGTGAATTGTGATTGGGAATTCATTGATCATGAGAGTATGTTGAATTGTTTATGTTTATATTTAATTAGGTATTGAAACATGTTAATTCCCTTATCTATTGTAGTATCTTAGATGTTTGGGTTGTGATTGATGTATGGCTGTCACGACCCAAGCCTAGGGCCTAGACGTGACCGGCGAATGGGGAACCCGAAGGAACACCAAACAAGCCTCATAGCCTATCTTACACATCATTGGTCGCGGAAGCAATTAAAATGACCATAAGCGATAAGCATAATCAAGGGGGAAATCGGGACTAAGGGAGCAAGAAAAAAAAAAAAAAAGAAATGATGCATAAATACCGTAGATGAATCAAGCTCAAACATAATACACAACTTGTCCAACACCACCTCTAAACATAGGTACTTTAGCGGGGGCCAAGACAAACAACTGGGCTCACCCTCATAGTCAAAACATAACTAAAAGGAAAAGTCTTATACATAGCAAAAGATCATAAGCAACGTCCCCGGAATGGAGGACTCACCAATAACCTTGATAGAAAATCGTATTAGCCACGCGGAGGACGAGGGTCAAGCGGTGCTCCGGTCCCTACATGGTGACATCATGTAGGCATAGAGTATGCGTTAGTACGTTTGAATGTACTAAGTATATGGGATGCAATGCAATGCAACAAGGGATGGACATCATAGGCAAAATGCATAATCGTACCCGATAGATAGCATATTAATGAGATGATATGTATAATGATGCTTATATAAAAATCATATTTAGTAGGGCATAGTATATGTGTAGTGAGTGACCATCAATATAGTATTTCCAAGGCCTACCACCCCCTTGGAGAGGCGAAAGAGGTACAAACCCCTCAATGTGGTTACCCGGGCCTACCACCCCCCGAGCTAGGGACCAAGGTACAAACCCCTCGATATGGTTATACGGGCCTACTACCCCCCGTACTAGGCAACCAAGGTACAAACCCCTCGATACGGTTATACGGGCCTACTACCCCCCGTACTAGGCAACCAAGGTACCAACCCCTTGATACGGTTACCCGGGCCTACAACCCCCCGAGCTAGGCTTGGTCGACTCACACACTATATAGAGAAAATCATATACATGTATCCATTTCATCATCATTTCAATACTTATATAATCATCCGACTCATAGGACGTACATTGGACCTTCCATTTCATAAGAATTCTATAAATGGCATTTTATCAAACATATGGTGGGCTACTTGTTCATGTAAATAAAATCATGTGTTTCAAGAGTACTAAGTCCAACCAATTTCAAAATCCATATAAAACAGCCCACCAACAACATACATATATATATACATATATAACAACCTTCATAATTTGATCATGGAGGCATGAAAACCATAAACATCATATAATCATTCCATTTCATGATAATATACAAAAATAGACCATAATAGGATGTGTAGTAATAATTCCATAATTCAAGAGTTCATAAATGATCATAAGGACCCATAAACTTGAAGTAAAATAGAGGATAAATGGTTGGACTTGTGGAAAGGAAGGTTTCCACAATCAACCCACATACCTCAACTTTGGAGAATTCTTGATGAAGATTGGAATGGAGAATTGCTTGAGATTGAATCTTGAATCCGGAATTAAAGCTTGGGATCCTTGAATTTGGTTGATGATCTTGGTGGAATTTTTGGAGAGGGTTTAGAGAGAGTTTTTGGATGTTTTGAAGTTAAATGACTAAGTATGGATATGTCCCCTTTTTATAAAAACGTCCCAACACTTAGAAAAAAATTGAGGCGGGTGAACAGTGTTTTCGGCTACTGGAATTTGCATTTTCTGCCGGACAGGTTTTACGAAAATGGTCATAACTCCTTCATCCTAACTCGGAATGAGGTGAAACAAATTGCGTTGGAAAGCTAACTCACAGAGCTTTAATTTTGATAGTTTGAGCTCCTTCCAGTTCCTTGTGTGCTGAGAGATATGCCCCTTTAAAGTTGACCCTCAAAATCGCATTTTTTTGCGATTTTCGAATTTTGATACGGTTGTTCTAAAATTCGGGTTAGACTCATTTCCCACTCAATTTGACCCCCTGAATAAGAATATGAAGTCGAATTTCCGAAATGATGCACGGATTTTGAGATATATGGAAATTACAATTTTAGGTGTTTCCGAAGCACATTTTCGGGCATTTTTGGGGTCGTTTCAATATCTCCCCCTTGGGAACATTCGTCCCCGAATGTTAAAGAAACATACATGAGAGACACAAACATGGCAATTTCAGCCCACATAAGGATGCAACAATGCACTTACACCTTATTTCAAAAACCTCAACATAATTGTAAAACCACAATGAACCAATTGTCAACTTAAACATGAATGTATGCAATGACATTATCATGTTTAGTGATGTTCAAGGAGAAACTACCTTCTCCTAGTCATAACACACCAACATCAACATTTCTCATGTTCATAGGAGGAACTACCTTCTCCTAGTCATTACATAGTCCATACATCATTAAGCACATATGCAAGTTTCCATGTTCAATAGCACTCTTTCAAGGAGGAACTTCTCAACTCCTTACTAAGACATGCTCATACCTTATTTTCATGAAGTACAATAGATCACTTATAACCAATGCACTACAACATGAGGGAAACAACTCATACAACTCATCTTTCTTCAAAAACACAAGTTTTTATGGAAATGCGCAAACCTCATTAATTCACATAAACATGGGAGGAACTACCTCCTCTACTCTTTAGGAAAGTTTCCACCACATAAGAAGCTAACATTCCATTTCATAAGAACACATTCAAGCATGTTCATTTAATTCACATCATCAAGTCAAGTATGCCATATTACACACAATGCACAACTTAGGAGAAAAAAAATCTCCATTTAAAACACACATCATACAACATGAGAGAATAGGACTACTTCTACGAACTCAATATGCATGCAACTTAGACATATTCCGTTTCATTGGAGGAATTTCCTCCTCCAACTCAAATCATGCTTATCATATGATCTTCGGCCAATTATGCAATTACTTCTTAAAAGCACATTTAAACCATTCACCTCATGAATCACATAGGTTACTTACTCTAATTGCCTATCAACATGAGGGGCATGAAACATGAAAACTCATTTTTATCTCAAAACATGAATTTTCAAAAACATACCTTTCATAAGGAAATCATCAGAATATAAAAATCACACATGACTTCTAAAACATAACATAGGCCCATCTAGGAACTCTTGGTCTCAAGCTAGAATAGGAATGGAAGAAAGAGATGAGGATGTCGGGATTTCAACAAATCATGCTTTTTAAGCACACCATCCCCTCCTTAGGAGGAAGCCCTCACTACAACCCTCAAGAAAACTTTTTCCAAGCACTCCTAAAGACATAACCAAACTCACATTTTGCCATTTTTGCAAAAGTCTATGGTCCTCAACATCTAGCCATACCACCCTTATATGACACAATCAAACACCAAATCCATAATAGGAAGAAATTGTACCCAAATGTCATCCTACTCAACAAGGTGATAACTAGTACACACTCAAGGGCCCCATATTCTTCTAACCATCCGAGCCCTATCATCAATAAAAACACACCAAGTATGCAACCCATCCATACTAAGAGTCACATCAAGGCTTAACATGCCAAGTTTCACTAAGTCAACAAGAGTATTCCTAGGGGAACAAGGTAAGAGATATTCTTCACAAACCCCCTTTTTTTTTCTAACTTTAAACCATTAACCGGGGTAAAATCCGAAAAAGGTTCTATTAACTCATCCGGAGAACTCTAAGCCTCATAGCCTCATAAGGCATCATACAAGATAAGGTAGTACCGGAAATCAACATAACACTTACTCTCATATGAAATTACCACATACCGGTACCTTCATCCCAAAAATTCTTCCAAGTCAACCCTAGTAGCATCCTTTTCTAAGGCCGTCACTAGGATATCACTCAAGATCTCATATGAATCTACCAATCCGGGTCTAGATTGCTCCAATTCACTAAACCACATAAGGTGAGAATTCAAGCAAACCTATCTCATAAACGTCAAGGACACTCAATAACCTTACCATCTAAGCATATTATCCCGCATTGGGGTAAGCCTAAACTATCTCATTACACAACATGATTCTCAAACCAATGAGGATCTCACTCCTACCCTCTTTTAAAGGAGCTTAATCACTCAACATCTCTAGGTACCACTTAAGAATCACTATTCGTCAAAATCCAACACATCATAAAACTCATAAGGACTAAGTTGAGTTATACTAATCACTCACATATGGCCATAACTAAACCCATGAATATTAAGGACGACAAAAAAAAAAAATTCGCGATATTCTCTTTATCAAGTCACGAAAGACAAGTATTACTAAGATTACTCCTACAAGGTTCATCACCTTAGATAACTCCTTTATAAACTCTAGAGGATCTTCCTCTATCTTTGGCCCATGGAATTTCCGCAATTCAATAAAACATAAAACACATACCGGAACCCTTAAGATCCACTACCACTCACTCTTTGAGACTTACGGGTAGACATCCTTTCTTGGTTAAACCTTAGAGGAACTTAGAGGAATTTTGACCAAGAAACCTTTCTTTTTTTCACTAAAGTTGGATTAAGACAACTCTAGACCATGTCAACCCTTATCACCACTTTTGGTGGGGTCTACCAACCAACTATGCCTAGGTATTATCTAAGCACCCTACTTAAGTGACCATACTTAGGATCAATCTTAAAATACAACAACTAACCCTTTGAAGTTGGTCAACACTTATACTTCTTATTCTTCACCTTAACTAGATGGTACATGCAACCCTCAAAGTCAACTTCAAAACACAACATAATCCCGACCTAGGGCATATAATTTCTTTTCCCATCTCCACTCTCGGATAGGCTCCTTTGGGAATCAACAATTTGACCATACGGGTTCTACCATCAACTAAACATAACTTCACAATTACCTTGCTAGGTAGGCACACTATCTCCCCCTTTGGAGTAAGCCTACACAAGTTCTTCTAACCAACACAAAGACAATTATGAAGCATTAATCACACAAAATACAACTTCATAATCTATTCCATCAAAGCTCACAAGTCACATAGCCATAATTGGCATTACAACCACTCGCTCCTTCTAGCAAGAACCCTTCAAGTGGTCCAACTTTAAACACCATAAGACAAGGAATAAGAGAGAGAGCTTATAGATCTATGGCACGACTTAGAGAATGAAGAAGTGAAACATTTCCTAAAACGTCTCATAGCCTCCTACTCATAGTTGTGGTGCACAACACAACCATGAATCGGACTCTAATCAACGCGGTGTGTTGGACTCCGAGGATCTATCAACCTAGTGCTCTGATACCAAGTTTGTCACGACCCAAGCCTAGGGCCTAGACGTGACCGGCGAATGGGGAACCCGAAGGAACCCCAAACAAGCCTCATAGCGTATCTTACACATCATTGGTCGCGGAAGCAATTAAAATGACCATAAGCGATAAGCATAATCAAGGGGGAAATCGGGACTAAGGGAGCAAAAAAAAAAAAAGAAGAAATGATACATAAATACCATAGATGAATCAAGCTCAAACATAATACACAACTTGTCCAACACCACCTCTAAACATAGGTACTTTAGCGGGGGCCAAGACAAACAACTGGGCTCACCCTCATAGTCAAAACATAACTAAAAGGAAAAGTCTTATACATAGCAAAAGATCATAAGCAACGTCCCCGGAATGGAGGACTCACCAATAACCTTGATAGAAAATCGTATTAGCCACGCGGAGGACGAGGGTCAAGCGGTGCTCCGGTCCCTACATGGTGACATCATGTAGGCATAGAGTATGCGTTAGTACGTTTGAATGTACTAAGTATATGGGATGCAATGCAATGCAACAAGGGATGGACATCATAGGCAAAATGCATAATCGTACCCGATAGATAGCATATTAATGAGATGATATGTATAATGATGCTTATATAAAAATCATATTTAGTAGGGCATAGTATATGTGTAGTGAGTGACCATCAATATAGTATTTCCAAGGCCTACCACCCCCTTGGAGAGGCGAAAGAGGTACAAACCCCTCAATGTGGTTACCCGGGCCTACCACCCCCCGAGCTAGGGACCAAGGTACAAACCCCTCGATATGGTTATACGGGCCTACTACCCCCCGTACTAGGCAACCAAGGTACAAACCCCTCGATACGGTTATACGGGCCTACTACCCCCCGTACTAGGCAACCAAGGTACCAACCCCTTGATACGGTTACCCGGGCCTACAACCCCCCGAGCTAGGCTTGGTCGACTCACACACTATATAGAGAAAATCATATACATGTATCCATTTCATCATCATTTCAATACTTATATAATCATCCGACTCATAGGACGTACATTGGACCTTCCATTTCATAAGAATTCTATAAATGGCATTTTATCAAACATATGGTGGGCTACTTGTTCATGTAAATAAAATCATGTGTTTCAAGAGTACTAAGTCCAACCAATTTCAAAATCCATATAAAACAGCCCACCAACAACATACATATATATATACATATATAACAACCTTCATAATTTGATCATGGAGGCATGAAAACCATAAACATCATATAATCATTCCATTTCATGATAATATACAAAAATAGACCATAATAGGATGTGTAGTAATAATTCCATAATTCAAGAGTTCATAAATGATCATAAGGACCCATAAACTTGAAGTAAAATAGAGGATAAATGGTTGGACTTGTGGAAAGGAAGGTTTCCACAATCAACCCACATACCTCAACTTTGGAGAATTCTTGATGAAGATTGGAATGGAGAATTGCTTGAGATTGAATCTTGAATCCGGAATTAAAGCTTGGGATCCTTGAATTTGGTTGATGATCTTGGTGGAATTTTTGGAGAGGGTTTAGAGAGAGTTTTTGGATGTTTTGAAGTTAAATGACTAAGTATGGATATGTCCCCTTTTTATAAAAACGTCCCAACACTTAGAAAAAAATTGAGGCGGGTGAACAGTGTTTTCGGCTACTGGAATTTGCATTTTCTGCCGGACAGGTTTTACGAAAATGGTCATAACTCCTTCATCCTAACTCGGAATGAGGTGAAACAAATTGCGTTGGAAAGCTAACTCACAGAGCTTTAATTTTGATAGTTTGAGCTCCTTCCAGTTCCTTGTGTGCTGAGAGATATGCCCCTTTAAAGTTGACCCTCAAAATCGCAATTTTTGCGATTTTCGAATTTTGATACGGTTGTTCTAAAATTCGGGTTAGACTCATTTCCCACTCAATTTGACCCCCTGAATGAGAATATGAAGTCGAATTTCCGAAATGATGCACGAATTTTGAGATATATGGAAATTACAATTTTAGGTGTTTTCGAAGCACATTTTCAGGCATTTTTGGGGTCGTTTCAATGGCATTGGAGGGCAATTTCATGAAGGATCTATTAAGGATCATGATGTGAAGTATATGTGTGTGATTTCAATGATAGTATTATGATCATGTTAGAATGGAATTGTGTTAGTATTGAAAGCTTATTCTCAATTTAACACTTATGAATGATGATGATATATGTGAAAGGTTATTCTCATGTACACACACGCTCATGAATGAAGAATGAATGATGTTTCTAAGATTATGTTAATGATGATGTGTTGATTGAAAGACTATTCTCAATTGTACACTAATGGATGATAATGACATGTTATGAAATGACTTTCTCACAATATGGAGATTCTTAGTTGGAAGGCTATTCTCATCTTTAAAGCTATGAGTTATCCAATGAATGATTGTTGGGTTAGAGATGGATACTCAACTGTGAGTTGAGACGGGGTATCTAGTAACAATCTCTTATCCCGTGAGAATGAACTATAGTAATGAATGCTAAGTACTCCGTGGGGAATAATGATAAGCACTGAGTGGATATGAATTGGGGTTGATGCTCATCTATGAGTTGAGACAAATTATCTAGTAGGAATCTCTTGAGATGGATGCTCATCCATTAGTTAAGGCACGGTATCTAGTAGCAATCTTCCTATCCCATAACTATGTGCCCACATAGGTCATTAGCTAGTTGATCAACCTATGCTAAAAAGTAATGGTCCTACCTTAGGCAAGTAGGAATCCCTTATCCGGTGAGGGTGACACCGGGATTCCATGATTTTCTCACATTGTCTAAGTCGGTTAAGGATTACCCCCACAACGAATGGTAATGAACTATGGCTTCTCAAGAATGCACTGCTTAGTGTGGGTGGTAGTACGGGATGCCATCCATGAATTACACAAGTAGGCTTTGAGGGTAGTCATGAATTACACAAGTAGGCTTTGACGCTAATCAAAATGTTGATTTAATGTCTAATGAATGAAGGAGCTCTTAATGAAGCCAATGAAGAATGTTGACTTATGTGCTTAATAAGATAATGTATGCTTTACTTGGATTGTATCATGAGTTACTTCCTTGTCATAACTTATTGAATATGAATGTGCCTTGTCTATGGTGAATTCAAAGGAGTACTTAGTGTGAGTAGCAGTATGGGATGATATTCATACATTGCACAAGTATGACTTAGGGTTGCCCTAGATGATGGTCCTAATGTGTTGATATGATTTATGAAATGTTTATGTTCCTTAAGTATCGTTATGGTTTAAAGTTGAAAACGAAGAATGGTAAGTTCATGTTTGGTGGACTTAATGTGGTACTTGTTGACACCCAATTTTGACCCTCCCCGATGAAAATCAATTTCCGAATTTCTTAATTTTTTGAACAATCTAGAATAATTAACTTTATAAAAATTAAATAGTTTTGTGTTTATTTTAAGTAAGTTTAATCAATTTTCATAATATTTGGGATAATAAATATATTTCATAAATTATATATATAATTAGTATATTTTATGAATATTTGAAAATCATCTCAAAAGATTTTGCATTTAAGTCGAATGATTTTTAATTTAGTTTAATTTCAATTTATGATTACAATTAGTTTCTATTTTAAATTATTTACTTTATAATCGAGTTTATTATTTTATTTCGTTGAAATTAAGAAGGTCGTTAGTTGATTACTTTAGTTCGTCCTATTTAAATTTAAGCCAAATTCACAAGTTAAACTCAATTTGGTTAATAGGTTGGCTAATTTTGTAATTCATTTGATCAAGTCTTAATTCCAAATCTAGCCTCTTATTTACCCTCATCTTCAAATCCACTTAAAGGACCAATTTTGGGCCTTCTATGTTACATGATAGCAGCCCACATTCCAACAATTCCACACATTACATTCAACAACAATATAATAATACATCAGTACCAAAAGCCCCATGTACGTGTGGTCTTCTTCTTCCATTATCGTCCAGCAAAACCCAGAACAATCCAGCCCATCCAAATAACTCCAAACTCGGCCCATTTCCTTAATCCAAAAAGAAACCCAGCTGCACGCATTAACTCCAGCAAATGGCACCAACATCACCAGCGCGTCAACAACGAGTACACGAAAAACATAGCAAATTCACGGCGAGTTCAACATTCCAAACGGCATGTGATTCCCATCATTAACAACATATTCACGTTGTCTAATTCAAAGGTGATTCCAACTCACAGGCAGACAGAAAGCGGCGAGGAACAGAAGCTACACTACAATTTTGTTGTCTTCTTCCTTTTCCCTCTCCAGCAAAACGATAGTAGCAGAAAAGTACATGGAAAAGCTGTCCTTGTGGCCATAAGATTGCCCCACGTCGCACCCTAGGGACAATAGGATAGATCCATCTGTTCGTGTTTCTTTCCACTTCCGGAATGATTTGAAGCTTGAGGAAAAATATGTCTTTCTTTAATGGTAAAAGAATTTGGCCGTTTGAGTTTGGAATGGGCCTCCATCCCATTCAAATTCTCACTTTTTCCCCCCATTTGGAACCCTAAGCTTCCCCTTTATAAGTAGTTTCTTATTGTTCATTGTTTCGGGGGTGGTCAAGAATTTTATTAGAGCAAAACAAAATATTAAGGGTTTCTTAAGCAACGTAGTAAAAAATACATACAAAATACATTAAGGAAGCATAGAAGATAGTAGATTCTAGATCCTCTATCCTATTTCGCTGCCAGTGCTCCCTCCGATTTCAGTTGTGGTCGAGATTTTGGTCGAGCTTGTTGTTTCTTTATTCGTGTCCCACATCTGTGTGAAAGTCGTTGCTCGTCTTTTGCTCTTCATTGTCTCGTTCGCTGCCCTCGAAAGGTATATAACTTCACTTCTTTGTATCTCCTGTTTCGTAGGATGCGAATGTTTATGCCTGGATTTTTGGAAGGTTGGTTCTTGCTTGTTATTTGCTGGTTTATTCGCTTTTCATAGCATATATGTGAATCATTTCATATTGTTTCTTCATAATCTGTGGGTTCTTGTTGTGTCGTATTGAATAGTTTGTATTTTGGTTATCAGTAATAGTATTCTTATGATTCATATGGACTCAAATTGATTCTTACTATATTTACTCTTTTGTCGCATGCAAAATCTGCTCGAGTCCTCATGAACTCCATTTCGTCCCTGCATTTCAAGAGAATCGTAAAAACCCCAATTCCTTCATTCGAGTCATCCAACCACTAAAATCGATGAACATGCCTCAGAGTTAAAAAGGCACGTAAGAAATAGTTGAAAAGATTGGTCCAAAGGCCCACTCATCATTATTTAAATTTGTATTTGGTTATTTAGGGTCCAAGCTCTTGTCTTTTAATTGTTAATATTCTATTAGAATTTTAGGATAGGCGATGAATGGGCAAAGGTCCAAAGGAAATTATTTCTTTTAATTTTGGACAGGTGCCACTCAAATGGGCCTTTGGTCGAAAACGAAATAGGCCCATATACTGGTCTAGGTGGACAAAAACCAAGTTTGGGGCCAACTCTCTTTCCCTCTCTACTTTATTATTTTTATTTTACTTGTTAGTATTTGTCGTTAATCTTAAGGTTGAACAATTCGAATCCCCGAAAGACGCCTGTTATGTTTTATCAATTTAGCTAAAATCGATCATCCTTAATTAGACTTAAAGAATAATTTTGCAAAAAAGTATTTCAGTTAGTTTGTATCTCTATTTTCCCCTTTTCACCTCTAAAATAGCTCTAAATTGTAAAATTTCTCAATTCAAATTAAGTCTAATAAAAATTAGCCAAATAGTTAATTACCGGATAATGGTTTATTAGCGGTCATTTCGGGTGCTTTCAAACCCTTCCTGAAATGCTAATAAGAATCTTGAACCCCTTTAATAGTTTTCAACAGATTAACTGTTTTGATATATTTGAAAATGAATAGTTTTCTTGATTTTTATTTAAAAAGTAAATGGCGACTCTAAAATCAGTCTAATTATATTTTTCAAATAAAATAGAATGGCGACTCTGCTGGGGAATTGAATGGTTCTAACTTAAGATTAAGTTATTTGGCTATATGATTTAACTGTCTACTTGTTTTATCTATCGCATATATTGAATTGTGGCATTAATGGCACCCTATTCCGTCAAACGATAAATAGATTGCATTAGGAAAAAGGTAGTTACGTGGCTTACCATGGTTGTCCGGCAGAAAAAAACAAAAGTTGAATTCTTTGGAAGTGATAAATGAATAGTTGACTTATGGTCATCCAACGTCATTTATTAGACTTCACCCCGTTGTTTGACTGACTCAGGTAACCGTCATTTCTAAACCAATTCTAGTCAGCCTAAGTAGAGCGAAACCAAATCTAAATCTAAGCATTAGCCTAAGACGGGTATAAAAATCATGTCTAAGGTCCACGACCTAACGACATATCATATTATTTGACATTTGAAAGATGTATGTGTGGAAACCTGATTGCTGACTATTTGGGGGAGGGAATCTTACCCGTGCTTTAATTTGTAGGTATGGATCGATTTCCTAAATTTGACATGGTAGTGGAAGCCCCAGTTTTGCTCAAGATGTGGTACAACGACCTCACTATGGTTCACAAAAGGGCCATCAACAAATATATAGGGGACCCTAATAGAACTCATCAATATGGTCGGGTGGCCCGAGCTTATTGAAGTCCTCACAAGTTATTAGGACAATGGGAAAATGGTGTTACAATTTGTAACCAAGGAAATCACCCCGACAATTGAGGAAATTCGGGACAAAATAGACACAGTTGGTACAGGGCTTGAAGGAAAAGTGAGATAATGGGAAAATTCTTGTGCACACTCTATTCTGCGGGAATCTGAACCAAGGGCAAGTGAAGTATTATCCTATCGCGCCTGTCATCCTTTCCGACATGTATCATGCTCTGGGTAGGTGTAAGGAAAGACATCGTTACTTTCAGGGCTATAATCTCCTCCTCCAATGGTGGATAATGAGTCACTTGGTGAAGAGACACGGAACTCAAGAACTCCATACCCTCAATGAACATAATTCTCTTAAGAGTTTGAATGACATGTTGTTCTGGGCAGACTCAGAAAAAAGAAGAACAAGAGAAAAATGGGCTCAAATTTTCTCTGAGTTGAGAAAAGAAACTATCCAGTGGATGTTCGACCGTTTCATCTCGATAGATGTCATAGTACGGGGCGACAGACAAATTGTGCTTCCTTTACCATGTATTCGAGGTATCCGCCCGTATGCGCCCATCCGGGTCCTGAGGCAGTTCAGAAGAAGACAAACTACATCCAGAAGCATACTACTGTATCTATGTGTTCGACATCTGGGATGATAAAGTGCATGAGGATTTAGAGATGCTGAGAGAATGTAAAAGAGTAGTGCGAATGAACAAGGACACCATTGTCGTAGATCGATTTAATGAGGGGTACGATGATACCTACAAAGCTTGGTTGAAAGGAAATATACAAGGTATCTCCTTCTCAGTTCTGAACATTTACTGTAGTGTGGAGGACAAAGAGTCCAAAGATTTGATAGAATTAAGAGAGGTAAGAAGAGAAGCCCAAGAAATACACAAGGAATTTCTCCGAAAGCAAGAGGAGGATAAGTATGCCATCGAGAGCATAACTCAGGAATTAGAAAGCTTGATAAGCGATTTGGGAGAGCTCAACTTATGGATTGGAGATAAGAAAAGTGGAATGTGTCTCGAAGACTGGGAAGAGAAAGGCCTTAGGAGCGAAGGATATTTGCTAATGATTCAATATAGGCTTCAGCATCTTATGGCACAAAACGAGATGAATAGATTAGAGGCGGGGCCATCGGGAACATCTTAGCGGATTCCTCCCCTGCGTGGGTTTTCCTATGTGTATTTATTGTTGTTTGCCCCTGCGTGGGCTTGCCTTTCTTGTACTTTGGTAGTGTTTTCAAATAACCCCTGCGTAGGCCTTTTATTTTGTATTTTTCATTTATTCCCTACTTCCCCTGCTTATTTTCTCTTTTGAACATCATTTTATATGTGAAATTCACTTTGGGGTAACAAAATGGTTCAATTCTACACATACATCTTTCAAATACGCTAGGCCTACCCTTGGCACAAAAGGGCCCCTTACTTGTTTAGGACGCGTGTTAGCCGCTTGTGTGCTTTAACTATTTATGTGATATTGTTGCTTTGAATGAGAATATTTTAGCCCACTCCTTTCCAAAATTTTCCGAAAAAATCTCTACAATACTGAACACAAGTCACTACCCCAAAATGTCCGACCAAAATTCCATGAGTCTTGAGTTTCTCAGCCAGAAATAAAATCCTACTGCCAAATCCTAAGACATTACCCTATCATCTCAGGAAAGGTAAAATCACAGCTAAGATGGAAAGAGGCAAGAGTAACGACGTAGAGTTAACGGAGGAGGATTTGAGGATGGAATTGCAGCAGCTCAGACAAGAGATCCATGAAACCAGAGAAAAGAGAATAGAAGTATAGATCACCACCGCGGTCGTACGAGCCGCAAATACGGCACTAGATGAGAAGTTGGCGACTAAGATGGCAAGATATGCTATCATGAATGAAGAGACGGTTGCTATGTGGAAGGAACATGATTTCTTCAACAATGATATAACCGTGAGGCTTCAGAAAATATGCGGAAAGTGCTCTTTCTTCAACTAAGAGGCCAATAATGGTCCCAAAGACACTTATCATGGGGCTCACTCTCCTAGCTTATGAGCGGACACATAGCGTGGGGGTAAGAGTCGTGCCGTGTGCTCTCATTTACGAGCACCTTAAGGCTTCATGCATGTTGAAGCCTCTCGAAGGAAACACTTTTGGGTTTGAGTTTGAAAGCTGTCAAAAGATGTGTGCCTACCACCCGAACCAAAGAGGACACACTATAGAAGAATGTGTGGAGCTTAAGGCAGCAATCCGCAACCTGATCAACGTTGGGGAGATCCCGTATATGTGGGGTGAGAACACTGTCCTTACCTGTGACCAATCGGAATCGAGTATGCCAGTCACTAAGCAAACTTTGTTTTACTGTCACTACTTCACGCCTTTCAAGAAAACATTGTTGGAGATCTACAGTCAATTGGTTCGAAAAGGAGTCTTGGCCTCTATAAGAAAGGATGATGATGTATTCGATTCCATCGGAATTGAAATCTGGAAACCCTGACCCTATCATGACGCCATAGATCATAACTTTGGAAGGTGCCTCGGGTTTCGCTTTGACGTGGAATCCCTCGTCAACATGGGTAAGATTCAAGTTGAGTTTGTCCCCCGTGTTAATACGGTAGTCAGAAGAATAAGCTTTGATGAAGGCACCATCTATCTTTTATGATCTTTATTGCATGTTTTGTTTTCACTTTCCTTGTAATCAATCTATGAATGAATGAAAATGAGAATTTCCTTTTGTATTCAAACTACGTAGGGCCTGAACTCTCCTTGGGAGATACGTAGGTAGCCTTTTAAGGCCCGGCCCATATCTTCTTAAAATTTTCTTTTCCCCCTTTCATTCTGCAAGGAAACATTGAATTCACGTCAACATGTATCGGGAGATGCAGCAAAAGGACCTTAGCTCAACGCAATTTAACCTTTCTAAGTCAGTAGCCTTAAAATAAAACAAGCAAATTCCTGCTTGTTCAAAATATCAGTCCCCATTACTCTTGGGTTAACATGTCCTCAAACAAAGCAACTCTTATGTGTTTATATGCCCTCTATGTGATATTTTGCATTATTTGTCCTGAATCAAAACTAACAGATTTGCCTTTGTGTTGTTTTCATCTACAGGTAGTTAAAACTGATCTGTGTTGATAAGTAGGTTAAACACCCCTATTTTACAAGATCAAAAGGGCCTATAAATTCCTTCCCCAGTCAAAGTTCTCAGAAGGGAAAGTCAACATTGGGTGATAACAATGAAGAGATTGGTCTTATCGATGTTGTCGTGGCTCAGCCCATCATTGCTAATCAGAATAAACTAATGATGCAGTTGATGCAGCAGATCACCGAGATGAGGGTCGAAATGCAGAGAAGGCAAAATATGCCTAATCCAGGTTTTGCTTTCAATGGTCCAGCAGACGAAAGCCCTCCACTTCACTTTCCTCCTTCGAATGCAGAACAGGTTCAAAATCCACCCTCTAGTCCTGCTCAGAATCTCTCAATCATCGACCTAACCACCAAAAATCCCTATTATGCCTCTGCCTCTTATCATACACCACCCCCTCCTCAAAACACCAACCTCTAAGTGCCACTTCCTGCCCAAAAGGCCAACCTCCAAATTGGTCCTCCCCCCTCAAAACCAAAACGTTAACAACCCGCAAGCTTCCCTCTGTCACCAAAATCAATATACCAACCCCTAGACATTCCCTCAAAACTACCAAGCCACTCAAAATGCCCAAAGTCCCTCCATTCCTCCACCCTACCTCAAAAAGCCACTTTCCAAATCCCGATCCTCAATGAGAATGATGCCAATAGTTTTAAGCTCAACCACTATGAGGAGCGAAAGAGAGAGAGTGGAGGTCAAAGGAAGAGGCCGCCAAGCTAGACATGAATGAAGAGATCTAAAAGGCCATGAAAGAGTTGCAGTGTATTCCCTAAGTCGCCAGTTTGATTTATGAGGATTTGTGCATTCATCAGAATTTGGACCTCCCGGAAGGGTTCAAGGTGCCAAAATTCAAAGTTTTCAGAGGAATAGGGAACCCGTTAGCGCATCTGAGGGCCTACTGTGACCAGCTCGTAGGAGTTGGAAGAGATAAAGCTTTACTGATGCGGCTTTTTAGCCGAAGTCTGAGTGGAGAGGCTCTTGAATGGTTTACATCGCATGAAACAAGACAATGGCCTAGCTGGAATGCTTTGGCCAAGGAATTCATCGAACAATTCGCCTACAATGTAGAGATCGTTCCTGATCGTTATTCCTTGGAAAAAATGAAGCAGAAATCAAATGAGAGTTATAGAGAATTTGCCTATAGATGGAGGAAGGAGGCAGCTAGAGTTCGACCTCCTATGTCTGAGAAAGAAATTGTTGAAGTTTTTGTGCGGGTTCAAGAGCCAGAATATTATGATAGAATTATGTTGCTCGTTCGAGCAAAGTTTGCTGAGATAGTCAAAGTAAGTGAGACTATCGAAGATGGATTAAGAACCGGGAAGATTGCCTGTGTTGCTGCCTCACCCGAATCCTTGGGTTTGTTGAAGAAGAAAAGAGAGGATGTGTCTTCTATCTCTTATGAGGGGAAGAAGACCCCAAGGAAATCCTTATCATACCAAGGTCATCGTCGACCTTCAAAGAGTTCGTACTCGGCTTATTATGTACAAGCTTATTACCAAAATTCCCCTCCCACCATTTGCCAAAATACCCTTCTTCCCAATTATCAAAATACTCCCCTTCCTAGCTACCAAACTTCCCCTACTATCTACAAAACTCCCCCTCCAATTTACCAGACTCCATTTCATCACTATCGAAATGCCGCCCCCAACTGTGCCAACGGTCAGGAAAATTATCAAACACCCTACCCAATGTACCAAATCCCAGCTTGACTTTAAAAAAATACCCCCTCGAACTACCAAGCTCCACAACCAAATTATCAAACCAACTCATATCCCAGATATCAAGCCTCTCGTCCAAACGCTCCAAATTATCGTTAAATACCTCCTCCTCAACAAGGCAATTAAGATCCCCCCGTCCTAGATTTGAAAAGAAGCCTGCTAGAATTTTCACTCCGCTTATTGAAAGCCGAACAAAGCTGTTCGACTGATTAACTGCAACAAGATATATTCATCTAGTGGGGCCCAAGCCGGTTGACACTAGCTCAAAGTTTTACAGACCTGATCAGAGTTGCGATTATCACTCCAATAGTGTTGGACATGATACCGAGGACTATATCAATCTTAAGCATAAGATCCAAGACCTGATTGACCAGAACGTTGTCTCTCTTCAGACAGTCGCGCCCAATGTCAATAGTAATCCTTTTCCAAATCCTGGAGGCGTCACTATCAATATGTTAGAGACAGATGATAATTGGTGTGTGACAAAGGCAATAGTTTTGATCGCTCCTGAAGAGATAGAAAGGGTTGTAGCCTCGATGAGCATTAAAGACAGGAAAAAGTTTGTGATTTTGACACCCGAGAAGGCTATTGCCTTGGTGCCACGAGAAACTCTTGACCGACAAAAGTTTATGATTAAAACGGTTATTACCCAGGGTATGACCAGATCTGGCAGGTGCTACACGCCAGAAGAGCTGATCCGAGGTATGTAGAAGAAGAACCAAACAAAAAGGCTGATCAGTGAAGCCGAGGCCGAGGAGTTCTGGAGAAAAATGCAGTCGAAAGATTATTCAATTGTGAAGCTTTTGGAGAAGACGCCAGCTCAGATCCCTGTGTGGGCCTTATTGATGAGTTCGCAGTTGCATAAGCAAGCTCTGAGGAGGGCTTTGGATGATACTTATGTGCCTGTGGGTACTAACAATGACAATCTAGCAGCCATGATAAACAAAGTCATTCGAGGACACCGAATCAGTTTTAATGACGAAGAGTTGCCCTTTTAAGGCCGGATGCACAACAAAGCTCTGCACGTCGCCACAATGTGTCGAGACAAGATAATAAATCGCGTCTTGGTTGATGACAGATCTGGTCTTAATATTTGCCCACTTTCGACTATGAAGCATCTGAAATTTGACCTGGGAAAGCTTCACCAGAACCAAGTCAATGTGAGGGCTTTTGATGGAGTGCAAAGAAACACATTAGGTGTGATAAACTTGGATATTCAGGTGGGTCCTGCGGAATTTAACGTGGAGTTCCAGGTGTTGGATGTCAACACCAGTTACAATTTGCTTCTAAGAAGACCGTTTATCCATATGTCTGGGGCTGTGTCTTCTACCCTTCACCAACTAATGAAATTTGTTTGGAAGGACCATGAATTTGTAATTTTTGGTGAAGGAAGCCATTCCAACGGGTATGCACCGATCGTTGAAGATGTCTCTCAAGGTTGTGATTTCTACACGGTGGAACTGGTGAATGCCACTGGTGACGACTTGGCTCTGCAACCTCCTATGCCTTCTCTGTATAAGATGATTGCTACTGTTATGCTCCGGAGCATTTTCGAACCAGGGCTCAGATTGGGGAAGCACTTTCAAGGAATTGTCGAGCCTATCCAAATTCTGGCCAAAGGAGCAAAGTTTGGTTTGTATGCCCAACAGAAGTTGAACCAGATATGAAGAACAAGAGTGTTGATCAAAGATTGGCCAGGCCAATTCCTCATCTGTGTACCAGTCATTCCCGGTGCGGGAGCACGACATTGACAACGGTCTGGGGGAAGGAATCTGGGCATGTTCGAAGAGGTTGATGCAATAATGGAGGATGAAGTTGAGACCTCAGGAATCTGTGCTGCCAAGCCAGAGGAGCAGTTGCAGAATAGGACCTCCACACCGCTCCTGATTTCCCGTGCAGCTTGGTATAAAAGACATGTGTCTTTGTTTGTTTGTTTTTAAAATTTGCGGTAGTCCAAATGAGGCCCAAGACCCGCCTTTTATGCAGATTTTACTCGTTTGAAGTTTTTAAATTCCCTTGTGATGTATAAAAAGGCAAAATGGCCCTTAGCCATGGCCAAAGTTTGTTCTGGTTTTTCAATTTACATGAAAACCTCTTTTTATCAAAAATTTGTTTGCTTATATGTTTATATTTTACTTTCCTAATTTTGTTTGTTTATAATTCAGTAATATTAATTTAAATGAGCCAGGTGATGTCATGTCATGAACCGAGTGAACAAAATGAGTCAGATGATGATGAGTACGAGTTGTGTTAAGAAATAAATGAGGTACCCGAACTTGCTGCTGAAGAGTTTCGACAATTTGAGAATCAACACAAGCCAAATTTGGAAGAAACAAAGACTATGAATCTAGGGGATGAGGATTGTGTTAAAGAAGTAAGAATCACCGTCCATCTGACTGAAGCTCAAAGAAGGGACCTAGTTCATTTGTTTAGAGATCACATTGATGTATTTTCCTGGTCTTACCGAGATATACCAGGGCTGAGTATGAATATGGTGTCCCACAAGTTGCCGATCAATCCAGATTTCAGTCTGGTAAAACAAAAGACTCAGAAATTCAAGCTTGAGTTGAGTTTAAAGATCAAATAGGAGATTATCAAATAGATCGAGCCTCAAGTAGTGGAAGTGACGCAATATCCGACTTGGTTTGCCAATGTTGTTCTGGTTGCCAAGAAAGACGGAAAGATTAGAATTTGTGTTGACTACAGAGATCTCATCAAAGCAAGCCCAAAAGACAACTTTTCATTGCCAAACATTCACATTCTCATTGATAAATGTGCTAAGCATGAGATGCAGTCATTTGTGGATTGTTCCGTGGGTTATCACCAGATTCTGATGGATGAAAAAGATGCAGAAAAGACAACTTTCATTACACCCTAGGGTGTATATCAATATCGGGTGATGCCTTTTGGTCTAAAAAATGTTGGTGCTACTTACATTAGGGGCATGACGACCATCTTTCATGATATGATTCACAAGGAGATCAAGGTGTATGTAGATGATGTCATAATCAAAGTCCCGCGAGAGTTCGGATCACTTGACTCACTTAAGGAAACTCTTTGATCATCTATGTCGGTACAATCTGAAGCCAAATCCCGCTAAATGTGTTTTTAGAGTGCCAGCTGGAAAGTTATTGGGGTTTATAGTTAGTAGAAGGGACATTGAGCTTGACCCTTCCAAGATCAAAACGATTCAAGAATTACCTCCTCCGAAGACCAAGAAAGAGGTGATGAGTTTCCTGGGAAGGTTGAACTACATCAGCCGGTTCATAGCTCAATCTACCGTGGTGTGTGATCCCATCTTTAAGTTGTTGAAAAAAAATGTCTTGACCAAGTTGACCGGAGAATGTTAAACTGCTTTTGATGGCATCAAGAACTATTTGTCCAATCCACCGGTGTTGGTTCCTCCGCGAGAGGGGAATCCATTATTGCTATATTTGTCGATCTCGAATAATGCATTGGGATGCGTGCTTGGTCAACATGATGAGATTGGGAAGAAGAAGTGAGCCATTTATTAGTTCAGAAAAAAGTTCACGCTATATGAGGCTCGTTACACTCTTTTGGAGAGAACATGTTGTGCTTTGACTTGGATCCCTCAAAAGTTGAGACATTATTTGTCTTTTTATACTACATACCTTATTTCCAGGATAGACCCGTTGAAGTATATTTTCCAGAAAGCAATGCCGACTGGGAAGTTGGCCAAATGGCAAATGCTTTTGAGTGAATTTGACATTGTGTATGTGACTCAAAAGACGATAAAAGCACAAGCCTTAGCTGATCATCTTGCGGAGAATCTAGTTGATGAGGAGTATGAACCACTTAAAACTTATTTTCCCAACGAGGAAGTTTCATTTGAGGGTGATGATATTTCTAAAGCCTACCCTGGTTGGAGAGTATTCTTTGATAGAGCGGCAAAGCACCAAGGGAAAGGTATTGGAGCGGTCCTAGTGTCGAAATCTGGTCAACATTACCCTATGGCCACTGAACTCCGATTTTATTGTACAAACAACAAGGTTGAGTATGAATCTTGCATCCTATGTCTGAGGATGGCCATTGACAAGAACGTTCATGAGCTTCTAGTTATTGGAGACTCAGACTTGTTGATTCATCAAGTTCAAGGGGAATAGACCGTGAAGAACCCATACATCACACCATACGTGCAGTCTATACAAAAGTTATGCAAGAGATTTCGCAAGATTGAGTTCAGACATACTCCCAGGACACAGAATGAGTTGGCCGATGCTCTTGCCACCATTGCCTCGATGATTAAACATCCAGATACAAGTTATATTGATCCCTTGGATATAGAGGTAAAAGAGCAGCCTGTCTATTGTTCACATGTTGAAGCGGAACCATATGGTTTGCCTTGGTATTTTGACATCAAGAAGTATTTAGAGACCGAGATTTATCTTGAGAATGCAAGGTTCAACCAGAAGAAGTCGATACGCCGTATGACCCTCAATTTCTTTGCAAGTGGGGAAATCCTTTATAAGAGGACTCCAGATTTAGATCTTCTCAGATGTGTTGATGCTAGTGAAGCTGCGAAGCTTCTGAAACAAATACATGTTGGAGTTTGTGGTACTCACATGAATGGGCTCACTTTGGCGAGGAAGATCTTCCGAGCTGGTTATTTTTGGATGATTATGGAGAATGATTATTGCAAGTTTGTGCAGAAATGTCATAAATGTCAAGTGCATGGTGATTTGATTCGAGTGCCGCCTCACGAACTTAATGCTATGAGTTCACCTTGGCCTTTTGCAGCTTGGGGAATGGATGTCATTGGTCCAATAGAGTTGGCCGCCTCCAACGGACACAGATTCATTTTGGTTGCCATTGACTATTTCACCAAGTGGCTGGAAGCAGTTTCCTGTACGTCGGTGACCAAGAAAGTTGTAGCTAATTTTATTCGCAGCAATTTGATATGTAGGTTTGGAGTGCCAGAATTCATCATTACTGATAATAGAGCGAACCTTAACAGTCACTTGCTGAGAGAAATTTGTGAACCATTCAAGATTACTCACCAGAACTCAACCGCCTATCGTCCCCAAATGAATGGATCTGTAGAAGCCACCAATAAGAACATAAAGAAGATTTTGAGGAAAATGATTGATAATCGCAGAGGTTGGCATGAGATGTTGCCGTATGCTTTGTTAGGTTACCGAACGACTGTCAGAACATCAGTTGGAGCCACTCCATATTTCCTAGTATATGGAACAGAAGCAGTTATACCTACAAAAGCTGAAATACCTTCGTTGAGAATCATCCAAGAAGCGGAATTGAGTGATGCTGAATAGGTTCACAAGCGGATTGATCAGTTAACGATGATTGATGAGAAGAGAATGGTTGATGTTTTTCATGGACAACTATATCGACAAAGAATGATTCGTGCTTTCTACAAGAAAGAAGTTATGCATTGCAAGAGGAAAAGTCATGCAATGCAAGAGGAAAGAGTCATGCATTACAAGAGAGAAGAGTCATGCATCGCAGGAGAAAGGAGTTATGCATCGCAATAGAAAGGTTTACCCATCACAGGAAGATCAACATCAACTGCATCATTTTTCTTTGCAAAAACGACACCAAGAGAATCATCAACAAAAACACCAAGACAACTATCAACATATTTCATGAGCCTACTTTATTTCTTCGACATCAAGAGAAGAGAGCAATGAAGATTATAATGCAAATAGAATATACAAGCCTTATTTTCTTTACGTCATACACGATGAAGTTGACGTCAATGTTCAAGGAGAGAAATTAAGTATCGACACGGTAAAATACACTATCTTTCCATTTGAATTGCATTTTTATGCTAATGAGTTTTATCTCAATCTTTGTCGAGAGCATTCGAGGGGATGAATTCTCAAAACAAACCACAGGTGCGGACGACGTAAAAAAGGATGCAGCACAATATGTAACTTTTTTTAACAGCGAACTGGGACATAGTCCAAAGAGGAGTGCCAAACTCTTAGGACGTGAGCAGAGTAGCGACTTCCACCGCAATCAAACTACACCCTTATCAGAAGGCATGTGAGTTTATCTTTGGGTTCGGCGGTTTCAGTTTCGCGTCCGAAAATTTTTGGTCTCTACGGGAAATAGCTTTCCAATCTGAGTGACAATGCACCAAGAGCTTTGGAAATTATGTCCGTGTAAGTTCTTAATTATGGGTGTGAAGCACGCCATATTCATGGCTTAGAGGTTCGAAGCCTCCTCTTCATACTCGACTTATTTTGTCGCTCTTCCAGAACCAAAGGTGATCTAGCATAATTGATTTTCCTTTCAACCATTCGAGTCGAACTACAAGCAGCCTGATTCTCTAGGTTGAGGGATAGGTAGGCGGAATCAATGTTGAAAACTCGACTGTATTTCAACATTCTCTCTTAAATCTTATTCTCGAGCAATCCGGTCCCTCCATATGTCGGTATTAGGATGAGTTTTAAATTCTTATAAAATCGGGTGGGAAGTCAAGCGTATTAAACTACAAGTGGCCTAAATTCTCATAAAGCCTGAGCTATGTAACAAACCCATTTTCGGAGTTCAGCCATAACTCCTAAAGTCCATACCAAATCCCTTTTCCAAAAGATGAAGATGTGGTCGGTCAAAATTGGATCCGTCAATTTCATTTTCCTCAAATTTCTTTCAGCAATCATAGTAAAACGAGGGACTGTTGATGACACCCAATTTCGACCCTCCCCGATGATAATCAATTTCCAAATTTCTTAATTTTTCAAACAATCTAGAATAATTAACTTTATAAATGTTAAATAGTTTTGTGGTTATTTTAAGTAAGTTTAGTCAATTTTAATAATATTTGGGATAATAAATATATTTCATAAATTATATATGTAATTAGTATATTTTATCAATATTTGAAAATCATCTGAAAAGATTTCGCATTTTAAGTCGAATGTTCTTTAATTTAGTTTAATTTCAATTTATGATTACAATTAGTTTCTATTTTAAATTAATTACTTTATAATCGAGTTTATTATTTTATTTCGTTAAAATTAAGAAGCTCGTTAGTTGATTATATTAGTTCGTCCTATTTAAATTTAAGCCAAATTCACAAGTTAAACTCAATTTGGTTAATAAGTTGGCTAATTTTGTAATTCATTTGGCCAAGTATTAATTCCAAATCTAGGCTCTTATTTACCCTCACCTTCAAATCCACTTAAAGGACCAATTTTGGGCCTTCTATGTTGCATCACAACAACCCACATTCCAACAATTCCACACATTACATTCAACAACAATATAATAATACAACAATACCAAAAGCCCCATGTACGTGTGGTCCTCTTCTTCCGTTATCGTCCAGCAAAACCCAGAACAATCCAGCCCATCCAAATAATTCCAGACCCGGCCCATTTCCTTAATCCAAAAAGAAACCCAGCTGCACGCATTAAATCCTGGAAATGGCACCAACATCACCAACGCGTCAATAACGAGTACACAAAATAACCGAGCAACTTCACGGCGAGTTCAACATTCCAAGCGGCGTGTGTCATTCCCAACGTTAACAACATCTTCACGTTGTCTAATTCAAAGGTGATTCCAACTCACGCACAGATGGAAAGCAACGAGGAACAGAGGCTACACTGCAATTTTGTTGTCTTCTTCCTTTTCCATCTCGAGCTGAATGCCAGTAGCAGAAAAGTACATGGAAAAGCTGTCCTCGTGGCCATGAAATTGCTCCACGTCGCGCCCCAAGGACAATAGGATCGATCCATCCGTCCGTCATTCTTTCTACTTCCGAAATGGTTTGAAGCTTGAGGAAAAGTATGTCTTCCTTTAATGGTGAAAGAATTTAGCCGTTTGAGTTTGGAATGGGCCTCCATCCCATTCGAATTCTCACTTTTTCCCCCCATTTGGAACCCTAAGCTTCCCCTCTATAAGTAGTTTCTTACTGTTCATTGTTTCGGGGGCGGTCGAGAATTTTAATAGAGCAAAACAAAATATTAAGGGTGTCTTAAGCAAATTAGTGAAAAATACATACAAAATACATTAAGGAATCATATAAGATAGTAGATTCTAGTTCCTTTGTCCTATTTCGCGGCCAGTGGTCCCTCCGATTTCAATTGTGGTCGAGATTTTGGTCGAGCTCGTTGTTTCTTTATTCGTGTCTCACATCTGTGTGAAAGTCGTTTCTTGTCTTTTGCTCGTTATTGTCTCATTCGCTGCCCCCAAAAAGGTATATAACTTCCCTTCTCTGTATCTCCTATTTCGTAGGATGCAAATGTTTTTGCCTAGATTTTTGGAAGGTTGGTTCTTGCTTGTTGTTTGCTGGTTTATTCCCTTTTCATAGAATATTTGTGAATCATTTCATATTATTTCTTCATAATCTGTGGGTTCTTGTTCTGTCGTATGCAATAGTTTGCATTTTGGTTTGAGTTAGAAATGTATTCTTAGCATATCTCCGTGTGTGTATCGTTATTTGGTCAGCATGTTTCTCGTCTATTGTTCTCGAACAGTGCTCGGTACTCTAAGTCATCAAATTCCATGATTTAGTTTGATCAATGTAGCTTGTTCGACTCCTAGTTGGGTTAGAAATATTTCAGGCATAGCTTTGGTAAGTCCTGTTGTTTCATCTTTCGGTGTAGTCGTGTTTTGTTTTAGTCATTTAGTTTTTGCCTATTTCTTGAGCGTCCTTGTTGTCTTATTGCCTATTGACTCATTTAGACCAAGTTATGTCTTTATTCCATTCGATTTTCAGTCAAAAAATGTTCACATTAGCACGTAGAGTCAATAAAAACACGAGTTCTTTCTTGTTTTATCTGCCAAAATTTAAAGCTTGGTGGAATTTCATATTTAAACTTTCAATTAAGCTAAAGCTTAAAATTTTGACCTTTAAAGATTACTTGAAACATGAGTTTATCGGTGTCGAATATCATATGCATAACATGTTGATCTTTTGCATAAAATTAGTTTTATTAGTTTAGTCACATGTAGTATGGTTTGGGTCTATTGTCAGGATTATTTATCTCCATGTTTCAATTCTTAAATGAGATTAGTGTTGGTTCAGTATTCATTGGTTAAGTGTCCAATAATGATAAAAAAAATAAAAATAATAATAATAATAATAATAATAAAACAAAAAAATACACTAGTTTTAACTAATATGAGTAGATTATGGGGTAATTTGAGCATTGAAATAGTTATTCCTCAGTATGTCTCGGCTACCATTCCTTATCAGCATACAAAGCTCTTGCCCCTCTTTGTTCCCTATTTTTATGTATTTATTTATTTCTTTGTGATGATACCAAATTTTATGTCTGCATGCGTGTATTATCAGTAATAGTATTCTTATGATTCATATGTACTCAAATTGATTCTTAACTATATTTACCTTTTTGTCGCATGCAAAATCTGCCCGAGTCCTCATGGACTCAATTTCGTCCCTGCATTTTGGAAGAATCGTAAAAACTCCAATTTCTTCATTCGAGTCAGCCAACCACTAAAATCGACGAACAGGCCCTGGAGTTGAAAAGACGTGCAAGAAATCAAGAGTTGAAAAGATTGGGCCAAAGACCTACTCTTCATTGTTTAAATTTGTATTTTGTTATTTAGGGCCCAAGCCCTTGTCTTTTAATTATTAATATTCTATTAGATGTTTAGGACAGGTGAAGAATAGGCCAAAGATCCAAAAGAAATTATTTATTTTAATTTTGGACAGGTGCCACTCAAATGGGCCTTTGGCCCAAAACGAAATAGACTCAAATACTGGTCCAGGCGGACAGAAACCAGATTTGGGGCCAACTCTCTTTCCCTCTCTACTTTACTGTGTTCATTTTACTTGTTAGTATTTGTCGTTAATCTTAAGGTTGAACAATTTGAATCCACGTAAGACGCCCGTTATGTTTTATCAATTTAGCTAAAATCGATCATCCTTAATTAGACTTAAAGAATAATTTTGCAAAATGGTATTTCACTTAGTTAGTATCTCTATTTTCCCCTTTTCCCCTCTAAAATAGCTCTAAATTGTAAATTTTCTCAATTCAAATTAAGTCTAATAAAAATTAGCCAAATAGTTTACTACTGGATAACAATATATTAGCGGGCATTTCGGGTGCTTTCAAACCCTTCCCAAAATGCTAATAAGAACCTCGAACCCCCTTAATAATTTTCAATAGATTAACTATTTTGATCTATTTGAAAATGAACAGTTTTCTTGATTTTTACTTAAAAATTAAGTGGCGACTCTAAAACCAGTCTAATTATATTTTTCAAACAAAACAGTACTTAGTCTGAATGGAGGTATGGCATGCTATTCTGACATTGCACAAGGTATATCTTAGGGTTACTAAAGGTGAAAGCTTAATGTGATGAAATGGCTTATATGTTGATTATGTTCTAATGTGATGAACTAACTTGTATGTTGGTTATGTTTGGATATTATGCCTCTTATGCTTATGTTCATGAAGTTTTCTCAAATTGGCATAAAAGCATGATTTCAAATAAAATGTCTATTCTAAGCATGGTTTTTGCATGGCTATCATATTTAGTACATCTAATGTGCTAACCCATACTTCTTCATTTTTACCGAAGTGTAGGGTTTGGAGATTTGATGTTCTATACTTGAAGAGTAGGTTTCTAAGGAGCAAGGATATGAAGACTTGGTGAGTCCTCATAGTTTCGAGGAAGAACCCCCTATTTCCCTTTATGTCTTTTACTTTATGTTTAGAGCTTTTGTATGGGCTTAGTCACAATGTTTATTCAAATTATTGTAGATGGTTTTGAGACAAAGTATAGAAAAGACTTCCGCTTGCTTTTTATGAAAAATGACTTCGATTGCAAAAGAAAGGTTTTAATTCCGCACTATTTTTCCTATGCTCTTATGTTCAAGAATCCTATGAGGCTTGCGTGAGACTTTTTGGAGTCTTGTACGCCGTGTCACTTCCGGGGTGTAGGCTCGGGTTGTGACACATGTACTTTCTATTTTTTGTTATATTGTATTGGCTAGGTCCTATTTCATTCGGTATTGTCATAGATGGCTATATTGAGACAAGGTGTCGAGACTTCTGCTTTCGTTTAGGAAAAAAATTTTGAGACTTGAATTGCATTTTCTCTCATTACTCTATTTACTTATGTTATGGGACCAAAAGGCTTGTGTGGAGTCCTTCGGGATTCTATACATTGTGTTACATTTATGGGGTGCCCCTAAGTCGCGACAAACATGGTAATCAGAGCAGAAGGTTTAGAATGATTCTAGGATTATGTCTCATAAGACATGTCTGATAGAGTCTCGTGCATGAGTGTGAATTGCGCCACATTTATGAATGAGAAGCTACAAGATATTTAGGAAATTCCACTGCTTTCATAACTTCTAAGTCGTGCAATGGAGTTTAACTCAATAAGTTCTTTCTCCTAATCCTTATAGAGTTTTCCACAGGATATGACTACTGGAAGGTCTTTCGCAAGAAGGAATAAGGAAGACAATGTGAATCAATGTGCTCCTCCTCAAGATCCGATTGATCCATTGGCTAAGAAAGTAACAAATGCAGCGTTTAGGACAGCTTTTCAAGTATTTTCTCAAGCGTTGACTGCTCAATCCAATAGAGAGGTGGTTTCTCCCATGAACCCTAATATGAATTCAATGTCTTCAAGAGTGAGGAACTTTGACGGATGAACTCTCGGAATTTTATTGCTCCAAAATTAAGGAAGATCTTCAAGAATTTATCGATAGGTCTATAAGGTACTTGCTATTATGATAGGTGATTCCAATAAGAGTAGTGATGAGTTCGATATATGGACTCATTTAGGGCTTTGTTTTGATAGTTTGTGTCATCAAGTTCTTAATTTATGTTATAAACTAACATTGAATCCATGATTTTCAAGTATGTGGATTAAGGATCAAAGAAAGGACATTAATAGGAAAAAGGAACAAAACAAGCTAAACAAGTGGAGAAATGCGAGACTGATGATCGCCAAGACCACTCGGCGAGTTGCCGAATGGATCGTCTGTTTGCTAAAAGTTCCAGGGAGCATCCTTGAGGGAAGAAACCAAGTTGGTGACACAATAAAGGAAGTCGGCGAATCTCTGATTAGTTCCGTGTTGACAAGATCGATTACAGAAAGTTACAGGACTTAAGGATGTAGAGAACCAATACATAACAGTGATATAAGAGAGCAAAGGGCGGTTCACCGAACCACTCGGCGAACTCGACTTACCTCTCGTGCTGGCCTTTCTTCGATAATTTTTGGCAACTTTAAATTGGATTTTGAATTGTTAATTTAGCGGCTTGCTACCATTTAGAACAATTTTCTTTTAAAGTTTGAGAGTTTCCTTGTAGACTTGAAGGCTTTTTGAGACTCAATTCAGAGATTTTGAAAGTAGGTTAGTAATTTTTTTCAGTTTGGAGCATTGTAAAGGGTTGAATACTCTTACCCAGTTGATGGCTAATCGATTTGGTAACCGTTTTTACCATTTTATGATGTTTGGCTAAAACCCCAATTCTTGGGGTGTGATCATGGGTTGAATTAGTTTATGGGTATTGTTAATTATTAGTTTAAATGCTATATTGAAGTGGGTTTAATAATTATTTGAGCTTTAATATATGAATTGTTGTTTCAAATAGAGTTCTAATTTTTCGTTCTTAGCTTGTGAGAGAGAGAAGTTTTGGAACTAAGGTTTTTTTTAATTAATGGTTTGTATGTATTGGGTTGATATGGGTTTAGCTCGAGAGAGTTAATCCTAAACCCAATCCTACCCATCTAGCTAGAGAGAGTTGATGAATTAAGGTGTGGGTTGTTCTTAATTTCTATGCTTGTTAATGTTCCAAAGAAATTGCCTAATTTGGGGTAGTTGTTCAAGTGAAAGTTATCTCTCTTTTAGTCTAGCCACCAATTGATATTTAGTTGTTAACTAGTATTTACAATTATCCATATAGTGAAATTTTTTGCAATAATCGATCAAATCCTGAGAATTCCTCTTCGTATTGTTAATTCAGTTATTGTGTGACTTCGTTGTAGTGGATAATTGTAAACAAAATCCCCCATCTTACATTCATTTCACCCCTTTTGATTTGTTTCATGTCTTTTTCGATAATTTCTATTCCTATAGCTAGTTAAATCACATTTGTACTTCTTAATTGAATTTGAACATGTGTCGCTACCTGTGGGTTTGACCCCAACTCATTTGTTAGATTTTACACTGCTTAATGCTCGTTTTCACCTAGAATTGGATGATACTTGTTTGAAACATTATTCAAAAAATGTTTGTTTGAAACATTATTCAAAAAATGTTTGTTTGAAACATTACGGGTAGCCCTGACCAAGCTCGCTCAATTTTCCAGAATCTTGGGCCTATTAAGCGGTTCAATGTACGACTCTAGCTCACCTTGACTAACCGCCAAGTCACTTTGGCGATGGTACTACCCATCAGCAAGTGGGTCAAAGCAACTTATGTGTTTTCCTTCACCTAGTTCCAATGTACATTATGCCCTTGACCATTTTCCTTGACGTTGACCCACAAGTTTAGCTCTCGTTTAGCCTACTAGTTTCCGAGTGTTACAACCCTTTATTTCAAATTTTGGTTGATTTTGTTCTGTAACTTTTGGCGAGATGCCTGACCTCGCCAAGTTCACTGACGACTCGCCAAAAGGTCTGCTTGATCGCCCTTTCTGTGCCCCTAACCCATAAAATACACTGTAACTTTTGCCAGTCTAAGCCTTGCTCGCCGATTGGTGTTGGCAATTCACCGAATGGCCCTGAACATCGCCGACCTGTCTTGATTGTGGATATTTTTTGCGTAAGTACTTTTGGCGAGCCCGATCTGGTTCGTCTAAGTGAGTCGGCGATTCGCCAACTGGTTTAGGAAGTCTTTCTGTAATTAAATTTCTATTTTTTTTTGAAATTTTTCTTACATTTTTCTATATGGATGCAGGAACGGCTAGAATAAACTTGAATGATAGTGGCATGCTGCCCCGAAAGCGGGTACGAGGGATCATAATAAATGAGGAAGCAGTTGCTTCCAGGGTCAAGTGCAAGAAGTTACCTCCGAAAAGAGGCAAGGGAAAGGGCAAAGCGCACATAGCTGAGGCACCGGAATACAACTCTGGCAGTGAAAGAGAGTCACATGATTCTCAAGTTTCACTCTCTGAGCTTGAGGATAATCAATTATTACAGGCCCGACGAGCAGAGATTCATTCCGAAGATCGTCATGATCCATTTAGGATTTTGGAGTCAACCCCTCTATCTTCAGATTTAGTGCCTGCTCTAGCACAAACTGTAGTTCCATCACCACCAGTTCAGGGTCCTCCTCCCCGGTTACTCAATTGGTTAAAAAACAGGGGATTGAGAACCAGCTTGGAAGAGAAGAGATTGTCCACAAACGGAGTAGTGGACAGGTATCTGAACCTGTATGACACTCTCAAGTTCCATATATTTGAGATCTTTACGAGGCACCGTGGAGGTTATATTCCTACATGGGTCCAGGAATTCTATGCTACCTACAGTGACCCGGTACCTTAGGGGAAAAAGATGGCTAGTGCCTTCAAATTGGTGGATTTCGTGATGGTATGAGGGAGGAAAGTTGGATGAAGCATCAATGTTATCAACACTGTCTTTGATTGGGCTATATATTTTGTGCACGAGTACCAAAGTATGATTACTACAAAGACACTAGATGACCTGAAGGGTTCGCTAGCCCTCCAGATTTTTGAGACCACCTCGAGGTGGAGTAAGGCAGGAGTGCCAATAGAGAAGAAAGATCTCATTGTGGCGGCAAGGTATTGGCTCAGGTTTATTAGCAGTACATTCATGCCATCCCAGAGCGCATCTATTCTCCGACACCCAAAGGTGGCCTATCTTGAATATAGTATTTCTAGGATGACCCTAAATGTGGGGATGATCATTGAGCAAGAAATGGCCATGAAGGCCAAGCAGCGCCCGACGTCCCTTCCCTTCCAGTACTGATCACAGAGTTGTGTCGGTCGGCCAAAGTACAACAAGATTAGAAGAGGTATGTCAAGGGTACACCCATATATTTTAAAGACATACGACGTATAAAGGTCGAGTACACACAGGACGAGGCTTATAGGAGGAGAGAAGCTCCGGTGGACACATCCCTAGAGGTTTATATCAATACATTACTCGCAGAGGCAGCGATTGTAGATGTGAGAGCTCTGGGCCTTCAGGTACTTTTACTTTTGCTCCCTTTAAGACTCCGAGAACCTCTGTTATTCCCCTGCCCCATAGATCTTCTTCTGGTACTACTGCCTCCAGGCCTCTGATCACCCAGGCCATATTTCTCAAGATGGGGCACCTAGCCTATTCTGTCGATGTGCGAGCTTCCTGGCTAGAGACCGAGGTTCCCTGGATCATTGAGAGAGTTATTACTACTGCACAGACAACCTCAGGGCTTTCATTAATGCTCTCATGGCAAGAGTAAATGTTTGTAGAGAGAGCAGGGTGTTAAAACTGAAGTGACAACCGTGAAGGCTGAGGTTGTTGAGCTAAGGAAGGATGTGGACTACCTGAAGTCCACATATATGTCCTTTATCTTTGGCATTATCTATATTCCAGATGACCTGAGTGCATATATCCCAGCCTATTCTGAGGTGCCTCTAGCTACAACCGGTGCTAAGGTTGTTGTTGCTAAGTCAGAGCCCGATACAGACAAGGAGCAGCTCGGTGTTCGGGAGGAGACCATCTGTGAGGGCCTGACTAATTTGGAGGAGGTTATGGTACAGTCCGTTATTCTGACCTCTTTGAGAGATACCTCTATGGAAATCTCCAGAGGAGCTAAGGTTGATGAGATACTAGGCACTAATGCCCAGTCTCACAGTGTTACCCCGGGTACCGATACCCCGACAAATGGAGCGACTGAGATAAAGACTTCACCCTAGGATTAGCCTAGTAGGATGATTTTTTTTACCTCCCTCTCTGTTGTTTTACTGATTATTTTTTTTAGTTGAATTTGAGGACAACTACTTCTTTTTGTTGGGTGGGGTGAGGTATTTCCATACCTACCTCCTTTGATTTTTATATGTTTGTGAATATTGGTCTTATTTTGTTGATATATATATATATATATATATATATATATATATAATATTTCTTGATCTTGTGGATGTTTTAGCTTGTGGCCGATTATTTTGAATGAAAATGGTTTTTAACCTAATTTTCAAATTTTTCAACCTCTTTTGTATGTGATTGTAGATGTTTTTGGGTGAATTTGAGTGTCGGTTGTGATCAATACTGATGACTTAAATAGTGCTCTTCATTGAATGAAATGAATGTGTGGCTACGATGAGACAAATGAAGTTGTATAAACAATGTGTGAACTTTTAGCATCTCGTTGTGACTAGCCAGTTGTCGAATGAGTCGCTTGTGATGAACATTGCTCACTAGCTAGAAAGTGTGGAGTCTTGTTTCATATTGGTACCAATGTCTTGTGTGATGAGATTAGTTTGAGCATTTTGTTTAATGACACCTAGAATTTTCCTCTTTGGTCCAATTGATTAAGTGATGCAAACACTTGAAATGATCTTAGGCAACAATTTTGAAGAGTGAAATCAATTTGACAATATACCTCTTTTGTGGCCAACCTTGTGAGATGTGTGAAACTTGCTTGACCACTCTTGAGCATGACCCTTTTCTTAGAATAAACTTTAGTAATTATGACCTCTCTTTATCCATCTGCCCATAACTTTCGTGAAGTATGGTTTGTTTGAATAGAAAACATAGGCCAAAAGACTAAGTTGGGGTGTGGTTAAAAAAGAAGGAAAGTCAAGAAATATGAGAAATCCCCATGAATGATGAGTTTAAGAAAGATGGAACCCCTCCATGGTCCCAAATTGGTTGTAAAGGACATTGAGAAAGTTCAACTCATTAGAGAGAGGTTGAGAACGGCTCAAAGTAGGCAAAAGTCATATGTCGATGTGAGGAGAATGGTTCTAGAATGAGGTTAACGATTGGGTCTATTTGAAAATATCACCCATGAAGGGTGTGATGAGATTTGGCATGAAGGGGAAACTTAGTCCCTGGTATGTAGGCCCATACAGAATTTTGAGACGTGTTGGTAAAGTTGACTATGAATTAGATTTACTGAATGAGTTGGCTTCGGTGCATCCAGTTTTCCATGTCTCTATGCTGAAGAAAGGTGTTGGAGATCCGACATCCACAATTCCCTTCGAAGGGTTGGTAGTGGATGAGAGCCTATCATGTGAGGAAGTTCCGGTAGATATCCTAGACCGGCAAGTCAAGAAATTGAGTAACAAGGAAATAGCTTCCGTGAAGGTTTTATGGAGGAATCAACTACTTGAGGGTGCGTGCTACTTGGGAGAACGAGGCCAATATGAAGTCCCTTTATCCTCATATTTTTCCTTCTACTCCTATTCTAACTAAATGTTAGTAGTTCCTCTTGAGTTATCCTTGTTTTGGGAGTCATGTGTATTATTTGAGTTTTCCATGATTTCCCTATGTTATGCATTTCATGAGAAATTTATGCTTGACAAGAAAATGAGTTTACATGATTGATTTTCCTCATGTTGTTGTGCATTGAGTAAGAGTTGTATATATACTTCATGAGATAAATTGTTGAATGTGCTTTAATTATTTTTTGATAGTATATTGCATAAAGGCTCCATTAGATTGTATTGAGCATACTTTTAGCTTGAGGAAGGTAAATCCTCCCAAGAACATGTGAAATGTTGAGAGTTCATGCATAATGGGTTGTTAGATGTAATTCATACTTCCTTGTCATGTATTGAGTATGTTCGAGTTGGAGTTGATGTTTCCTCCTTCGTTATGTGCATTGTCATGACGTTGCATGCATGATGGGCTGCTAGTCTTGAGTCTTTACATTCGTAACGTATCTAAAGCATCATTCGAGGACGAATGTTCCAAAGGGGGAGATATTGTAACACCCTGGAATCTAGTAAGCTAAGCTAGGACTAAGTGTGTGGGGGTAACAAGCAATGGAAGAGGGCAAGGGCATAAAATACCTTGGGAATTGTTAAAGGAAACCATTTTTCCCCAAGACAACTTAAAGAGGGGCAGTGTGGTCGCCAAGGCTACTTGGCAATTCACCAAAGGCCACTACCATCTCCTAGTTAGATGCCTTGATGGCCCCAAATGTTGGAACTTTTGGCGGGCCAGGCGGGTCTCGCTAACTAGTAGGCGCATCGCCAATCCTGCCTCCGTCCATCGCCAAGCTGCCTGCCCCATGGAACGAGCTACTGTAATTTTAGGCGAGCCAAGGGTCTACTTGGAGAGTCACTGAGTGCCCTTGGCGAGCCTGAGTGTGCAATAACCTAAATTTAACTTATGGTATGTAATGTGTTGTCATAGTTTCCTAAATTTGATACTACGTCGCTTCACAACTCTTCTAGTAAAGTATATAAGCATTTTATTCTCAAGTTTCCCCAAATTAAGTCATTCTCCCAAGATTCTAAAAGAAAACCCCCAAAAGTTCATCCTCTCCAAAATATTTCTCTCTCTAGAAACTTGAGGAATAAGAAGAAGAAGGAGATTCAAGCTTGGGTTCAAGAGAAAGCTTTTACACAACAATTTCTTTGGGTTTTGCTGTTATGGTATAGTAGTTTTCATCCATGGAGTCCTCTCAATATCTCCAATTTCAAAAAGATAGAAATCCCCAATTGTTATGGTTTGATATAAAAGTCATGGGTTCCTTTCAAACATGATTCTAATGGTTGAATTATGTTATATTAAGCACTAATTGATGATTTCCTATTGTTTTAATGATGTATCCCCAAGAACCCATGAAATTTCCATATTTCTCAATTGTGATCTTATGATGTGTGTCCTTGTTGATGAAAGAGGAATGTTATGAAATTATTCATGTAGTGATTGAATCAATTGAATTATGATGATATCCATGTCTAATGCTTGAATTCTAGATGGGTTAATAGAAAGCATACTTTGAACCTTGAAAGGGAAAAGTCTGAGATTATGCATGTTTTATGAAAACTATGTAAATGCTTTAAGAACACTTTGAGAGTAAAGTGTCAAAGATTATGATATTGTTGTTGTGTTGTTGAAAGGACATTCTCATATACACACCTATGCAAGAACATGATGTGAAAGGTTTTCTCACATAATGAAGATTCTAGGTGGAAAGGCTTTCTCACCTAATTGAATCTAAGATTTACAGGTAGACATGGACGGTGAAAGGTTTTCTCACACACGATCTAAGAGTTATCCTATGAACTAAGCTAGATTGATTATGAAGGACAATTTTCCATGAAACATGATTCAAGTTAAGGCTTAATAAGTACTGCATGGAATTAATGCTTAGCACCGGTTGGACATTCATTTGATATGGAGGACTCACGTTAGTTGAGGTCGGGTTTCTAAAAGTAATCTCTTGAGAAAGAAGCCCTCACGGCAGTCGATGTTGGGTTTCTAGTAACAATCTCCTTATCCCATAAACTATGTGCCCCCATAGGATATTTAGCTATTGGATCCACCTAGGCTAACAAACCATAGTTCTACCTTAGGCAAGCAGGATAACCTTTTTCAGTGTTGGTAACATCGGGTGATCATGTTATAGCTCCCATGATCTCATGTCGTTTAAGGTTTATTCCCACAACAAGAACAAGAACATGAATAATGAACTATGTTTACTCAGGAAGCTTGTACATGAGTTCAAAGGTTTTAAGGATGAGGATGACTATGTGGGCATGTTTTATGACTTATGATTTCTAAACTCTTATATCATGTTTAACTTGGTAAATTGCATGCTTAATGTTCCTTTTTGCGTGTAATCAATATTTTTGTGCATGGGTATCAGAATTAGTGCATTTTTGTACTAACGCCTACTTTTCCTACATTTTTCCTAAGTATAGGGTCCAGTTCTGAAGGTGATTATTCTTGTGACTAGAACTTGGACTTGATCATTTTCCCGAGCTTGGTGAGTCTTCATTGTTCGAGGACGGGTTTCTTATGCTTTAGCTTCTTTCATGTACTTTCCCTTTTTGGACATGTTGTATGGGCTAGACCCTACTTCATTCGATTTTGTAATAGATGGGTATATTCAGATAAAGTGTCTTGACTTCCGCTTTCGTTTATAAAAAAACTTTTTGAGACTTGAATTGCGTTTTCTCTCATTATTCTATTTACTTATGTTATGAGGACTAAGAGGCTTGTGTGGAGTCCTTCGGGATTCTATATGTCATGTTACATCTTGGGGGTACCCCTGGGTCATGACATGTCTGATGAGCTATATCAAAAATTTTGTGTGCTATGAATAGGCCAAGGATGAGTTGTGAATATAAAAAGAATGAAAGAAAAGTAAAAGAAGTGAAATTTAAACCATGCTTCAAGAAGTTAGAAGTCAATAAAACCAAACTGATCATACTGCTACCTTCAACCCAATTACAAGCATTGAGGAACCTTTTTGATCTTTCATGAGCCCAGTGATGTGTTGGTTGGAAAATATGAGCAAGCCTATGGGTAAAATCATGCGTGTTTTTATCATTGGGAATGTTAGAGGTTATTTCAATTTCTTAATTGTAATCCTTGATTGGCTTTGTGAGAGCATGAAATTATTCTTGATGTGAGGGTGTTCTAATATTGTTGTTGAGCATGAGTTTTTATATGAATTGAGCATTTGTGAGCATGAACTCTAATTGATGATGGTGAGTCATAGTTTGAAACTTTGAGTGCACAATTGAACATTGCATATTTGGGTGGAACCTTGTATGCGCTTTCATGTTGAGCCTTAAGGAGCACTACTTGCAAACATCCATGTTGACCTAATTGATCTTGTGTTTTACTCGAGGTAAAGAAAAAGTTTAAACTGGAGGTGTTTATGAGTCGAGAGTTTTGACTCATTTAGAGCTTGTTATTCAATTAATTAGTGTCCTTAATTCCTATTGTGTGTTCATAACTGATGTTAATTTGTGTATGTGCAGCAATGAAGGCTTAAGAACAATGCAAGGACATTACAATGCAAAAAAGAAGTGAAAACTTGGAAAGGGTGAAGAAAGGAAAGGCTGGAGCTCAAAAAAGCCACTCGTCGACTCACCGAGTGAGCCTTCAACTCGCCAAAAAGTCCTGCGAATTGGCTCATGAACTAATCCAACTCGGCGATTGAGGTAGCACTTCAGCGATACACCGAATGGAAAGGCGAGCTGGATGCCGCTCACAAAAAGGAACAGAACAACTGGATGCAGAAGTCAAGAGAAAGGGTGAGAAGAGGTGCTTTTTGGTGGATCACCTAGTCGTTCGGCTATGCTGACTAACTTCCCCGAGTATTATTAAAGATTTTGACAAACTTTGACAATACTAAATATTCATGGAGAGGATTTTGAGCTTGGATATTGCGGTTTTAAGGTTTTAGTCTTATTTTTGGCATTGAACATTGGGGATTTTGTCATGTGGATGGAACATCTTTTTGGCAACTATTTCTTGCTTTTTGCTATGTGTGGCTAAACCCGCTTTACTTAGGAGTGTGACTATGTAATCAAATACATAAATTAGGTTTTTGGTATTGTTAATTGCTATGTGTAATGTTGTTTTGAAATGGGTACATTCATTTAATCATATTTTCATTTATGAACTGAATTTCCAAATTTAGTTCTATATTTAACTCTCAATGCTTTCTTGCGAAAGTAGCGTACAATAGAGTAAATGATTGATAATTTTATTGGCTTATGTCTTTACAACCCAACATAATAAAGTGGGTTAAGTTATGGAATTTGGTTGTTTTGTAATGTTAAGCTTGTTGAGGTTCGAAGGAACTCACTTGAAGCATAATAGTTGTTTGAAAAATAATTGTTATAGTTACAATCCATCCTACCCATTGAGATTCAATAACATAGAGAAATTATTAATTACCCATAACCTGAAATTAGTATTCGACTACAGACACACTCCTAAGGTCCTCTTTATACTTGTTCAAACTCTGTACAATTTGTTTCCATTAACAATTGGATACAAAACTCTCTTGACATTGATAATTGAAACCTATTGATTTATATTACTTTATGTGTTACTTACTTCCATTCTACATGAAATTAGAACACTTCAATATTTCGTAGTTGAATTCTTTTACCATATCACTCCTTGTGGGATCAACCCCAACTAACTGTTGGGTTTATACTTGTTAGAGAGTGCCTACACGTTGAATTATATGAGTTGTAGTTGAGTTTTATTACTAATCCAAGGGCAAGGATGAATAAATTTGTGTCAGGTGAGTCCAACTTAGTGGTCAAAGAATGCCTAACCACTGTCATGACCCAGGGGTACACCCTAGATGTAACATGGCGTACTTGACCCCAAAGGGGTCTCATACAAGCCCTTAGCATTCATAACATAAGATTAAAGAATAATGAAGAGTAAAATCATTTTTTCAAAGTCTTATGATTTTTTTCATAAAATTAAAGCGGAAGTCTAGACTTGTATCATTATGCCATCTATTACAATAAGAGTCTCAAAATAGGGGAACATCCCTTAACAACATAGTTCTCAAATGAAAGTACAAGAAAAGAAATTACAAGACCATCATCCATCCTCGAACCATGAGGACACACCAATAGCCAGGAGAATAGTCAATCCAAGCTTTGAACAATATAAGAAGCACACCTTAATCAACAGAACCTACACTTATATAAAATTAAGAAAATATGGGTTATTACAAAAATGCACTAAGTATGATAGCCATGCAAGAAATCATTGAGCTTAAAAGGACATTTTGGTTGAAAACCATGCATTTTACCGAGTTTGAACTTATGATACACACATTGTAAATTATCAGTCATAAACTATATCAAATTTCATAAATCATCATCTCGTACTGGCAACATATCATATATATTCTCAAAGACTACTTGTGCAATGCATGAGTAAAGTCCCATACCCCTACTCACACTAAGTAAAGCTTCTTGAGTAGCTATGGCCTATAAATCATCTTCTTGTTCATATTAACATATTAGGGAATAAGCCTCAACCGACCTTGTGAGCTAACATGTAATCCGATGTCTACTCCACACCGAAAAGGGGTTGATCTACTTTCCTAAGGTATAACCAAACTCTTAGCTTACGTGGATCCACTAGCTAAAGACCTATGTGGGCACATACTTTATGGGACAAGGATATTACTTCTACAAACCTGGACTCAACTAAAGTAGAAGGTTTCAATTTAATGAGATAACTAGCTTGGGAACCCGAACTAAACTAGTGTAAAAGGAACCCATTTGGGAAGCCGAACTCAACTATCGCATAAGCTTCCATAAACTATTCATATCCTCTCGATGCTAAGGATTAGTTCCCATTTACGTCATATTAAGTCTTGACTTAAATTAATAATTATTGTAGAATGTCTTGACACTACAACAAACATAACTCATGTTAAAGCTCATAGATTCATTAGGTGAGACTAGTCTACCAACCTTTTAATCATCATATGTGACAAACCTTTCGCATCCTATTATACTCATACATAAATGTGTTCATGAGGAAATCAACCCAACACAACATCAACTAGATCATATATAATTTCACTTTACTCTCAAAGTGTTCTTATGGCCCTTATATAGCCCTCATAATCATGCATATTAACATATTTTACCATTCAAGGCCAAAAACCATCAGGATATCCACAACTACTAAAATAGACATAATTGATAACATGATTCAAGTAAGCTAACTGGAATAAGCATAATCTCATATAAATCGTTTTTTAATCAACATTTCATACCATAGGATCCAAATTTGGGAAATTAGGGATTACATGGGTTCTTGGGAGAATTCATCATAAATCAACAATAAATCATAAATTCAATCACAATTCATCATAAATCAGCCATTAAAACCATTTTGAGAAAGAACCCACAAGATTGAAACCAAACTTTAACTTTGGAGAAGTTACTAGTTTTGGAATTGAATTTGAAGGGACTCCTTGGTTTGAAATTATCCAAGGATGAAGACTACCATACCTTGTAAAGAATATCCAAAGAATTTGAGTGAAATCTCCTTGAATCTGCAAGCCCTAGCTCCAATTCTACTCTTCTTCTTCTTTGAGTTTTAGAGGGAGAAATATTGTGAGGAAGATGAACTTTTGGTTTTGATTTGGGTGTTTGTGCAGAATGACTTAGTTTAAGTGTATTTTGACTTAAAATAACTTATATAGTTGTATAAAAGTAATACAAATTGACCCACTTAGATAGGAGTTAAAAAGTGAAGTCCCTAAAATTCCCCCATTTAAGTGTGCCGCCAGGGACCATGATGGGCTCCACGAGTCGTGGTCCCATCCCTTGTCTTGAGGCAGTAGCTAGGCACTTAGTGCCACAAGTTCACAAGGCGAAGGCATTCCCACAAGGGGCTCCACTAGCCGTGGTTAAGACCACTGGTCGTGGTCCTTGAGGCAGTAGCTAAGCTACTTGGGGCCTTAAGCTCACATGCCCAAGGCATCTTCACGAGGGGCTCCACGAGCCGTGGTCAAGACTACTGACCGTGGTCCCTCACGTGGACCTTGAGGAAGTAGCTATGCCACTTGGTTGTTACTCTTCAATAGCCAAGGCAACTCCATGAAGCCTCCCACGAGCCGTGGTCCAGACCACTGGCCGTGGAGATGTCGGTGAAGTTGGGGTTAAGTGCTCCAAGTTTTAGGAAGCCTTGGTCTTTGGCTTTTGCTTGGCCTCTTTGCCTTGGCACTTTCCCTTTGGCCTTGACTCTTGAAGCCCTCTTTACAACCCTAGATGGTCTACTAATCCATGGGGAGTCATTTTACGATATTTAATCCTTACGTTTAGCTGTAGTTTAGCCTACTTATTTTCCGGAGTGTTACATTATCTCCCTCTAGGAAACATTCGTCCTCGAATGTCGATCTAGACAACCGATGGAATTAAAGACTAAAGAATAGCATCCCATCATGCATGGCACATCAAAATAATGCACCATTTGTAGGAGGAAACATCAACTTCATCTCAAGACATAAACAATGCAACATAAGGAAGTAGGAGCTACATCCACAACCCATTATGCACAAAACTCATCATTTCACATAATCATAGGAGGAACTACCTCCTCCAAATAAAATCATGCTCAACACAACATCATGGAGTCAATATGCCAATACTCTCAAAAGCATTCTAAAGCATGATCATTAACACATCTCATAAAGTCAAATAGGCAACTCATACTATGCACAACAACATGAGGAACATAAATCATGAAAACTCATTTTCTTATTAAACATGAATTTCATCAAGAACATTCATAACATAAGGAAATCATGGAAAAATCTAATATAACAGACATGACTCGCTAAACATTAAAACTCAAGAGGAACTATTTATCTCAGCTTGAATAGGATTAAAAGGAAAAAGGAGAGGATATCGGGACTTCATATCGGCCTCGACCTCCCAAGTAGCACCCTAAACTAAATGATTTCTCCATAAAATATTCACGGAAACTACATCTTTGTTTCTCAGTCTCATGACTTCCCGATCAAGGATCTCTACTAGAACCTTTTCATAGGAAAGTCTTTCAGCAACTCCCAACTCTTCTAAAGGAATAATGGACACTGGGTCCCCAATACACTTTTTAAGCATGGAAACATGAAATACCGGATGAACCGGGGCCAACTCATTTGGCAACTCCAACTTATAGGCAACTTTCCTATTACGCTTCAAAATTTGATATGGGCCGACATACCAAGGACTAAGTTTCCCTTTCTTACCAAACCTCATCACACCCTTCGTGGGTGAGATTTTCAAATAGACTCAATCACTAACTTAAAATTCTAGGCCCCTTCTCCTCACATTGGCATAAGACTTTTTCCTAGTTTGAGCCATTCTCAACGTCTCTCTAATGAGCCGAACCTTCTCAATAGCCTCATAAATCGATTCGGGACAATTAAGAGCAACCTCAGCTACTTCAAACCAACCAACTGGGGACCTACATCTCCTACCATACAAGGCTTCGAAAGGAGCCATACCGATACTTGAGTAGTGACTATTATTGTAGGCGAATTCTACCAAGGGCAAGTGGTCATCCCAATTACCTTTAAAATTTATAACACATGTCCTCTAAGGTTTGAATGGTACGTTCCGCTTGACCACCCATTTGAGGGTAGAAAGTGGTGCCAAGCTTCACCTAGTGCCAAGCCCTTTATGAAAGGACTTCCAAAAGTTTGATGTAAATTGAGTACCCGGATCTGAAATGATAGATTGAGGAACTCCATTAAAATTCACTACCTCCTTTATATACAACTTGCATAGTCTTCCGCCTAGTGAGAAAACTTGACAGGAATATAGTGGACTGATTTTGTCATTATATCCACAATGACCCAAATGGAATCATGTTGCCTTCGTGTATGAGGCAAACCCACAATAATATATCTCCTCCCACTTCAAAGTGGGAATTGGTATATCTTGCAATGAGCCTCCCGGCCTTAGGTGCTTAACCTTGGCTTGTTGACAATTAGGACATTTAGCTACAAATCCATTAATATCCTTTTTCATACGATTCCACCAATAGATTTCCCGTAGGTCAAGGTACATCTTGGTGGCTCCTGGATGAATAGAATACCTAGAACCATGAGCCTTTTCTAAAATTTGCTCCCTCAACCCATCAACATCCGGAACACATAATCGACCTTGGTACCTAAGTACCCCATCTCCCCCTTGGGACAAAGCCTCAACGAATTTCTTGAGTACAAACTCTTTCAACTCAATTAATATAGGATCAAGGCCTTGTTTAGACTTCACATCGACTATAAAGGATGAATCGGAGCAACTATAAACCATGACACCACCCTTAGTTGAATCGACTAGTTGAACACCTATCCGAGCCAACCTATGCACATCACGGACAAACTCATTCTTTTCATCCTTTATGTGAGCCACACTACCCATGGAAAATCTACCAAGTGCATCCACTACAACATTAGCTTTGTCGGGGTGGTAAAGGACACTCATGTCATAATCCTTAAAAAGTTGTAACCACCTTATTTGTTGGAGGTTCAAATCTTTTTGGGTAAACACATATTGACGACTCTTATGATTGGTAAAAACATCTACATGAACCCCATACAAGTAATGTCTCCATATTTTCAAAGCCAATACAACCGCCGCTAATTCCAAATCATGGGTCGGGTAATTCTTCTCATGAACCTTAAGTTGTCTTACTAAGTTGCATAAGCACACACCCCAATTCCACTCTAGAAGTGTCACAATAAACATCAAACTCATAGGTACTCTCCGATAAGGTCAACACCGGAGCAGAAGTAAGCCTATCTTTCAACTCTTCGAAGCATTTCTCACATGTCTCTGACAAGTCAAACTTAGCTTTGTTTTGAGTCAAAGTCATCAATGGAGAATCAATGGAGGAAAAACCCTCAACAAACCTCCTATAGTAACCGGTAAAACCAAAGTAGCTTCTAATATCAAAAGGAGTTAGAGGTCTAGGCCAACTCTTGACCGCATCCGTCTTCTTATGATCTACCTCAATACCCTTGCTCGACACAATATGACCAAGGAAGGCTACATACCTCAACCAAAACTTATATTTACTAAACTTCCGCATATAATTAGTAGTCTTTAAGGACTTGCAATACAATCCTCAAATGGTCCATATGATCACTCTCACTCCTTGAATAGGTTAAAATATCATCTATAAATACAATCACAAACATATTAAGGTAGTCTCTAAATACTATGTTCATTAGGTCCATGAATGTCGTCGGTGCATTAGTTAGGCCAAATGACATCACAAGGAATTCATAATGCCCCTACCTAGTTTGGAAAGTTGTCTTGGGTATATCATTCCCTTGCACCCTAAGTTGGTGGTATCCCAAACGAAGGTCAATTTTGGAGAAGTAATTAGCCCCTTGGAGTTGATCAAACAAATCATCGATTCTTGGAAGGGGGTATTTATTCTTAACGGTTACCTTGTTCAATTGGCGGTAGTCGATGCACATCCTAATAGACCCATCCTTCTTTCTAACAAACAACACCGGAGCACCCCATGGAAAGATAACAGTTGGATAAAGTCCTTGTCTAGCAAATCCCTTAGTTGGTGTTTCAACTCGGCCATAGCCATTTTATAAGGAGGAATGGAGAAAGGTTGTGCATCCGGCAAAACATCAATGCCAAAATCTATTTACCATTTGGGAGAAATTTTTGGCAAGTCATTTGGAAAGACTTCTAGAAATTCATTCACCACGGGGACCGACTCTAGAAAAGGGGTTTCAGACTCAACATCCATCACACTTACAAGATGGTAAATGCACCCTTTGGAGATCATTTTCCTAGCTTTGAGACAAAAAACAAATTGACCTCTAGGGATAGAATTTCCCTATTTCAACTCTAAAATAGACTCATTTTGAAATTGAAACCTAACCACCTAAGTACTAAAATCTATAGAGGCATAGCATGCATGAAACCAATCCATACCCAAAATCACATCAAAATCAAGCATGTGCAACTTTACCAAATCTACCAACGTAACTTTGTGAGACAAAGAAATAGGACAACTTCTATAAAATATTTTTACTACTACCGAGTCACTAACTGGGGTAGAAACCAAAAAAGGTTCTATTAACACTTCGGGGAGTATTTCAAACTTCATAGCCACAAGAGGTGTAACAGAGGACAAAGTGGCACCAGGGTCTAGCAATGCATATACATCAATTGAAAAGACTTGTAAAATAATGGTCACCACATCCAGAGAGCTCTCATGGTCACCTCAAGATTGGAGAGCATAAAAGTGGTTTTGCTTTTGGGCATTGGAGTTGGAACCGCTTGGAGGAGCTTACTTATCTTCTCTCCCCTTGACCTTGAGCATGGGACAATCTCTCATCTTATGTCCACTCTTCCAACACCTATAGCACCCATCCGAACCAACTAAGCATTTGCCTTAATGTTTCTATAACATTTTGCACAACTAGGCCTAGAAACATATGAACGACCACTATTGCATCCTTGAGGTATAGACTTGGAACCCCTATCATTGTTGGCCCATGGAGGAGAACTAGAGGAGCCTTGGTTGGAGAACCTGTGCTTGAAACTTTGCCGACCTTGCCTATCAAACTTAGTATTAGAGAAGTTACCTTCACCGGTTCTAGCCCTTTTAACCTCCCTATTGTTTCCATGGAGTTTCTCATCTTCCAATTGTTGGGCATACACCATAAAACATAAAATATCCATATCATGAAGGAGCATTGTTGTACGCCATTATTTTCTTACCACCTTAGATGCACCCTTCACATACCTACTCGTCTCATCCCTTGGGTCCGCCACCATGGCCGGAGCATACTTGGAAAATTCGGTAAACTTTAGAAAATATTCTTGAACACTCATACCTCCTTGACGAAGATTGATAAATTCTTCAACCTTAACTTCCCTCATTACTCAGGGAAAGAACCTATCAAGGAATGCTTTCTTAAACACGTCCTAATCTATGGGACCCGCCCCTACCGGCCTATTCTTCTTCTATTGAGTATACCATACTGAGGCCACACTCTTCAATTGGTAAGTGGCTAGCTCCACTTTTTCTACCAAAGTCACCCCCATGGCATCAATTATCTTGTAAACCTCTTCCAAAAATTCTTGAGGATCCTCTCCCACCTTAGAACTAAGAAACATGGGAGGGTTCATTCTTGTAAAGTCCCTCAATCTAGTAGCCATGGTACTCCTCATTGGATTTGTCGGAGCAACAACTCCCCTAGTAGCTTGGGTCTTCATGGCTTGAGTCAAAATTTGGAGATCCAACCTTATCTCCACATTTGTCATAGCCCCCGTATTAGTAGGAGCTTGAGGATCTTGGGGAAGAACTCTCTCTCCTCATTCTCCTCTTTCCTTCTTCTAGTGTTCACCCTTCTTGTATTCATTTCCTGAAGGCAGAAGAGAAGGGTTAGGGAAAGGACTTTATAGAGTTAAAACTTTAAGTCACGACTAAAGAGTAATGAAAGAAGTGAATTTTCCTAAAACATCATATACCCTCTTCTTCATGAATGTGGCGAGCTTCACACCCATAAACAAACTCTACTAGACGTGGCTTATAAGACATCATCGTAGAATCATTCTTAACATTTTGATCTGATTACAAAGTTTGTCACGACCCAGTGGTACATCCTAGATGTAACATGGCGTACTTGTCCTTGAAGGGGTCTCATACGAGCACTTAGCATTCATAACATAGGATTAAAGAATAATGAAGAGTAAAACCACATTTTAAAAATCTTAAGAAATTTTTCATAAAAGTAAGGTGAAAGTCTAGACTTCTCTCATAATGCCATCTATTTCAATAAGAGTCTCAAAATAGGGCCACGGCCCTTAACGACATTGTTCCCAAATGAAAGTATAAGAAAAGAAACTAGAAGATCATCATCCGTCCTCGGACCATGGGGACAAACTAATAGCTAGGAGAATAGTCAATCTAATCTTTGAAGAATAAAAGAAGCATACCTCAATGACTGGAACCTACACTTATAGAAAATGTAGAAAATATGAGTTAGTACAAAAATGCACAAAATATGATCAAATTGCCAAGTTTGAACTTATCATGCACACATTGGAAATCATAAGTCATAAACAATATCAAATTGCATAAATCATCATCTCATAGTGGCAACATATCATATATACTCCCAAAGTCTACTTGTGCAATGCATGAGTAAAGTCCCATACCCCTACTCATACTAAGTAAAGCTTCTTCAGTAGCTATGATCTATAAATCATCTTCTTGTTCATATTAACATATTAGGGAATAACCCTTAACCGACATAGACCATGTGAGCTAACATGGAATCCGGTGTCTACCCCACACCAGAAAAGGGTTGTCCTACTTGCCTAAGGTAGAACCAAACTCTTAGCTTACGTGGATCCACTAGCTAAAGACGTATGTGGGCAAATAGTTTATGGGACAAGTAGATTGCTTCTATAAACTCGGACTCAACTAAACTAGAAAGATTCCATCTCATGAGATAACTACTTTGGGAACCCGGACTCAACTAGTGTAAAAGGAACCCATTTGGGAAGCCGTACTCAACTATCGTATAAGTTTCCATCTCATATTCATATCTTCTCGGTGCTACACATTAGTTCCTATTCAGTTCATATTTAGTCTTGACTTAAATTGAGAATTATGGTAGAATGTCTTGACACTCAAACTAGCATAACTCATGCGAAAGTTCATAGATTCATTAGGTGAGACTAGTCTACCAACCTTAGAAACATCATATGCGACAAACCTTTCACATCCTATTATACTCATACATAAATGTGTTCATGAGGAAATCATCCCAACACAACATCTACTAGATCATAATATATTTCACTTTACTCTAAAAGTGTTCTTATGGTCATTACATAGCCCTCATAATCATGCATAATTAACATATTTTGCCTTTCAAGGCCACAAGCCATCAACATATCCACAACTACTAAAATAGATACATTTTATAGCATGATTCAAGTAACCAAACTATAATAATCACAATCTCATATAAATCCTTTTTGAATCAACAATTTATACCAAAAGATTCAAATTTGGGAAATTTGGGATTATATGGGTTCTTGGGGGAATTCATCATAAATAAAAAATAGATCATCAATTAAATAATAATTCATCATAAATCAGCCATGAAAACCGTTTTTAGAAAGAGCCCACAAGATTGAAACAAAACCCTAACTTTGGGGAAGTTACTAGTTTCGAAATTGAATTTGAAGGGACTCCTTGGATGGAAATTGTCCGAGGATGAAGACTACAATACCTTGTAAAGAATCTCCATATAATTTGAGTGAAATCTCCTTGAATCTTAAGCCCTATCTCAAATTCTACTATTCTTCTTCTTTGAGTTTTAGAGAGAGAATATTGAGAGGATGATGAACATTTGGTTTTGATTTGGGTGTTTGTGAAGAATGACTTAGTTTAGGTGTATTTTGACATAAAATAATTTATATAGTTGTATAAAAGTAATACAAAATGACCGCACTTTGAGGACATAAAAAGTGAAGTCCCTAAAATGCCCCCCCATTTAAGTGGGCTGCCAGGGACCACGATAGGCTCCACGAGTCATGGTCATGACCACGAGCAGTAGTTCCATCTGTGGTCTTGAGGCAGTAGCTAGGCACTTGGTGCAACAACCGCAAAAGGCCTAGACATTCCCACGAGGGGCTCCACGAGCTGTGGTGAAGACCACTAGTTGTGGTCCCTCTCGTGGTCCTTGAGGAAGTAGCTAAGCTACTTAGGGCCTTAAGCTCACATGCCCAACGCATCTTCACGAGGGGCTCCATAATCTGTGTTAAATACCACTGACCGTGGTCCCTCTCGTGGATCTTGAGGTAGTAGCTAGGCCACTTCGTTGCTACTCCTCAATGGCCAAGGCAACACCACGAAGCCTCCCAGGAGTCATGGTCAAGACTACTGGTCGTGGTGATAACCATGAAGTTGGGGCAGTGTGGTTTATCTTCAAAAGAAATTTGTTATAAAGTACTAAATTCATATTACTGATATTCTTTATTCAATGGGCCGTGATATCAACGAGTTTGAACTAATTTCAGGAACAGTAAAACCTTCTGCATCAGCTAAAGAAGCAAAAGATGTTACGTACCTACATTTTGAAATATGATTGGAGCCACTTTTTGTGTCATCGACTTCCATGCGATGCCTCATACAAACTATCTCACCAGGTTGGCTACTAAACATGCTTATTTTTTTATTGGTAAAACATACTTATTTTTTATTCACTTTTGACCTTCACTATTTTGCATAATAGGTCTCACTCACAACAAGACAATCGTTGACGCATCGCTTCCTTTTGGATTATGTAAATAAAATGTACATACGTGTCTTGTAAAACTTGGCTCCAACGCTTAATATATATAAATATAATATGTGTGTATCACATTTGCAATGTTGGGTCTGTGCTGGCACGGGCCATGCACCTCTAGTATGTTTAAAAATGTGAGTTCATCCTTCCCCTCGTGTTTCATCAAATGTGGTTCTTTAGCATGTGACAAACAGTTCACCTGGATGTCCACGCCCGGCAGAACTTCCCATTTGCACCCTTTTTACAGAGCAGCAATGACACGGGGAAGTTGAAAACTTAAGTAGAACATAGTGAATTTTATTGCTTGTAATTAGTATACCCTTCTTTTCCCAAACATTAGTTGTGGATGATTTTATCAGAAATGCTTATTTAAGATTGTATCTTTTATTTTTCTGTAGGTTTTGCCTGATCTCTTTCACATTGTACGCATATCTGAGGATGGCCTAAAGGAATTTATAACTTGGAAACTTGTAACCTTGGTATCTATTGCACGATAGGTAATATTTTGTTTTAATTATATCTGTCTTGTTGTTCTTTTGGATTTGTAATTTTCTTAAGGTCTGTTGAATGATTTTTTGTTTAAAGCACATCCGTAAATATCTGCCAGAGTAGCTCTCTCTGATATCAGAATTATGGTCATCTCCTGTTGCTAACAGACCTATTCACATTGCTCCTGCAAGTAGTAGTTTTAATTGGTATTAATATACTGCACATACTTTTGGTGTAGGTCATTATAATCATATGCTTTGGTTAATGATCTTACTGGTCGTTTTCTTTTGCTATTTTAGATTCTGCATTTCGTGGAGCTACTTTGCTTGGCACTCAATGATGAATTCAGAAAGTATCTTCCTGATATAGTTCCCTGTTGTATTCAACTTCTTACTGATGCGGAGAGGTTTAATGACTACACATATGTAATTACTATTCTCCACACCCTTGAAGTCTTTGGTGGATAGTCTTCCTTGGTTGTTTCTGTGGTCCATGCCTTGGTTAGTATCACTTTGATGTTGATGGTAGTGGTCTCACCTTAATGTGCAGGGACATTAGATGAGCATATGCATCTTCTTTTTCCTGCACTTATTCGGTTGTTTAAAGTGGACGCTTCAGTAGAAGTAAGACGTGGTGCAATCAAAATTCTTACAAGATTGATACCTTGTGTGCAGGTTGGTGTAAAAGGGACTAAGGGAATGCTTCTAAGTTTCATTGTTTCCATATGATTGCTTGTTTTCCTAAACTCTTTTCCTTTTCTCTTCATTTCTATTATGCAGGTTACTGGACACATATCTTCGCTTGTGCATCACTTGAAGCTTGTCTTGGACGGGTCTAATTTTTCTCCTTCACATGAATATCACTGATAATATATGAGACTTATTTTCCTTGAGTCAATAGATGATAACAAATGAACTGACAAAGATCTATTGTTTGTGGGTTGATGTTGACTCTAGTGAGTACACTCTCAGATATCAAATTCCGACCCATATGTAGCTACACTCGCTCACACTTATATAGAAGTGAACCTTGAACTCTGATTTATTACCTTGGAATGAATACTAATTGCAGCTTCTGCTTCCTTTTACTGAAGGTCATCCAGTAATTTGACACAAATGGCTGGAAAATTTTGAAGCAAACATTAAAATTTAAATCATTATATTAGTGTTTCAATTTCAGTCAATATTGCAAGAGTTTTTCTCATGTCTGTCCAAACTTCATTTTGAATGCAATTCCTTTCCTTATGTCATGAACAATTGCTAGACGATTCTACTATGCTGTTTTCGAAAACTCAGTTGATTTTATCTTATCATTTTTTACCTTATCCTTTCTGTTTTAATTCTAAAGCAGACTGAATTGTGAGTTTTTGTACCTGATAAAAGCTTTGTACTATGTGATTTCTGCAATACTTTCTTCAAGTTTGTGTTGATAAATTCTTGGTGCTCCCTTCCATTCACAGGAACAAAGAAGAGCTCAGGAAAGCTGCTATTGATGCACTTCATTGCCTAGCTCATGCTCTTGGAGAGGACTTCACCATTTTTATTCCTTCTATTCACAAGCTTATGGTTTAACATAGGCTGCAGGTCTGCATTGATTTTTGGGGTTCTCCCTATCACTACTACGACATTGTAAAGGCTTATACTGCTGAGGAATTTGTTCTTGATACGATAATTTTTCGTATAAAACACAAGGAATTTGAAGAAATCCAGGGACGGCTGGAAAAATGCGAGCCATTGATTTTTGGAAGCACCACACCTCAAAGATTAAATTGGCGGCTGTCGGTTGAGGTCATCGGTGATCCTTTAGGCGATGGAGAGAGTGACCTCTATGAGATTGGGACCGACATGCGGAAGCAGCTCGAGCTCAGAGTGACAGTTCAGGGAGTCCCTCGTATTCTCTTTTGATATCTACACTGTGAGAACACAATCTCCTTGTAGTCATTTTGTTTATTGTTTCTGCATATAGTGATTGTGCCCTTGTAGGGCGTACTTTTCTTTCTTTGTCATGGATTGGTGTGCCCTTATCGGGATTTGATATTGTGGATGTTTCTGTTGAAATTGTGTTGGATTGGTCTATTTTAGTTTTTGATTTGTAGTTTATAGCTTCTTTGTTTTTGTTTTGATAATAAGATTTAGATTGATGATGCCTGATGATGGATATAGGGTGACGACTTGGTTAAGGGTAAATTGTCGACTTCTGAGTGTTTGATTTTGGCGAAGTCTGAGTAGCCGTTCTCGAATAGATGCATGAGGTTGTTGATGATGGATTGGTTGACGACTTTCATTTTAGGCAAAATTGTCATCTTTTTGGTAAGGTTTTGACTTGGTTGGAACTAAGAGCATAGTCATGCATGTGAATAGTGTTGAGCATATGTCTTCGTTTTTAAAAGGTTGAGCATGTTATGAATGATTTTTTTGACAACTCTTACAACTTTTTTTGTGACTTTTGATTCGTTAGCGGTTAAAATGTTCAATGCTACTTGTATCTTGAAAAAGAAGTAATATTTTGAACCATCTTGATTGATTGCACGTCATGTGTGGTGAGTTGTTGAATAATACCTTGTGTCCGCTTTTGTCACCTAGAACTTGCCCGGTTGGTCTTGAAATGTTGGTCTTGTTTGAGTTTGGTTGGAGAAATGATCTTAGGCTTTCTTTGATGTTCTTGAAGTCCACTTGGCCTAAAAATCCCACCTTTTGCACTAAATATATCCTTAGTTGTCCCCTTTGAGTAATGGCAACCACATTACAAGCCTTATCCTTTTTGAAAAAGTAACCCTCTTTTGAACCCTTCCCTCATTTAACTTGAGATTGTGAAAGTTGAGGCTAAAAGCCTAAGTTGGGGATGTTATGAGAAATTCATTGAAGGGAAGCTTACCACATGAGGACATGATATAAAAAAAGAAAAAAAAGAGAGAAATTGAGGGATGGATGGAAAGACTTAAGAAACAAAATGAATAAATAAGACTTGAATCCCCCAAAAGTTGAAAATGGTCGCATGTTGGACATCTAGAGTGGAAATAAGAAAAGGAAAATGAAAAATAGTGTGGGATGTGCATGGGTTTGAAAAGTGAAGAAAAGCGGATAAAGTTGGAAATAATGAATTGTTGTGTAGTGTTCAAGGAAGGTGTAGTCACTTACACCTAAATGATATCCCAACCGTCCCTAAGCCTATATTATTTAACAAAGTCCTTTGAGATTTCTAATCAAATGGAGTTGAGTCAATGTTGATTGAAAATATGGGCAAGCCTATGGTGTGACATTTGTGTGTATGAGTTGATTCTTTGTGAGTGTGAGTGTTGCATCTTTGTCCCTTGTCTTGTTTATATGTGTGTGTGGTTTTGGGACACTTCTTTCTTGTGAGGGCATGTAAGTTGAAAAGGTGGTGATTTTGGAAATTTCTAATTGAGTCAAGTGAGTATGTGAAAGAGTTAATGAATTGAGTCATTTCTTGAGTTTGAGTTGTTGTCACTTAAATGATTCTTAGTTTTTGAAAATGTTTCATGAGAATGAGAGGATTTCTTTTGTGAAAAGTTTGCATGTGGACTATTTGTCAGTACCAACCGAAGCCATTTACCTTTGTGCTTAATTGAAAAAGGAAAACTTATTTGTGGTGTGTTTTGAAGCAAGAGCCTCTTGTGTTCGACCGCGACTCTTAGTTGGCTATTTTTTGGACCCACAAGAACATACAATTTAACATAAGTTAAATGAAACAGGAAAGTTCTCAAATAGCATAAAGAATTAAAGTTAACGGTTCAAAAACCATAGTACTTTGTGGTTTTCAAGTTCATCGGAGTTCAATGGAGTCCTAACCCCGGTGGTGGTTCGCCTTCGTAGTCAAGCTCGTTGTTCCCAGTCGCTGCTCCAGGAAAGGTAAAATTTATCATCTTATTTAAATCATTGTATAACCTCGTTGGGTTGATTAATTCGATGTACTCTTAGCTAGTTAGTCTGGTTTCTTTCTTGTTTAACAATTCATTTTTTTTTTAAAGCTTGATTCTATTTTTAGCATGTTAATCTCCGTTTTGATTAGTTTTATCTCTATGTTGGCGTTTAAATAGGTGATATTGGTGTGATGTTGTGAATTGTTCGTATATGAGTTGTTGTGGGTTAAGTTCGGTCGTTGTGTTAAATGGTCGAGTCATAAATTTTCCTTTAATGCTTGTTTTTCTATTTATTGTCTAAGATGTGATTCATTGTTTAAGGTGTTTTGTAGAACAAATTTCAAGTTAATTTTTAGTTTATACTTACTGTTCTTTGCTCCTTTTTTTGGTTCAAGTGTTTTCAATATAGTTTCAATATGTTCTAGTTTGGTTCTTTGCCTTTTGAATATAGAATACAATTTATGTGTTTGATTACCCACTGATTTCGCCTCAGTTTTTACTTAGTTATCTAGCTTAGTTCAAAACCATATATTTTAGATTTGTATCTCATGAATCAGTTGTATGTTTGAAGGTCAGAGAGGTTTAGAGTAAGAGCTCAATCGTAGAACCACCAATACGAAATGTGTTGCCTCCTTTTTAATGACAGTACTATTGTTAATGCTTGCATGTCCTTTATTTATTCATTTTTCCTCTTTTAGTCAAAGCTATGTCGCTTGAGAGCTGCTGATGACTCCAAAAGTTAATTGCTTACAAGGAAGAGCCATCAGAAATGGGCGGGTTAGAGCTAAAATTCTAATGATCAATATATTTATCCCCACTCTATTCAGCTCCTTTTCTCTGCTAGTTTTGGGAATCCTGCCTTTTTCCATTAGAAATTATAGAACTGGTGAAGAATCTGTCATATTTTTGCAACTCAGAAATATTTTTTGGGTGTATTCACAGATAAATCATTCTTAAAGGGCTTGAGAGAGTCATTCGCCTTACAATTTTGCCAAAGCGAAACTATGTGAGTCTTCCTTGCTTGTTTGTTCTCCGTATATGACGAAGTTTTGACACTTCTATCCTTTATACTGGTTTCTCTACATTATGTTTTACTCCGTTGGAATATTCTTTTCATGTGATTCATTGGTTTCATTTAAGATTTTGTTCCAGCCAACGAGTATTTCATGGAATTCCTTTCGTGATAAGCGAGAAGGATATTCTGATAAAGTTGTTGTTATAAGGTTCTTTCTCGACACGCTTACTTGATGATTTGTTCTTGTAGTAAGTTGCGTTTGGTTTTGCTCTTGTGCTTGTTTATGAAGAGATGTTATCTTGCTTGTAATAGTTCCTGAAGACTGTCTTACATGAATTTGGAAGGCAATTTCACTGACTGTGAATGATGCACTTTTTGTTTAGATTAACTTAATAATTTGTAGTCGCTTTGGAGTTCAAATGTGAAATATTTGTTTCGTGTTCTATTGATATGTTACTTGGATGTTGTGGCTCTAGATTTTTATCATCGAAGAAAATAGAACCTCCAAAACTTTATTAGTATACCCAAGGACAGTTTACTTCATTGTTCAATCAGTAGTCTCAATCCAACATCATTTATTGGATACTGACATATCTTATGTATCTCTTCCAGTACCCTGAACCAGAAGCATCTGGAATGCTTTCATTGATGCCGACTTCTGGTTAGCCTTTTTCTCAATTCCTCTTTTCTTGTTTTGTTGTTGAGTTCAAGAGTTGAAAATTATGGTCTATGGAACAGGTCATTGCTAATTGCTTTGCTCAGAAAAGGGAAGCTAGGTTTTGTGAATGGAACTTCCAAAAGGGAGTCACAGAGAACTGATATTTGAAATCTGTGGGACAAATGTGAAAATATTGTGCATTTGTGGATCATGAATTCTATCTTGAAGAGTTTACTGAATGAGATAATATATGGATCAAATGCACATGCAGAGTGGGAAGATCTAAAGGAACACTTCAACAAAGTTCACATAAGAATCTTTCAGTTGCACAAAGAGATCACTAGACCATCTCAAGGTACGAATTCTGTCTCTATCTATTATTCGAGGTTGAAGGAGCTGTGGGATAAATATGATATGATTGTGCCTGGACCGAGTTGTGGTTGTGATAAGTCGAAAGACTATCCATCTCTGGAACATAGATTATTGCAGTTTCTGGGTGGTTTAAACGATTCATATGATCACACTAGGCAACAAATTTTGCTCAAAACAAATTCCAACTGTGAATCAAGCGTGCGTATGCAATGGTTACTCTTCTAAAGGTGTTTTAGTGTTAAATTTTCTTTCCTTTAGTATGGGGTCTGCTTATCTAAATCGATTAGTGATATATTTGAGGTAGCCTTTGTTTGCTTATCTAAATCGATTAGTGCTTAGCTAAAAAAAATTATGGCGGAGGGAACTAGTGCTTCATGCTTGTCTCTTTTATTTATACGGGTCATTTATGCTTTAATTCATCCAAAGAATTTCAAAACAATGTAGAGGAGGTAGTAGCTAACAAGACATTACATGGTAGTAACTTATATAAATAGTTGATTCTTCACTACAACTTTTCTTTAAAAAATCTATATAAAATTTAAATGATGGTATTCTTAGAATTGTACATTTAAGAGTAGATACTGATTACAAGCTCTAAAGTCATATTGGCGAGAGAACTAGAAATATATAAAGAGGCTAGTGGCAAAATGGATTGATAAAACTCGCAAAGTCGGTGTGCAAACTATATAGAAAAAATGAGTGAAGCCAACATGATATAGGATTGTTGTATCTATACCGTTTCATATGATCTATAATGGAAAACAATGGGCCTAGTGCTTGATTTGGTTGTCTTGAAAAATTGGGATTAGTGAAGTTGGTATCTCTTTTATCGATGTAACTTTGTTTTCAATTAGGTTATTAGAATCTTGATTGTCATCCTATTTGTACAAGCACTAGATACCACTAATTTAGATGAGGTTGCTTTTGTGATTAAACCATGGACAAAGCTAACTTGTCACGACCCGATTTCTCGAGTCATGATGGCACCTACTATACCCCACCAGTAGGTAAGCCAACCTGTAACCCAGAACAACAAGTAATGAGCGTAAGGGCAGAAACTAGCGAAAACAATAATCTAAACAAGGACAACAAGGCGAAAGCAAACCAAAATAAATATATACAGATTCCCTCCCAAAACTTGGAAGTCACTAGTACAGAGCTATCTAATAAAGAGTACAAGTCCCAAAAGTGGACTACAATAAAGAGTGTCTCAAAGGCAACAAGACTAGCTAAAACAAAAGAAGGAAACAAGACAAACCCAAAAAGCGCCAAGTGCTCACCCTCATCTCCGAATTACAGCTGCAAAAGAAGGCTGAAGCTAACTTACCAGGGACCTGCATCACGAAATAGATGCAAAGTGTAGCATGAGTACCAACACAAAAGGTACTCAGTAAGCATCAAAAGTCGATTGAGCAAAAGGGGTAAAAACAATAAGGATAGAATCTTGACACAGAGAGGTCAAAGTGGATATGAAAAGAAAGCAAACGAGCATACGAGAAATTAACTAAGTACAACTAAACTAAACCTAATTGGACCCCATAAGCCCAGAAGGTACACTCGTGCGTAAGTTTAAATAAAACCTGAACGAACCCCTATATGCCCGACAGGTACACAGAATAGCTAAGTCTATTGAGAAAGAAGAAAACCAGACTCCCAGTCCAAAGTAACCAAGATAATCCATCAGACTCCACCCAGCCAGGAGGGCACTCCCATTCCAGCTAGAAAGAGTGACCCCAGGGGCACCCAACCAAACAGTCCACTCTCAGCCCAGCTAGAAAGAGGGACCAGTGGATGAGGTAGATATCGCGAGTCGTCCTACCATGCAGTCAGCTCCCAGCTCAGCTAGAAAGAGCGACCTGGGGACACCCAGCCAGCAGTACACTCCCAGCCTTTCTAGAAAGAGAGACCCAGGGGTGATCACCGAAATCACCGAGTCTACCCAGCCAACAATACGCTCCCAACCTAGCTAGAAAGAACGACCCTGGGGTGATGGTATCTTCAATAGGATCCGATCCAACAACAACCATCGTGGAACGCCGTCCACTCCAAGAAATAAGAGAAAAGGCTCCAAGCCTATACTATCTCAATCCCACGCCTCTAGTGATGCACTGAACCTTCGAGAACGCGTCGAAACCGCAGAATTAAAGGGAGAAGATTTGTAAGTGCAGCAAGCAGCGATATCGCCTAATCTAAGGCACAAACTATCAGACTCAAGTTTGTTACTCCAGTCTACAAGGAGCTAAGTCATCCGAACGACGTCGGCAAAGAGTCGAGGCTATCCAGCCCACACGGGTCAGAAGTCTAAGGCAATGCTACCCTAAACTAGACCAAGGACAACATGCTTACGATTAAGGATAAACAAAGCATACAACACATAGCATACAACCATACAATAACATTTAGCACATAAGCATGCAACTCTACTAAACCGGTTAACATGGTACTACACCCGAAATATGGCCAATCGATCCTAACATAAGGTATCTAATCAAAGTAAAGTAGGAAACTGGTACCCACCCCAATTCACTCCAATCGACATGCTTTTACACAATTAAGCTCAATCTAATAGAAAGGAAGTCGTAGTCTACCTTAAGGCCGACCGCGCGTGCTCCAAATCACTTTGCCAAAGTTTTTCCTTTTCGAACGACCTTTGAACGTTGTCACTCTATCAAATATAGGATCACAACGTTAGTATGGTCATTTAGACACCAAAATCACAACAAACGGAGACGCGTTAATTTTGGAGTCAAAATGGGATTTGTGGGACCCGCACCGAACTGTACGGATTTGACTCCGCCAAGAGACCCAAAACAGTACCTCGAACTTGTGTTCCAAAATGGAACACAATTCGAGTCAAAACGCAGCAAAACCCAACATTCAAGAAAACCTCACTTTAATCAACTTAAAAGAAAACATGCAGTAGTCTAAACTCGGAAATTACAAGAATCGAATGGTTCACAGTACTCCTTGAACACTCCACGACGTGGCCACGATAATTCCCAACACGTGGGACTTTGAATCACCCAAAATCAAGCTAAAATGAGGGAGATATGACCAAAACAAGGAGGCCAAATATAAAAATTCAAAAAAGGGACTAACAATCAGGTTTATAACAAAATTTACCTCGAACGATGTGCACTCAACAACTTTCGAACACTCTAAGCCACCAAAAATATGAATTTCTCGCACTTCGAATTGCCTAATTCAGTTTCAAAAATTTTAAAACTCCAACGGGGTGCTTTGAACTCGTTCGGAACCTCGTGCACCCAAACGAGATATGCAATCATACCAAATTTGATATTCTGGACTCAATGACACAGTCAAAATTTCCATATGAGGTTATCTTGACAAAATGTGGGTCCCACATCCAACTGCCATTTTAAGTCAAAACCACAAAAGGGCTCGGAAAAATATCGGAAACCTCGAGACACGAACAAAGGGTAAATCTAGACCAAACACGACATTCTGGAGCTAACCGCACTAATGGAATTATTCCGAGCGCATTTACTCAGAATGTTGACTGAAGTCAAACTTAGGCTTAAATTTAAAGTTAAAATGCCTAATCGCACCGACTCACACTGAAAACCTCGGGAGCCATGCCGACCAAACTTCTTGCCTAAAATGACCCTTCCGGAGCTAATGGAATCGTCAAAATTGGAATCAGATGGTCATTTTCTTGAATTTTTGATTGAAAATGATCGTTCAAGGTTCATAAGCTCCAAAAACACTAAAACTCGCACAATAACCAAATGAACGACCATGTGACCGAACTGCCAGTCCCAGCAAGTCATAAATGACTTGGGGTCACTACATGAACGTTCTAAACGACACACAAAAGGCAAACCATATAAATGACCTAGAGGGTCATTACAATATCCACTACTAAAAAGGACTTTTGTCCGCGAAAGTAAGGGTCAAGAAGTATCTGAAGGCTCAAACAAGCTGGGAAACTGCTCTCGCATCTCCTCCTCGGTCTCCCAGGTAGCCTCTTCGACTGGACGATGCCTCCAATGGACCTTAACAATAGGAATGGCTCTCGAGGGAGATCTCTTCACATCTCTGGCTAGAATGGCAACTGGTTCCTCTACAAATGTCAAACGGTCATCCAACTCAATTGCATCATACTGGAGAACATGAGACTCATCAGGAACATACCGGCGCAGTATCGAGACATGGAAAACCGGGTGGATGGCTGAAAATGCTGGAGGTAGGGCCAACTCACAATCAACCTTCCCAACTGTCTGGAGTATCTCCAAAGGCCCAATGTATCTGGGGCTAAGCTTGCCCCGCCTCCCAAACCTCATCACGCTATTTATGGGTGACACATGGAGGAATACGTGATCACCAACAGAGAATCTCAAATGTCGACGCCTCCAATCCGCATAACTTTGGTGCCTACTCTGAGTCGTCCTGAATCACTCTCACCTGGTCCAAAGCCTCTTAAATCAAATCTGTACTCCGCAACCTAAGCTTTGAAGACTCAAACCAGCCCACCGGAGAGCGACAACGCCTACCATACAAGGCCTCGAACGGGGCCATCTGAATGCTAGAATGGTAGTTGTTGTTATACGCAAACTCCGCCAAAGGCAAGAATTGGTCCCAATAACCACCAAACTCCAAAACACAAACCTGCAACATGTCCTCAACGACCTGAATAGTACGCTCTGACTGACCATCAGTCTATGGGTGGAAAGTTATGCTAAGGTCAACCCGGGTGCCCAACTCATCCTGAAAGGTCCTCCAAAAGCTAGACGTGAACTAAGAACCCCGATCTGATATAATAGAAACCGGCACCCCATGAGTCGAACCACCTCCTGAATGTAGATATGAGCCAACCTCTCGGCGCTAAATGAAGACTGGACATGAAGGATTGACTTGGTCAGTCGATCAACGATGACCCAAATGCTATCAACACCTCTAGAAGTCCGCGGTAGGCTAGACACAAAATCCATAGTAATGCGATCTCTGAAACTCACCACTAGGCCTCAAATGCTCGGCCTTTACCTGGCACCACGAGCAATGGGAAACAAAGTTAGCAATATCTCTCCTCATGCCACTCGACCAGTAATACTACCTCAAATCACGATACATCTTCGCTATGCCCAAATAGATAGAGTATCTAGACTCATGGGCCTCAGAAAGTATCAACTGTATCAAATCCCCAACTCTCGGAACACAGATGCGGCCGACAAATCTCAGCACTCCATTGGGATCTAAGGTAGCCTGACCACCATCACCCGCTAACACTCGATCTCTAAGGGCCACCAAGGCCTCATCCTCAAACTAACAACCATGGATCCTATCAAGCAAAGAAGACTGAACTCCCATATAGGCCAAGACTCGTCTAAAATTTGAGATATCCAACCGAACCATTTTATTGGCTAAGGAAAGTCCAACCAACCCTCATCGACAAATTTGTGATATTTGTATGGGTGATTGACAGTGGCATATTAGATTATGCACGTATAATTTCCCATCCTTTAGAGTTCAGAGCAAGTATTTTGCAAATACTTTTTGTTTCGCTAACTAGAATACTCTCGTATAACATGCATCGGATGTTAGCTTACTTGTCCATGGTTTTGTAGATATTGTGATGCATTCAACTACTAAGTTCATATCCAGTCATAGTGATCGCATGGCTGGTGTACTTGTCATCAGAAGAGAAAGGTTTTTTCCTCTATTTCGTATACAGTTCATAATTTGATTTATTGTTATCTTATAGGTTTTTCCTCTATTTCGCATACTGTTCATAATTTGATTTATTGTTATCTTATGGTTGTATATTCTTAGATTTCTTGGGTCTTTTTTGGTGGCCTAAACCAACAATCACATTAGGAGCTTGAATGTAGTGAAACATGAGTTTGTAAGTAGACCCATTATTGGTTTCTCTAGCAATGAATCACTCACGTAACTCATAGTGAAACTCTAGAACTATTCAACAATAAGTAGCAAATCTTGATATCAAGCTTCCTTTTCCTCTTCCAGTTTCTTTAAAAATAAGATTCCTATTTTATTTGGACTAGATTAAAGGACGTAAAAGATGATAGTCTCGCAATTCCCAGAATTCTTTACTTTGAATAAGGGTGCCTTCACTGAGGCACGAGAATGAGCCTTCAAAAAATCTTAGTATACTTACGCAAGGTTGTATGCAAGTAAAAAATGGATCCCTTTCATATGGCGTAAGGTGTGTGCAAGAAGTACTCTCTATGCAACACCTTATAGACCCTACAATGCACAAATTTGTGAAAATACTTCGTGACACTGAAATTCTCTTTCGAAATGAACCCGTTGCCCTTATAATTGACTAAGAAGTTAAAGAATTCTTTTTGTTGTTATTGATACTTGATAAAGTTAATTAAAGTTTAAGAAATCAATTCATTGACAAGTCTATATTTGAAAATCTTTAGTTAGTTATGTATAGCCTATTGAACGTAAATGATGTCTGATGCCTTGTTTCTCTTTGAACATCTCAAGTGTCCTTTTTGACAATTTGCTTATCACTTTTCCTACTTAACCAGCTTGGCGAAGGAGGTGCACATCCTACAAATTGATGAAGGTGCAGGGTTAGCATCGTTCAATTGTTGGCTTTGTTTGAGAGGAATCAAAATAATTGCTCTTTGCATTGAAAAATAACAAGTTTAAGTTTTTTTGGTTTTTTTTTTGTGAAATTAGTGGTCTCACCACTCGTTCTAGAAACATATATGCCTACCTGCGCCTTTGTTAATCTATTATTCTTGACCCTATATATTTTCATGATTATGGCATGCATACTCCTGCATCTTCATCTTTATATTGTGCGGAGAAGTTAGGTTGTTTGTAAAATTTTGACACATCACAGTTTTCTAACTAAATAATTTCAATATCTTGTAGAAGAATGCACAAAAGATCGTTGAATATTTTTTGAAGGTGAATTATGCAAGTCTGCCTGGGAGGTCTTTGCATTTCTCTCTGGTATTCAAACAAGTCATTTTTTTGGGAATTTTGAACTAAGGATCTATGGTTGTTGGTATCTTATCATGATGAAGCTCTCCCTTGTAACTTACTATTAAAATGTTGATCAATTTGTAGGCTATGGGTGCAAGATCGGTGCTTACACGTTATATTTTCAGTTTCATTTATTTTAGGAGTATTGACTCTATTTTTTAAGTTAGCCTTGATAAATTATCTTTTTGTTAAATTTTTTATAATTTTGTGAAATTATATTTAGGGAAAAGGGTCTGAAAAATTGTTACGACCCAAAACGAGTCATGAGTGATACCAAGGAATCCAAAACCTAACATATATTAATTGTTAAACTTACAAAATACAAACCAAGATAATTTGGGAATTGAGTTCTTTGAGATAGAGTACATAACGTTGTTTATATATATTTATTTTTCTTTAATGTTACCATGCCGGAACGTGACACTCGATCCAATAATATCGTGTCGAAATGTGACACCCCGATCAAATAATATCGTGTCAGAACGTGACACCTTGATCAAATAATATCGTGTCGGAACGTGACACCTTGATCAAATAATATTGTGTCGGAACGTGACACACCATTCCAATAATATCGTGTCAGAACGTGACACCCCGATCCAATAATACCATTAATTTATCATTTATTATCACCACTTTTCACTGCATTAACAATATTTCATCAAACCTTCTTTATTCAAGGCATCACTTCCATAGAGAAGGTTCAAGATTATAAATTTCACGGTCTCAAGATTTCAGACCAATCACAAATCACACAATCCAGCCACACAATCAAGCACATAGAAAACTTCACAATATCACTCAATGAATAGCAATCGCTATTAAGAGTCTATCTATCACATAGAATAAATCATAACCTACCTCCACCGAAGAACCGAAGTCAAGCAAGCAGTCTCCAATACTTTTCCTTTCCTCAATGCCTCTGAAACTTTTCAATCTATCAAATATATAATATTCATAAGTTAATGAGTCCATTGACACCCATATAACTATATGTCTAGCCTAGACCAAAAACTCACCCAAATCTATAGTCAAATTCCTAAACTTTGTTACACTAATTTATCAAGTCTCATATGTCTCAAATTTCAAGTCTAGGGTTAACTCTATATTCTTCAAAATAACTTAATCTAATGATATTCATATTACACCTAATAATTAATTGTCTATCTCAATATATCGAAAATTAAATTACAATATGATAACAAATAAAAGAAATCAATAATCAACCCCCCACTATACGAAACAGTATTTAACCTGCATACAAAGACTAATCAGAACCTAATTATAATCTTAGCAATTCATTCCTATATAATATTTTCCCATTATTTGTTTATCATTGCCTATCAATGTATCATAATTTGCCAACTCAAAATTGTCCTTTTTAGGAACCATTACAACATAATACCCCAATTTAAGTGTTAATTCTTTTCCTCCAACCAATAAGAACACACGCCACACATCCCTTCACAAGTCAATATAAACAACCAACATATAACAACGAGATAATTAAGCCACAACAATTCAATAGTAAAAGTTTAGCCAAAAATTCTTACCTAAAGGAAGAGCACTTTGTGCTCACGTTCTTTTCCAACAGCATATGATTTAACGTCATACACATTGTGCAGTCTCCATAAATAATATAAGCCTAATTTATTTTCACATGGGTTAAATTGTATATGACATTAAATAAATTATGGACTTGACCCATTAATCATTAACTAAATTTATTATTTAATAAATATCCACCAACTAAATAATTGGAGATAAATAGTTCAACATCACCATTTAAAATTTATGGGAGGAGTCATTATAGTTCTAGTACTCAAAACAACCTAATGGGTCGTTACATTAGATATCAATTTACCCATCGTTCGTCCTCGAACAATCAAAGAAGGCGAGGGTAAGAAACGGTGCTTGAATTGACAAAAAGGTGTGGATATCTTCTTATGCATATCAACCTCAGTCTCTCAAGTGGAATCCTCAACCGGATGATTTTTCCACTTGACCCTCACAAAGGCAATCTCTCTTGACCTGAACTTGCGGACCTCCCTATCTAGAATAGTTATAGGCTCTCCCTCGTAAGATAGATTCTCATTAACAGAATCCAATTTCTACAAATAATGTAGTTCCCATCACCATGTTATTTCTTCAGCATAGACACACATAACACTGGATGCGCTCCTGGATGAATTTCACTTTCGAACGGTTCTCTGAAAATATCAGTACCCAAGATCTCACCTCAAATTAATCAAACCAACCGATTGGAGACATACAGATACAATGCCTCAAATGGAGCCATATCAATACACGAGTGGTAGCTACTATTGTATGTAAACTCAACTAACAAAAAAAATATTCCCAATAACCATCAAAGTTAATCATACTCACGTCCACAACATGCACTCAAAGACCTTGACACAATCATTAGAACGAATATTTTCTCCCATAGCCATGAAAAATTCCCGGGTCAATACTGGCTACAACCAGAAGTGAACCTGAATCAACCACCACACACTCATAAATATAATGCACAAACCATCATAAATCATATCAATATTTCCTTCTCACAACATAAACTTTCCACGAGCTTAAGTTATAAGAAGAAAAATTGATCTTTTGACATCATGTACTTATCAAGGGAGAACCAAACTTATTTAACCCAAGAAAGGAACGAATCAAGTAACCATTCATCGAGCGATACGCCCAAGCATATAGAACCTCTAACAATACTATCGAAATGCAAGATTAGTAGTTGTGATTGTAGATCACCCTTAAGAATGGTAGAACTTGACATAATTGTCCCCACATTCAGTCACACTCAATTACAACATGTCCTCAAAGACTAGATAAATATTAAGACTGTCAGAGAATTGTAAATACCCATGATAACTCTACCATAAAATTCTCATAAACAAGGTGGTACATGTAGGACCATTTCAACTACTCCAAGACAACACTAAATATGTCAAATTTAAAATAATCAAGTCTGCCCAAACATTTTATCCTACCAAGAGAACATCACAGGATCGGTACACCCGATCCACCACTAAGAATCCACCCACAGAAGTAAAAACACGCATGAGTATATGTCGCTAATAATATTTCAAACCATGTCTGAAATGAAGTATGTGGTAACATAATTATGTACGAAACCAAGGTCGAAGAAAACAAGATACTCCTTCCATAGTGCCTATATCAAACATTTCCATTCATATAACTTCATCTCCTTGATTTTTAGCCACCCACAACAACCAGTGTAGTCCCATTACAATTGTACACATACTCAATTCATCAAACCCCACATACTTCTCACAGTACTCTACTAATACCAACAATCTTAATACTAACAGAACATCAAAACCACTCCGACCATTTACCTTACTCTAAACCAAAACTTTTAAGTGAAACCCTTCCTTGTGCCCTTTAAAAATCAAAAGTAACAAATTTTATGACCAAAACCATGCATAAGTCCTTCCAAATGCTCAATACCCAATTCAATCGATCATTTCTTATCTTACAAATTCATATCTTGACAAAATGTATCACTACGAATGTAGACTTACAATTGAAAAAAAAAATTGAATTGTGAATCCAACTGTGTAATTCAATCCCCTTATCTATCAATATTAGCTCATGCCTCGAAGATTCTTATGATTTCATATATCTTAGCATATCATTGATCGACTCTCCATCGATCTTACCATATCCTTCACTAAAAATCCAACTGTACTCATTACCAAACTCAAACCACAAAATAACTTATCATCACACTCAAGCTAGACGTATGTACACTTCTTTGTCAAGTCTTATCCACTAGTTTTTAACCAATATGATGAACACGTGACACTATTACCATAACCAGAGCAAAACAGATGAAATCACGCGTCTCTAAATCCAATTCTCAACTCCTCTGAAGATACCTTTTTACCCCTTGCAATTAGAGAAAAATATTTTTTCTCTCACCTCTTTCTGAAGGTAATCCTACATTCCATTAATTATTATTTATTTATTTATTATGACTCTAGCTCCTTTAAATTCTATTTGAGCGGTACCCCAACATCTCTCAAAACCTTCTATACAACCACGTTACTCATTGAATAGTAGAAAATCACAACCTTAGATACTCACAAGTCATCATTACCTTACAGAATTCGTTTAACCAACAATTTGTATTCTATAGTTGCATCTCAATCACAATCCATCACTAACTCATATTACCATCATGCTCAGTAAGCCCTTGTCATCACCACGAAGTGAACCTTTTCCTCGACATGACATCTCAATCCAGTTATACCAATCAGATTCAAAGGACTTACCCAGTTTTATATACACTTTCTAACTAAAATCTCCAATTGCATTCACCCTAGTATACTCACTGACTCTCTTTATCCATAAGTTTGTCATTACGGTATCAATCCACTCCTTTGGAGTTTTAAGATAAAATCACCAATCCTCCTTTAAAATCCTCAAGATACACTTCACAATCTAAATGCATTAATATTGTACCAAATATCCACCACTAAAATCATTCTTAAAAATAATGCTTAACCCAAGCATCTGTAGTAACAAATTAGTTGATTTCTCAAACTTGAATGCAACACTGAATCTCATTATCTGAACATGTCATACAATTGGTAACTCCTTAAGTAGTTTGTATTCATACTTGATAATCGACGTATTTGTTTTCGCGTAACACTAGTACTACCACACCATAAAAGTTCGTTAGATACCTCACTAGAACACATCATACCTATCGATAAGATCATAGCCAAATAGCCCACACATTTCTACCCATTGAATAACTGTAAAACATTACCAAATTTGTTATGTCTTTAGCTCAAGCCATTTACATTCTTTCTTAGATCAGATCGATAACAAAAGTAACACAGTTCATAAATCTAGCCAAATAAGCATTGGTACTATTGTAGTAGTCGTATCATAACCCTCTTTAATATAAAATCAATCCATGAAATCGTAGTATAGATTCTAACCTCAATTGGCGCAACCTAATTTCATCATTCGCTAAACAACCCATACATGTTATGAAAACTTTACTAACTGCATTTTCCAAAGTAATGGTGTTCATTATCTAGTCGTCCCTTACGAAATTTCTTGTATACTGTCACTTTGGCAAAGTCATCTGACTTCACCCCCCCTCTACCTCCATCACAAAATCAATTACTTCCTAAAAAGATTTTGCTAAAGCAACCACTTATAAAACTTGAATATGCAATTCTTACCTTAATCTTTTTACAAATTAAAGCAGTGAATTCGGTCTTCCAGACTGAAGTAAAGCTGAGTCACATATCTAGATAAAGTACCAAAATTTGGTCTCATAGGTTGTACCACATATCTTCTGTTTCTCTATATTCAGGAAACCATCTCTCCTCCTATCGCTCAAAGTTTAGGGTATATAATTGGATGAAGAAACTAGAAAATGTTGTCTAAGTCATAGGTAGTGCCTTTACTAATCACCACAGTGCGCGTCTCCCTGAAACTAGTATATCACAAACTCAACACTAAGCCTCTCCATTATATTCATTTTATGAAGCAACTCAAAACAATCAACAATGAAAGCATAAGCATCTTCATAATCAGTACCCATGAAGAATAAGGGTTTCAACTTTATGAACATAATAAAAAAAATCATGTTGATCACTAGTGATTACAGGCCCTGTAGTCAATCGAGAAAGTATACCTATTTTCAAGGACACATTTTTTTTCTTTTTCTGGTGTTGCTGTTTCAACTTTTAATACTCTAGTACTAACCATATGTGAAATAGAGTGAAGAAGTTCAGATATCAATTTGTATCACCTAGATACCAATTGGATTCAAGTAGTAGCACAAAAAGAAGAAGGAATGAAGTTTTCCTAAAGTCTTATAGTCTCTCGAAGAAAAGTAAAGGCGTTCCCGTACCGTTCTGCAAGATTCTACTAGATTTGTCCTTGTTTGATGAGATCACCGAACCTAAATCTCTGATACCAAGTTTCTCACGACCCAAAACGAGTCATTAGTGATACCCACACTTAACCTCCTAATTGGGCAAATCAAGGAATCCAAACCCCAACATATATTAATTGTTACACTTACAAAATACAAATCATAATGAGGAAGCTCAATCTTATTATATATCGTTCCCCAAAACCTGAAAGTCATCACCTCAAAGACATCTAATCTCCAAATACTAAGTCTAAGATTATTAAAGACATCAAAATAAATTAATAAAGTAATTTGTGTCCGAAAACAAAGGACATCATGCCATTACTGAGAGAATCCAACACGAGCTAGAATGGATAGCTCACCCGGAACCTGATGTGCTGGAGACTGGCTAGAGCTGAGGGCAATTTGAAGTCAATAGTACACTCGCTGCACTCCACAAAAGAAAAACAAAGAAAAACACAAGTAGGGCTCAGTACAAGGAAACATATACTGAATAGATATCATCGGTCAACTCAAAATAGAGACTAATATGCAATGAGTAATAGTATAAAATCAACTATGACACTTAGTAGGTGGCAAGCAACAAACAACATGAACCAGTGACAACAACACTAAAGTAAGTACGTAATCAATCAACAATATTGCGATCATACTTGAGGACTCATGCCTCCCAACCAAGATATTTTGGGAATTGAGTTCTTTGAGATTGAGTACATTACGTTGTTTATATATATATATATATATATATTCCTTTAATGTTATCATGCCGGAACGTGACACCTGATCCAATAATACTGTGTCGGAACGTGACACTCCGATCCAATAATAGTGTGTCGGAATGTGACACCCCGATCCAATAATACCGTATCAGAACGTGACACCCCAATCCAATAATACCATTAATTTATCATTTATTATCACGACTTTTCACTGCATTACCAATATTTCATCAAGCCTTCTTTATTCAAGGCATCACTTCCATAGAAAAGGTTCAAGATTATAAATTTCATAGTCTCAGGATTTCTGACCAATCACAAGCCACACAACCACACAATCAAGTACATAGAGAACTTCACAATATCACTCAATGAATATCAATTGTTATTAAGAGTCTATCTATCACATAGAATAAACCATAACCTACCTCCACCGAAGAACCGAAGTCAAGCAAGCTACTTCGCCAATACTTTTCCTTTCCTCAATGCCTCCGAAACTTTCCAATCTATCAAATATATAATAATCGTAAGTTAACGAGTCCATTGACACCCATATAACTATATGTCTAGCCTAGACCCAAAAACTCAACCAAATTTATAGTCAAATTCCTAAACTTTGATACCACTAATTTATCAAGTCTCATATGTCTCAAATTTCAAGTTTAGGGTTAACTCTATATTCGTCAAAATAACTTAATCTAATGATATTCATATTACACCTAATATTTAATTACCTATTTCAATATATCGAAACTTAAATTATAATATGATAACAAATAAAAGAAATCAAAAATCAACCCCCCACTATACGAAACAGTACTTAACCTGCATACAAAGACTAACCAGAACCTAATTATAATCTTAGCAATTCATTCCTATATAATATTTTCCCATTATTTGTTTATCATTGCCTATCAATGTATCATAATTTGCCAACTCAAAATTGTCCTTTTTAGGAACCATTACAACATAATACCCAATTTAAGTGTTAATTCTTTTCCTCCCACCAATGAGAGCACACGCCACACATCCCTTCACAAGTCAATATAAACAACCAACATTTGACAACGAGATAATTAGGCCACAACAATTCGATAGTAAAAGTTTAGCCAAAAATTGTTACCTAAAGGAAGAGCACTCAGTGCTCACGTTCTTCTCCAACGGCATATGATTTAACGCCGACACATTGTGCAGTTTCCATAAATAATATAAGCCTAATTTATTTTTACACATGGGCTAAATTGTATATGACATTAAATAAATTATGGACTTGGCCCATTAATTATTAACTAAATTTATTATTTAATAAATATCCACCAACTAAATAATCGGAGTTAAATAAATAGTTCAACATCACCATTTAAAATTCACGGAAAGAGTCATTATGGTTCTAGTACTCAAAACGACCTAATGGGTCGTTACAATAATTCTTCAACTTTGGTCGAAATTGTTGTTACGAAACCAAACTTTATGGAAGACCTTTTACCCCCCACCCCCACACTATCTAATAGTGTATTTTAAAGGTATATATGTGTCCACGTGGACACGTTACTATTTATAATGATGCATTATTTATGGTATGTCCACGTGGGCACATATATACCTTTAAAATAAACTATTAAATAGTGCAGGGGGGTAAAAGGTCATTTCCAAAGTTCGGTATTGTTACAACAATTTCGGTCAAAGTTCAGATGTATTTCAAACATTTTTTCCTTACATTTATAAAATTCATCTGAGAAAATGGAAAATGACCCCCCAATCTATTACCAAATTTTCAACTACACTTGTACTTCACGAGGGTTCTATTACCCCCCCCCCCCTCCCCCCCGAGCTATTTTAAAGTGAAATTATTTCCTCCCTAAAATGTCATTACCAGATATATTTCTTGTGGTGAAATACACGCACTTGACACACGTGTATATCACATTTAATATTGTTTTAAGAAAAAAAATCCTCCTCCTTTCTCCTTTCTTCCCAAATCATTTCTTCAACCCTAACTATAATAAACACCATTTTTTACCTCAATAAATTTTTATACCTCTAATAATTTATAAGAACAGAAATCAAGGTCGTCTTTTCATCCACTCTGAATCTATGAGACCTAGAAGATAACAGTCCTTATCAAATCTTTCATTCAACCAATTCAACAATTTTTTCATTTTTTTTTTTTAAAAAATTGTTCTATTTTTGCACACTCCCATAAGATAGAAAATGTTTTGTTATTCTCATGAATGAGCTGAGCTTGGTTTGGAAAAAGTCAAAAAAAAATTGCAGAAGGACTATTTTTAAATAATGGGATGTTTTCTTCTTTTTTTCTGAAAAAATAATGGGGGTGTGGAATTTGAAGGAAATGTGAGCTATATAAGTCATGTCAGCGACTAAGTGAAAGATGATCAATTTGAGACGAATTTGTAACACCACTTTGAGAAACTTCTCTCTCTTCCTCATTCTTTCTGCTTCTAAAATTTTATAATTAATTACTAATTTGAGTTTTTTATTTTGATTTTTCATGGATTTTAGGAGAACATGTAGGATCCCTTTTTTTTAAAAAAAATGTAGATGAAATTGGTTTGTTTTAGTTCCTTCTAATAAGTTTGAAAATATGTTTTTAAAAATACAACTAGTTCACTTTGATTTTGTTACTATTGATTTCATGATGGTAAAAAAATTAATTAATCGGTGCTTTTTTAAAAAAATAAATTTAATTTGTTAGCTATATTCTAAATAAGTCTATTGAGAGATTATTTATTCATAAAATGCATTAGTTGTTGATAATTTTTATACCAAACATTCATTGATAAAACTTCAACAACGATAATGGTGAAGAAAGTATAATTGTATGGATAAATAAGAAGAAAGAGCAAATCAAAGAAAAAAAACAAAAATTAAAAAGAATAGACAACTCACTCTCAAAGAGAGTGAAATATATATACTTAAGGGGTTATTTATTCCATTTTAAAGTAGTTTAGGAGGTAATAGGACTCCCGTGAAGTATAGATATGTAGTTAAAAATCCGGTAATAGGCTAGGGTTTGACCATTTTCTCTATTAATTTTTTTGTAAAAACATGCATTTCAAGATGTTGATAGAATTTGTGTACTTTTAATTTTTATGATTAATTTCAATTAAAATATACTAAATTGAAAAATATAAATCAATTGTTTTATAATATTAGTTAAGAACTTGTGTTTATTAATTAATATATTTTAAAACGACAATATATATCTTAAATATTCAATTAAATATCATTTATAAAGGCCTTAATATGTCTAATATAATTTTTTAATTTTAAAATTCAATATAACCTTATGATTTACACTTGTGCAACCAAATAGTACGCTTGCATTTTTAATTTCAAAAATTCAATTTAACTTCATGATACCTAATTTGGTGATTTATTTTTTTGCTTGAATATTTTTCTCCCATCTAAAAAATATATCATGTATTCATAAAACGATATTTATTCGCTATCCTGTAATTCGTAATAGCTTATCTAGTACTCCCTCTGTCCCTTATTACTTGTCCACTTTTGAATTGGCACACCTATTAAGAAAATAATTATTGACATAGTGAGTTTACCATTTTACCCCTATTAATTATGAAGTGGATGAATTAAAAATTTAATATTTTCAAAAAGTTCTACCTTTTTCAAAGTAATTAACTAAGGGTGTAATAGGAAAACACAAGTTGTCCTTTCTTGATTTGTCAAAATGGACAAGTAATTAGGGACAACTATAAAAGGAAAAGTGAACAAGTTAATAGGGACAGAGGGAGTAATAAATCTTTGTTGTGTGAAATTTTTTTACCACCCAACAAATATCATCCTAATATCATTAATTGACACATTCTTTGTCACATGAGTCATAATAAATTATTCGACGACAAACTTTTGTCGCGTATATATTTTTCTCAAACAAAAATATAATCACGTGACTTATGATAGATTATCTAACGGTTGTTCTTTTTCGTGGGAGTATTTTTTTCCACTTATCAAGTATCATCCCACCTCATTAAACGACATATTATTATCACATTATTCATAATTACATAGTTGTTAACATGTTTTTTCTCTTGTGAATTCTCCTATCACAATTTTTCATTTTTGTTGACCAATATGTTTATTTCTACGTGACTTATGATAAATTATCTATTGAATAAATTTTTTTCGCGTGAATACTTTATTTCCACTTGTCAAATATTATCCACCTTACTAAACGACATATCATGACCACGTTATTTGTGATTGCCTAACTGTTATGTGTTTTCTCTTGTGTGTATCCCCCTGTTAATTTTTTTTTCATGTTCATTAATCAATATGTTCATTTCCACGTGACAACTTACTTGACAAATAATATTTTGTATACTTGTCAAATATCACTACTATAATAACACAACAAATTCACAGTCACACTGATCATTTTTCGTTATAATAAAATTAAAGTGCACAAAATTATATATGTTGGGATAATATTATATAAATAATCGTCTTACTTTTTGAATTGTTTTCAAATTTTTGCATTTTTACGTAGTTTATATAGTTTTTTATTGGATTTGTTGGCACAATTTTTGCACATTTATGTGCATATTTTTTTGTTTTAGTGATTTAATTAATAATTTATTTTTAATTTTTGTGTACAGCTAAATTAAGACAATTAAAATAAAATTAAAAAAACTATAAGTTATTGTTGAATTTTGTAATAGTATGATAAACATGAATGATTTTTTCTTTTTCGTTTGTGTTTTTGTTTTTTAGAAAGTACATACTTTTTTATATGATAAATTTATCAAAGAAAATATCACTAAAGGTTATGACTTTGGAATGCGTAATATTCTAAATAGAAATTTTAATCTAACTAAATTGTACATGTCCTAATTAAAACATTTCCCTCTATTTTTTCTACTATATAGAAATGTGAAGTTTGAGGACGACCAAGAACACTATCGTAAATTTACTCCCTGACTGATATTTCAACTTTTATACCGAAAGTTTGAAACATCTCTTCTATTTTGGAAGCTTCCAGAGTTCCATTCGAAGGCACACACTCTATAAACCTCTCATCTCATTTTACAAGAGAAGTGAGGAGTAGTATGTCAAACCTCACATTTCTATATAATATATTAAAATAATAATAATGAAATTTGATATTTCTTATAATTTAAGGTATGAAAATTTAGAGAAGAGCTATCATGGGTATTTACAGTTGTCCGACAATCTTAAGATTTGTGTAGTCATCGAGGTTATATTTCGATTATGTGTGATTGAATGTGGGTATCATTGGGTCTAACTCTAACATTATTAAGGATTATCTATAATCACACTACTAATCTAGCATTTCAACAGTGTTGTTAGAGGTTATGTATGCTTGGGTGTATCACTCGATGGGTGGCTACTTGATCATTTCCTTCTTTTGGTTAGATAAGTTTGATGTCTAAAGATCAAAATTTTATAACTTAAGCTCATGAAAAGTTTATGTTGTGAGAAGGAAATATTGATAAGATATATGATGGTTTGTGCACTATAAGTGTGTGGTGGTTGGTTCAGATTCACTTCTGATTGTAGCTAGTATTGATTCAGGATTTTATCATTATTATGTGAGAAAATATTCCACCTAATGGTTGTGTCAAGGTCCTTGAGAACATGTTGCGGATGTGTATACGATTAACTTTGGTGGTTATTGAGAATAGTTTTGTTGTTAGTCGAGTTTACATTCAACAATATATATTTATCATTCAAGTATTGAGATGACCTTATTTGAGATATTGTATGAGAGGATGTGTAGGTCTTCAATTGATTGGTTTGATGCATTTGAGGTGAGAACTTGTGGTACTGATATTTTGAGGGAACCGCTAGAAAAGGTAAAATTCTTTCAACTTAGAGCAGGCAGAAGTATTATGCATACCGAAAGGTCAGGGACTTTTTATTTATGGAGGGAGTGCAAGAGTTGCTAAAGGATTCACCCATGAAGGGTGTGATGAGGTTTGGTAAGCGGGTTAAGCTTAGATCACGGTATATTTGAATGTTTAAAGTTCTTAAGTGTGTGAGAGAGGTGGCCTATGAATTGACTTTGCCCTAGTGTTTCATGTGTCTATGTTGAAGAAATATCATAGTGATGGGAACTATATTATTCGTTGGGATTCAGTCCTACTTTATGAGGATTTGTCTTATGAGAAAGAGCTTGTAGCTATTCTAGATAGGGAGGTCCGCAAGTTGAGGTCAAAGGAGATTGCATTTATCAAAGTTCAGTGGAAAAATCGTTCAGTTGAAGAGTCCATTTGGGAGAGTGAGGTTGATATGCATGAAAGATATCCACACATTTTTATCGATTGGGGTACTTTTTTTTTACTCTCGCCTTTTTGATCGTTCGAGGACGAACGATGGGTAAATTGGTATCTAATGTAATGACTCATTCGGTCGTTTTGAGTACAAGAGCTTTTTATTTCATAAATACTTTTCGATAGATTCTAAATTGATATTTTGGACTATTCGTAACCACAATTATGAAATTTAAGGGGGTAGTTTAAATAATTAATTTAGTTGGTGGTTAAAGAAAATAATATTAACATTAATAGTGGGTCACTTTTACCACTTTTATAATTACTCTTTAAATAATTAAGGTAGTAAATAATTTGTAGAAGAAAAGAGAAGAGGGGAAGAGGAAAACAAAGAGAAAGCGGCGACATCAAAGATCGATTTTACTGGTACACTTCTTTATAATTTATTAACTATCTAATTTTGAATTGAATATAGTACTTATGTAATATCAAATAGATAACATTGATAATTGTATAAAGTTGGTGGATTTGGTGTCAGTGGGTATATATGTTGAATGATTGGAGAATTGAAAAAGGGCAAAGTTGAGAACGTGATGATTGGGTAAAGTGGATTTGGTGTCAGTGGGTATTTATTAATATTTTATTCTCACATTATAAACTATATTTTGATATATTGAGATAGGTAATTAAATATAGGTATATCGAATTATTTAAATTCCATTAAAGTTATACTAATTGGAGGGATTAAGACTTACCCTTAGGTTTGAACTTTAGGAAATTGATTATAGAATTAGGAGAATTTTAGGGTCTAGGCTAGACATATAGTAATAGGGGTGTCTATAGACTCGTTAACTTAGAAATTATGCATGTATAATTAATGGATTGAAAATGTTCGGAAGCATTGAGGAAAGGAAAAACATTGGAGAAGTAGCTTGCTTGACTTCGGTTCTTCGGTGGAGGTAGGTTATGGTGTTGTTCTATGTAATAGATAGACTCTTAATAGTGATTGATATTCATTGAGTGATATTGTGAAGTTTTCTATGTACTTGGTTGTTCTGGTTTGGATAATATATGTGTTGTTCTGATTGGTCTGTAATTCCAAGATCGCGAAGTCTATAATCTTAAACTTGTTGTATTAAAGTGACGCCTTGAATAAAGAAGGCTTAATGAAATATTGTTAAGGAATTGGAAAGAGATGAGAAAGAATGACAAATGAATTAATGGTATTATTGGATCGGGTGTCACGTTCCAACACGGTATTATAGGATCGGGTGTCACGTTTCGACACAATATTATTGGATCGGGTGTCACATATTGTGATTGATTACGCACTTGCTTCAGTTGTCACTTGTTCATGTTGTTTGTTGCTTATCATCTGCTAAGTGCTATAGTTGATTTTATACTATTACTTTATGCATATTAGTTACTATTTTGAGTCGACCGATGATATCTACTCAGTACAGGGTTCTTTGTTTTCCTTTTGTGGAATGCAACGAGTGTACCAACGACTTCGACTTGCCCTCAGCTCTAGTCAGTCTCCAGCACCTCAAGTTCTAGGGTGAGCTATTCTCGTGTTGTATTCTCTTGGTCATGGCATGATGTCCTTAGTTTTCAGACACAAACTATTTTATTTATTTATCCTATTGTCTTTGATACTCTTAGACTTAGTAATCGGAGATTAGATGTCCTCGATGTGATGACTTTCAAGTTTTGGGAAACGATATTTAATTAGATTTTGAGCTTCCGCATTATGCTTGTATTTTGTAAATTGGGGTTAAATTTGTTGGTTCACCCACCTAGGAGGTTAAGTGTGGGTGCCACTCATGACTCATTTTGGGTCGTGACGTTTTAATTTTGATTTCATCTTAAATTCCACTTCATCTTCCACCCCCAACTTTCACATGATTCATCCCTCAATTTTCTTTCTTTTTCTTCACCTCCCACCCTCACCCCACCACCCACGTCAAGTTGAACCCTTCTCTCATTTTTTTTATATTTTTTTCTTCTTCTTCTCTCATCAAATTCTTATTTCAGTGATTTATTTTATTATAAAAGAATTCATACTATTTTCTAGAAATTATTGAATTATTGATAACAAAACTAACTATTTTTCTAAGAAAAGTTAAAATTTTGAAGGTATCATCAATTATTCTTTATCATATAACTTCAAAATTAGAAATGATAATTTTAAAAGAACCAATGAATTCCCCGAAAATTGAAAGAACTTAATTGAAATTAGATATAAAAAAAAACTATATGATACAAATCTAATGGATTTATCAAATTGTTCGAAATGTTAGAAAATATTTAGGTGAAGTTTTGTAATTAAAGAGAGTAAAATTAATAGTAGTAAAAAAAGAAGAAGGTGAAGTTGTGGTAAAGATGGTGACATTAAAAGTGAAAAGGCTTCAATGGAGATGACAATGAATTTTTGAAGAATCCTCCGACTTATATTGGTGAATTAACTGAGGATGCATATGAATTTATAGTTAATTGTCAATAGAGGTTGCATAATCTTGGATTAGTGGATTCTCATGGAATTGACTACACAGCGTTTCAGATGACTGGCTTTACCAAGCAGTGGTGGAGGGATTATATTAGTAGTAGGCCAGCTGGATCCCCTCCACTATCATGGACTCAGTTTACTCAGGTATTTCTAGCCAAGTTTGTTCCATACAGTGAGAGGGAGCGTAAGAGGGCCGAGTTCGAGGGTTTGCAGCAAGATGGTATGTCAGTCGCAGAGTATGAGGGTAAATTCCATGCGCATGCTTTGATGATACTTCCCACAAAGAGTGAGCAGGTTTGTTAAGGGGCTGATTATTCTGATTCGTATGGGAGTTTCTCAGGTTGCTACTTCTGGTGTTTCGTTCCAGAAGGTGGTAGATGCTGCTAAGGAGTTTGAGATGATTCAACGCGAGGGATTTGAATAGGGTGAGGGTAAGAGGACCATCATTCAGGTGATTATGGCGGTGCTCCGCCTAGGAGTCGAGGTTACTTAGGGAGAGGTTATCACTCTCAGTCTAGCAGACCCATTCTTGCTGCTATACCAGCGTCTGAGGCTGGTTACGCTGGGCATAGTTCTTCAAGTTTGGTGCATACTTAACATGGTTCATCTTCTAGACCTGTAGGCCGTGGAGGACATTCTGTTCATTCAGATTCCTCTCATCAGCCTACGTCTCGCAGGGGTTGTTTTGAGAGTGGTGATATGGGACACTTTCTGAGAGATTACCCTAGAACCAGACGTGGTGGCTTGCATCAGGGTTCTCAGGCTTCTACTTTCAGGGTTGCATAACCTCCAACTAGGGGAGGTGTACAAAGTGGCAGAGGTGGTTCTCATTCAGGTAGAGGTGGTTCTCCTTCTGGTCGAGGTGGTGCTCGTGGAGGTTTACAATCTGAGGGAGGTCGTTCTCATTGTTATTTTTCCGGGTAAGCCAGAGGCTGAGGCTTCAAATGTTGTTATCACATGTATTATTTCAGTTTGTCATCGACCAGTTACTGTATTATTTGATCCAGGCTCTACTTATTCTTATGTGTCCACATATTTTGCTTTTGAGTCTGGATATATTATGTGAGTCTCTTGATTTGCCGGTACATGTTTCTACTCATGTTGGGGATTCTATAGTGGTAGATCGGGTGTATCGATTATGTATAGTTACCTTGATGGATATGACACTCATGCAGATTTAAAGGACTTAGATAAAGTAGATTTTGATGTGATTCCTGGTATGGATTGGTGATAAGGTAGATTTTGATGTGATTCTTGGTATGGATTGGTTATCTCCTTATCACACAATTTTATATTGTCATGCCAAGACAGTTACATTAGCTATGCCTGGAATTCCTATAGTAGAATGGAGAGGTTCCCTTAGTCACCCTCCTAAAGGGGTGATATCATTTCTTAAGTTTCGTCACTAGGTAGAGAGAGGATGTTTGGCTTACTTGACGCACATTCAAGATACTAGTGTTGAGACTTCTATGCTTGAGTCTATTCATGTGGTGATTGAATTTTCGGTGGTATTTTCGATAGATTTACCAAGTCTTCCACCTGATCGTGATATTGATTTTTGTATTGACGTAGAGTGAGGCACTCAACCTATTTCCATTCTTCCTTATCGTATAGCACTAACTGAATTGAAAGAGTTGAAGGAGCAGTTGCAGGATTTGTTAAACAAGGGTTTTATAAGACCGAGTGTATCTCCTTAGGGTGCTCCAGTGTTATTTGTGAAGAAGAAAGATTGATCGATGTGTATGTGTATTGACTATCGGCAGTTGAATAAGGTTACCGTCAGAAATAAGTACCCAATACCTCATATTGATGATTTATTTCATCAGCTGCAAGGTGCTTCAGTTTTCTCCAACTGAGATTCGGAGTTTCTTCGGCCTTGCATGTTATTATCGGCGATTTGTAGAAGGGTTCTCATCCATTGCATCCCCATTAACTAGATTGACCCAGAAGGAAGTGACGTTTCAATGGTCTGACGAATGTGAGGTGAGTTTCCTAAAGCTCAAAACTTTATTGACTACTGCTCTTATTTTGACCCTACCCATGGAGGGAAAGGGTTTTGTTGTATATTGTGATGCTTCTCGAATCGGTCTTGGTTGCGTATTGATGCAGAAGAGGAAGGTAATAGCTTATTCTTTGAGGTAGTTAAAGGTTCATGAGAAGAATTATCCTATTCATGATTTGGAGTTGGCACTTGTTGTGTTTGCATTGAAAATTTGGAGGCATTATCTTTATGGTGTGCATTCTGAGGTGTTCACGGATCATCGTAGTCTCCAATATATATTCAATCAGAGGGATCTCAATTTGAGGCAGCGAAGATGGTTGGAGTAGCTCAAAGATTACGATATGACTATTCGTTATCATCCGGGTAAGGCAAATGTGATAGCAGATGCCTTGAGTCGAAAGGCAGTAAGTATGGGTAAGCTAGCCTTGTTACAGGATGACGAGCGTCATTTAGCTAGGGATGTCTAATCCTTGGCCAATAGCCTTGTGAGGCTTGATATTTCATAATCTTATAAGGTGTTGGCTCATATGAAGGCTAGGTCATCCTTGTTGGAGGAGATTTGGGCTCAACAATTTGATGATGGTGATTTATGTAAGATTAGAGACAAGGTGTCAAAAGGAGAATCCAAAGATGCAATTCTTGATATTGAGGGAGTTTTGAGGATAAAAGGTCGTATTTGTGTTCCTCGGACCGGTGAATTGACTAAATTGATCATGGAGGAGGCACATAGTTTGAGGTACTCTATTCATCTGGGGATACTAATATGTATTGTGACTTGAAGCAGCATTATTGGTGGTGTAGTATGAAGAGAGACATAGTAGATTGTGTATCTCGGTGTTTGAATTGTCACCAAGTGAAGTATGAACACCAAAAGCCTGGAGGTGTGACTCAGAGAATGCCCATACCAGAGTGGAAGTGGAAGCGTATTGCTATGGACTTTGTGGTAGGATTGCCACATACCTTGGGTAAGTTTGATGTTATATAGGTCATCGTGGATCGATTGACTAAGTCTGCACACTTCGTACCATTTCAGACTACCTATAATACAAAGAAGTTAGCCAAGATCTATATTCGAGAGATAGTTCGTTTGCATGCGGTTCCCCTTTCTATTATTTCCGCACAAAATTTACAGTTCATTTCTGGCGGTCTATGCAGAAGGAGTTGGGCACTCGGGTCGATCTTAGTACAACTTTTCACCCTCAGACTGATGGTCAGTCTGAACGGACTATTCAGGTTCTTGAGGACATGTTGCGGGTGTGTGTGATCGACTTTGGTGGTCACTGGGATCAGTTCTTGCCATTACGGAGTTTGCTTACAATAAGAGTTACCATTCGAGCATTGAGATGACACCATTTGAGGCTTTGTATGGTAGGAGATGTCGATCTCCAATTGGTTGGTTTGATGCATTTGAAGTTAGACCGTGGGGTACATATTTGTTGAGGGAGTCCTTGGACAAGGTCAAGTTGATCCCATATAGACTTCTCATGGCTCAGAGTAGGCAAAAGAGTTATACAGATTGGAAGGTTCGTGATTTCGAGTTCATGGTTGGACAGAGGATTCTATTGAAGGTTTCGCCCATGAAGGGTGTGATGAGATTTGGAAAGAAGGGCAAGTTGAGCCTAATGTATATTGGTCCTTTCGAGATTGTGGAGCATATTGGTAAGGTGGGATATCAGTTGACTTTACCACCTGGTTTGTCGGGTGTTCATTCCGCATTTCATATTTCGATGTTGAAAAAATATCATCAGGGTGGTGCTCATGTGATTCAATGGGATTCATGTGTTATTTGATCATAATTTGACTTTTGAGGAGGAGCCGGTAACCATTTTGGATAGGATAGTTCAAAAATTGAGGTAGAAAGAGATTACTTTAGTAAAGGTTCAATGGAAGCATCGTCCGGTTGAGGAGCTACATGGGAGACCGAGTCAGACATGAGGAGTAAATATCCTCAGCTTTTTGAGCGTTTAGGTACGTTCTATTCTTTTACCGTTCGAGGACGAACGTTTGTTTAAGTGGTAGATGATGTAACGAACCGCTTTTGAATACTAGAACTATTTTGACTCTTCCTGTAAAATTTAAACGAAAATTTTGAAATATTCGGTAACTACGAATATTTAGTTGATGAATAATTATTAAATAATGAATATAGTTGAATAGTTAATGGGCCAAGACCATGACTTATTTAATTCTTTTTATCACTTGGCCCACATAATTAAAATAAGTTAGAGGGGTTATTTAATATATTTTTTTTATCATAAATTGAGTAAGTAAAAGAAATAAGGGCACACAAATTTACAGGCAAAGACGTGAGAGACTCGATCAGATTGCAGGTGAGTGATGAAAAAAAATTCTAAAGTGTTTCATGCTTTAATTGCTAAGTCTCAAAATAAAATACTATTATACTAGTTAATGTTGTTAAGGAATTTGGAAGTTAGCCAAACTTGGCAGTAGTGTACCGTTAGTGTTGGTTTTTCTGGGTTTAGAGGGGGAGAAATATTTTGTTTCCTAGTGCTAAGTGTTGTCTGCTTAATGATTGCCATTAGTGATAGCTTTTTTGTTGTTGTTGGATTTAGTATCTGTATGCAGAGATATAGGGGCACATAGGAATTTGGAGGTTCTGCAAGTTTAGTTTTTGGAAATGGTTAAAATTGGCGTATGTTTCTTATTATTATCACATTATAAATTTAGTTTTTGCTAGGTTAAAATAGGTAATTAATTATTAGGTGTATATTATTTGATTAGCACTGAATTTGAGATACTTGGAGAGTTTGAGGCTTAACACTAGGTTTTAGGAAATATAAGACGTGACATTATTAATTGGCACCACAATTAGGAGCTCGAATTATAGCAATTTGATGAGTTTTTGGTTTAGGTTATAAGTGTAGTAATATGAGTGTCTATGAACTCGCTTACTTACGAATATTGCATAATTGGTAGATTGGGAACGTTCCGAAACTTTGCAAAAAGGGAAGGAAAAATCTTGAGGATTCGTGGCACAGGTTCGACATTTAAGGTATGTTAAGACTTCTAGACTTCATTGAAGGACATTTTTCTAATTAAAGATTAAAAATGAATAGACTATGGGTAAGGGCGAAGGATGGGGGCCTCGTACCAATTGTGTGATGGGCATTGGTACGAGTACCAGTGTTATAAAGGGAAAGTTTATTACTATAGTAGGCGGATTGTAATCCGAGAATGCCAAAGCATATGGGCATTAGCTGATGTATTATTGACTTGAATTCTTTGTGTGATTGTGTTTCTTATTTAAATCCGTACATTTGAAAAATGGTATCAGAGCTATGGATGAAAAGAAATATAAGAAAAATCATACTAGTAGAAAGGTAAGAAAATTAAACAAATTATATCCGGAATATAAACAACTCAATATCACAAAAACTGATAACGACAAATTAGATCAATTAATAGATAATATATCTAAAATAGAATATAAATATATTCAATATTTAAAAATACAATGAATAACGAGAATAACGAATATAGATAAAACCTTACTGAAATAATTATAGCAAAAAGACAAGAATTAGCACATAGGCAAAGTAGACTTAACAGTAATATATTCGCAGAAATTTGTAAAAAATTATAATAGCACAGAGAAAAACTATTTTATATCTAGAAATACGGATAGAAAGTTTAGAATATAAACTTCAACACAATCTATAAATGAATAAGGAAGAATATGCAATAGATGAAAAAACATATGAAATCTATGACGGATTAAAAATAAAGATAATATTTTCTAATCTAAGAAGAAGATATAAGTTTAATGTTAGAAAAAGAAACGGTAAAACTAGAAAATAGTTTAACTGCTATGATAAGAATAACAAAAGAAAATGAAGAAGTAGATAGAAAAACGAAAATTGAAAGAATAAAACAACAAGCAAACAAGGAAGTACAACAATTAGAAGAAGTAAAAAATACTAAAATAATAGAACTAGAAAAAGAGTTGGCAAAGTTAAAAGAAATGTATGAAATGAAACAAAAAGAAAGAGAACAAAAAACAAAATTAGCAAATGAGATAAATAAATTTAAAGAAAAATTGCAATTAGAAGATGAATTAGAAGAAAAAGAAGAAATAACCAAAATGATCTACCCGAAATAAGAATTGATGAAATAAATGACAATTATTTAGATGAACAACATTCGTAAACAAGCGAAACATATACAGAACTTTTAGCAAACATAGATAATACAAAGAATTTAGAAGTAAATACAGGAGACATAGACACGGATGAAAAACCTAGCACATCAGGAGTAAAATACCCAAAAAATTTAAATCCAAAATATTATAATGAAAACTATGGACAATATGATAAAGAAAAAACTATATGGGATAAAAGATTAAATAAAAAATGGACGCCTAAACCAATAACTGAACAACATAATTTTTTAGATTTAGACTGTGTAGCAGATATAAATAAAATAATTCAACTATGGATGGGATATATATCAAAATAATTAATAGATAATAAAATATTAATAACAGAAACACCAGGATATATAGAAAGAACACTTATAGGAACAGTAAAATTATGGCTACAAAATTTATCAGATGAAAGTTTACAAACTCTAAGAAGTAATAAAAAATTTGATGGTGAAATAGCTACTACAACTATGAAAATATTATATAAATACGAAATAGCCATAAGAAACGAATTTAGTAGTATGACAACAGAAGTAGAAGAACAAAACAAAGAAAAAATCATAAATTGGAATCTAATGACAAAATTAGCGATATGTAACATGTGTTATATAGATGAATATACATGTGCATTTAGAGAATACTATTTTAAAGGAACATATAGCATAGACGAAAGTAAAGAAATAAGAAAATTATATTTTACAAAATTACCGGAACATTTTAATTCAAAAGTAATAAAAAGTTGGAATGAAGCAGGATTAACAGATACCTTAGGAGCTAGAATGAAATTCTTGCAACGATGGTTTATGGAACTATGTGAAAAACATAAAGAAGAGATAAAAATGGAAAAAATATTAGTAAAAAACTTGGCATGTTGCAAAAATAAAATAACATGTTGCAAAAATAAAATAACACCTCAATTTGGTTGTACGGATAGGTATTATAACAATAGAAAGAAATATAACAAAAAATATAGATCAAAATATAAATATAAAAAACCAAGAAGAAGGTACTATGTAAAAAACTACAAAACCAAAAGACCATATAGACCAAAAAGAAAACTAACGGAATGTACTTGTTATAATTGTGGAAGATTAGGTCATATATCTAGAGATTGTAAATTACCTAAAAATTCAAAGAAAAAACAAATATAAAAAATAATAATAAAAGATGAAAAATATACGCAAATAGAGTACGTAGATTATGAATTAGAAAGTGAAGATAGTATATATGAATTATCAGAAAACGAAGAAAATAATCCAGTAATAGAATCAGTTAATGAATACGATATCAATGACTGAAACAGATATACAAATAATAACTAAAGAAAAATATCAAGATGAAGAATCGGCAGAACAAAAAATAATATTTGATAATAATATATTTGAACAAATAAAAGGAAAAAAATTAGACCTAAGCGTAGAAAAAATATTCGAAATACCAACAATAAGGAATTGGTTTAAACGACAAAAAGAAGAATATTATGTAGTAAGTCAAAGAGAACATATCATAGATTGCAAATATACCAAAGGAAAGACTAAAATACCAATAATAAACAAACAAACAAATAATAAATAAACAAATACAAGATATTAAAGCTAAAATTCCAATTAAATATGTACATTTAGGAGGAACAGAAATACTAATAAAAGCATGTTTTAGAGAAGGAATAATACACCCATAGAAATATACTTAGCGGATGATAGAATTATACAACCCATAGAAAAAAGTATAATAAGTGCAGTAAAAGGTAACCTCATATACCAAAAATTTAAATTTATAATAAGTGCTAACTACTCAGTAGCAATAAATGACAGAAACATAGATAAATCGTTGTATTATATTGGAAAATGTCAGGGATAGAACTAGCCCCATGAAGTAAAATATTTACAGCTAGATGTAAAAACTTCTATGTTTTAACAACAAAACATAAAATAACAGAAAAAAATAAAATAAAATAAATTAAAATAGAAAATCCTTTTGAAAGGATAGTTACAGTCATAGATAATAATGATTATAGTTATAATGAAATTGATATAGAAGAAGATTTAGAAATGGTAAAAGAAGACTAAGTACATCAAAAAGAATAAACAATGAAATACCCCAAATATCATAAAAAATGAGTACCTCAAGAAGAATAGATAAAACCCCACAAAAATCAATGGAAGAAGAAATAAAATCACATCATTACTACATAATGAGAATAATGGAACAACTAAAATATTTAATATTAATAAATACAGGACTAGAAGAAAACTATATTACAAGAGAATTAGTGACGGAAGATGAAATAATAACTACTGAACAATTATGCCTCGAACTACCAAAAACATTAATGTATACCGAAGAAACTACAGAAAATGAAATAATCATTGGAGGCGTACCAATAGTAATAAAATTTAAAATATATCAAGGAGATGAAAATATCACTTTAGGAATAAAATGGTTAGAACAAGTAAAACCATATAACCTAGAAGACAAACAGTTGACAATAAATTATGAAAATAAAAGAGTAATAATAAAAAGAAATTTAGTATGATAAAAATATGAAAATATATATACTTGCAAAGATAATAATAGAAGGATATTATAACAGATATTATACACCAATGATAGACACAGGAGTAGAAGCTAATATATGTAAATACAATTATTTACCAGAAGATAAGTGGGAAAAATTAAAAACACCGATAGTAGTAACATGATTTAATAATAAAGGAAGCATGATCACATATAAGGCAAAAAATATAAAAATACAAATATGGGATAAGATATTAACTATAGAAGAAATATATAACTTTGAATTGACTACAAAAGATATGCTATTAGGAATACCATTTTTAGAAAAACTATACCCACATATAATAACAAAAACACACTGGTGGTTCATAACACCGTGTAAACAAAAAATAGGAGCAAAAAAAGTAAATAACAAAAAGCGAAAAACGACAGAATGGATAAAAGGAAGTGAAAAAATTACACAAAAATTAGAAAATATAAAAGAAGAAGACCCTAAGATAGAATTAATTATATTCTCTATAGATAAAGTAAAAATAATCCAAGATAAGTTAGAATTATTTTATAGTGAAGATCTTTTACAAGGATGAGAAAAACATAAAACAAAAATAAAAATTGAGCTAATTGATAATAATAATAATAGTATAATAACCCAAAAATCATTAAAATATAATTTTAATGATTTAACAGAATTTAAAATACATATAAATGAATTACTAGAAAAAGGATATATACAAGAAAGCAATAGTAAGCACACAAGCCCGACATTTATCGTAAATAAACATAGTGAACAAAAAAGAGGAAAAACAGAATGACTATTGATTATAGAAATTTAAATGCAAAAACTAAAACATATAATTATCCGATACCAAATAAAATACTAAAGATAAGACAAATACAAGGATATAATTATTTTAGCAAATTTGATTGTAAATCGGGATTTTATCACTTAAAACTAGAAGAAGAATCTAAAAAACTAACAACATTCACTGTACCACAAGGATTCTATGAATGAAATTTATTACCATTTGGATATAAAAATGCACCAGGTAGATATCAATACTTTGTGGATAACTACTTTAAACAATTAGAAAATTGTGTAGTATATATTGATGATATATTACTATATTCTAAAACCCAAGATGAACACATAAGATTATTAGAAAAATTCATACATATTATAGCATATTCAGGCATAAGTCTAAGTAAAAAGAAAGCAGACATAATGAAAAATCAAATAGAATTCCTAGGAATACAGATAGATAAAAATGGAATAAAAATGCAAACACATATAGTACAAAAAATAATTAACTCAAATGAACAACTAGACACAAAAAAGAAATTACAATCATTCTTAGGACTAGGAAATCAAGTAAGAGAATACATACCAAAATTAGCAGAGAATTTAAAACCATTACAACAAAAATTAAAGAAAGATATAGAATAGCAGTTTGATAAAAAGGACCAAACACAAATACAAAAAGTAAAATTATTATGTAAGAACCTATCTAAACTATATTTTCCGGATGAAAATAAAAAATTTACTTATATAGTAGAATTAGATGCCAGTGAAAAAAGTTATTGAGGAGTATTAAAATACAGGTATGGAGAAGGAAAAATAGAACATCATTGTAGATATTATTCAGGAACATTTACTAATGCAGAAATAAGACGTGAAATAAATAGGAAAGAATTATATTCGGTATATAATGTTTATTATCATTTGAACCATATATTGTATATAACGAATTTATTATAAGAACAAATAATACACAAGTAAAATTGTGGCTAACAAGAAAAATACAAGATTTGGTAACAACAAAAGAAATAAGGAGATTGATATTAAATATATTAAATTTTACATTTACAATTGAAGTAATAAAAACTGATAAGAATGTTATTGCAGATTACCTATCACGACAAAGCTACTCAGACTGAGACTGAGGAAGAAGATACAATTGAAAAGATACTCAAAGCCATTACTACACTTTGTACAAAAGTGGATAGTATGGACAACGAGATACAAAAGCTAAAGATTAATGAAGATAATCTGAAATCTAAAGCTAGTATAAGTCAGCAGCATGACTATAAAAATGTGGAGCTATGTCGATCGGAAGACAGAAAAAATCTAGAGCTAAAAGGTGACGTTGGGAAACACCTAAAAACCCATAACATTTGTTTAAATACATTTGCAAGTACAAGCCAACGAGTTAGTGAAAAACATAAGAATTCAAATTTAAACCAGTTATTCGAAAAACCATTTACCCCGAGGCTAACACCAAAACACACATTAACTATAGAACCACAAACTTCTACATATGCGGATAGCCTACACCATGAGAAAAGAACATATAACCATATTACACGAACCTATATAGAAAATATATACAAAATCCAAACATTTTTAAACCTTAAACCCAGATCTACTACAACCCAAGAACCCAACCAGGATTATTTAACCCAAAAATTACAAGGTTATAATAAACTGATTGCACAACCGAAAACTAACGCCAACTTAGTAAGGACATGTTACAACTATGGACTATTAAATACAGTATATACATATGATGGAGAGGAACTAAGTGGAATACCGGAACTACATAAAACATTTATTACATATAAGAGAGTTACTAAGAAAAATTTATTCTATGTAAAATTTTATACGGCAACAACAGAGATATTATACGAGGAAATAAAACCTCCGATACAAGTGGTAAAGATAGGACTAACAAAAGATGTGATAATACCGGAAGATATCGAACAACAACCAGAGATACAAAAAAGCGAGATACTCAATTTTTATGTCAATAAGAGAATAATTGGTATATCAACCATTATACAAGAGCTAGAAAATATTTATTTAAACGGAAACGCTATATGGAGCTACCATGCAAGAGATCAGTTAATTATTTATTCCAATTCAAGGGAGCTAAGGAAAACAGATATGGATGAAGTCCAGAGATGAATTTTATCATTACTTAAGCCAGAAGAACGACCTACAACACGAGCACTAAAAGTAGGATTTATTTCGACAGAGTTATTAACTAGATATTCCAAGCTAATTGGTCAAAAATACCTGACCACATATGTTCGAAATGCAACGGAGAAGATAATATAATTCTAGACGTCCAGCTGGAATAAGAGATAAAGACGGAAGCCTAAAAGATAAGATAAGAAGATGATGAGAAGATAAAGATGAAGAAAAAGAAGACATATGGCAAAAGTAAATAATGTTAATATGTAAAAAGTCATGAAAGTGTGTCATAAAGTAGGTGTATTATATATGTAAAAAGTCATAAAGTGTGTCATTGTGTCATAAAGTAGGTAGATGTGTAATAATGTAGATATACTATATTATATTATATATTAGACACATTATTAAGTAGTAAGTGTACGTGTAGTATTAAGAAGAATTGTAAAGTAAGAACTTCCTTTCTATATAAAGGGAAGGTATATGTAAATGAAAAGGCAAGCAACGCCTAAGATAATAAAAATCCTCTTTCATAAAAACACTCTCTCAACTAAGATAAATATTTAAAATACCAATGGAAAAATCTGAAATCCAATCAGATATTTCAAATAGCATGGCTAAGCAAGAGGCAAAGGTATATTGTTCAAAAAATATGCAGAACTAATTTCATATATTCCTGAATATCATATATATGATTGAATAAATTTATTTTAGTTATTATGTATTAAAATTATTTGAATCATGATTTCTAGTTTATTAGCACACTGGAAATAGGGAGAAAACTTCTATACTATGTCATCCTAATGTTGAAACCGGTAGGTGAGGAAAGCCATTTAGGGGAGTAAACAAAGTTGAGGCGCTGATAAGGAGGAAGTATCCGCTAAAGTACGATGCTAGTAGTGACAAGAGAACATGATAAACAGATAATCTAGTTCGTAATGATCTAATATGAATTTAATCAATTATGAATATGATAGGAATGAATAATTTGAAATAAAAAACCTGCATGATAAAGAACATGACTACATACGTGCATGATGAAATAATAAAAAACTACGAAACTTTAATCTTATATACACTTAAAAATATAGAAATAATTGAATTAAGAAGAATAATATGAGAAAAAATATTTAATGATAACGAATCAGAAGATATATTAAACCAAGAATGGTATGAAATAGACCTTCATGATTTAGATCTCGAAAGAATAGAATGGTATGATTTAGAAATAAATTCAGATTAAAATGAACTATGAATATTTACGATATTGGACAGGATCTATGGAAAATATAAAACTATTAGAACAATTAATGGAGGAAAATCTATATATGTACCAAAGAACCCAAGATATGTTATATCTAGAATATATCATAAATAATATTAATGAAATACTCAGATTAAAACAACTATCGGAAGAATATTACAATAAATATTATTACATTTTACCATGAATTTCGCACCCTCAAAAAATAATATTAAAGAAATATTAAGATTAAGACACTTAGCAAAAGAATATTATAATAAAATCTTTAAAATAAATTACTCACCTACCACACTACCACTTCCATGAATCCTTCAACTACCAGTTTCGCACCGAAAAATGAAAAATGGTAGGTTGGCTTACTTATTGGTTGGGAACATAGGTGCCATCTGTCACGACCCAAAACGAGTCATGAGTGGCACCCACACTTAACTTCCTAGGTGGGCGAACCAATGAATTCAACCCCAATTTATATTTATCATTCAACTTACGAAGTACTAACCATAAAAGTCATCACATCAAGGACAAATCCATTAAAGTCTACTATATGTCATTTCCAAAACCTAAAAGTCATCACATCGAGGACATCTAATCTTCAAATACTAAGTCTAAGAGTATTAAAGACACCAAAATTAAATAAATAAAATAGTTTATGTCCGAAAACTAAGGACATCATGCCATGACCAAGAGAATCCAATACGAGCTTGAACGAATAGCTCACCCTGGAACCTGATATGTTGGAGACTGGCTAGAGTTGAGGGCAAGTCGAAGTCGTTGGTACACTCGCTGCACTCCACAAAAGAAAAACAAAGAATAACACAAGTATGGCTCATTACAGGGAAACATGTATTGAGTAGATATTATCGACCAACTCAAAATAATAACTAATATGCATAAAGTAATAGTATAAAATCAACTATAGCACTTAGCAAGGGATAAGCAACAAACAACATGAACAAATGACAACTGAAGCAAGTACGTAATCAATCACAATATCAAGCACACACACGAGGACTCATGCCTCCACACCACGCTCGTTTGGGAAATGAGCTCTTTGAGATTGATTACATTCAGTTAATTCAATATGTTTTCCTCTTTAATGTTACAGTGTCAGAACATGACACCTAATCCACTAATAGCATGTCGGAACGTGACGCCCGATCCAATAATATCGTGTCAGAACGTGACACCCCGATTCAATAATATCGTGTTGGAACGTGACACCCTGATCCAATAATAATGTTAGTTTATCATTTATTATCACGACTTTTCACTGCATTAACAATATTTCATCAAGCCTTCTTTATTCAAGGCATCACTTCAATAGAGAAGATTCAAGATTATAAATTTCACAGTCTCAGGATTTCAGACCAATCACAAACAACACATAGATTATCCAAACCACACAACCAAGTACATAGAGANAAACGACGCAATAAATGCTTTAATTTAAAAAAATGACCTAGAGGGTTATTACATAGAATAAACCATAACCTACCTCCACCGAAGAACCGAAGTCAAGCAAGCTACTTCTTCAATACTTTTCCTTTTCTCAATACCTCCGAACACTTCCAATCTTGCAATATGCGTTATTAGTAAGTTAACGAGTCTATAGACACTCATATTACTCTATGTATAGCCTAGACTCAAAAATCATCAAACACAAATCTATACTCAAGTTCCTAATCTTGAGGTCCATTAATATGCCAAGTCTTTTATTTCTTATATTCAAGCCTAAGGTTAAGTCTTTATTACTTTGAATAACATAACTTTAATGGTATTCAAATAATATACAATACACCTAATATTTAATTACCTATCTCAATATATCAAAATTTAATTTATAATATGATAACAAAATTAATAAGTTTAGAAATTAAAGCCACTGGTTACTCAACCATATACGCCTACACTTATATATTCCAATTCTCAACATCACTAATCAAATGAATGCCTCAATCATTTGGTAATCATTACCAATGATTGCAGGCAGAATGTTGCAGTAATAACATATAACCACAACGTATAAGCACTTCGCCAATATCCCTTTTCCCTTTTCACCCATCTAATTAATGTAGTAATTAAAATATGACATCAGCCCATACATGAATTAAACGTAATAAGATTTAACCTAATGAAGGATGATTGTGATGCTTTCCCCTGCCTCTCTCGTAGGGCTTCTGTTTAGTCTTCTCGCCTCTTTTTATTTTCTTCACTTCTACAGATTATTATTACCCTAATTATAAAAGTGATAAAAGTGACCCCCTACTAATTTTACTATTATTTTCTTTAACCACCAACTAAATTAATTATTAAACTACTCCCTTAATCATATAACTATAGTTACGAATAGTCCAAAATACACATTTAGATTCAATCGAAAGGGTCTTTTATGAAAGAAAAAGTTCTAGTACTCAAAACGACCACATGGGTCGTTACACCATTCACGATTTGTGAATTTGGGTCATGACAATACATTATCTTACGACAATTTTTTTCGTGTGGATATTTGTTTTCAATGAAATATACTACCTTATTAAACAATACATTCATTTTCACGTGTGTCAAATACTACCCCATTGTAATGACCCATTAGATTATTTTGAGTGTTAAAACTATTTATATCCTTCCCGTAAATTTCAAATGAGAATCTTGAACCTTTCGTTTATTTACGGTTATTTAGTTAGCGGGTATTTGTTAAATAATCCATTATTTAGTTGATGGTTAATGGGCTAAGTCAATATATAATATGCTTTATTTAATACCCTATACCACTTAACTCATATGTAAAGATAATTATAAATTATAGTTAAATGGGAATTGATATTATGTATGAGTCATTATCACAAAAGGGAGAAACCACAGCGGCGCGGACACATAAATACAAGAGAAGAACGAGAAAACTTCAAGTAATTGTCATCACGATCTAATTCTTGTATTTTGTAATTATGAATAGAGTCATATGTCATTATTATAATAGTGGGTTGTATAAATAATTAAGGGGGAAGAAGTGAAAATTGGACTAGTAACATACGACAGATTTAAAAGCTTTATGCAATTACAATTTCAGTTTGCAAATTGGTGGCCAACAATGGTCTTTTGGAGATAAAATATTAGTGGATAGTTATGGAACAATGATTAGCCGTTGATAGTATAATTATTAGTAAATAATTGTGAGTTTCTTTAGTACTTCAGGTACAATTCCTTCATAGCATTGTTTAGAAGATTCGCTATATTAAATCTTTAGCACTAATAAATTTTATATTGTTAGAATTATATATATGAAGTTTAGTAATATACTTTATACGAAATTGATTATGTGGGAAGGAATTGAGGTGGGAAAACAATTATAATTATGATCAATTAAGGTGCAATTCATGAGTTGTATGGTTGGAATGGGTATTTTGGATGTAAGCGTATGGACATGTATTCGCTCCCACTGGTTTACTAGTGGCTTTAATTTTAAATATTATAAATTTGGTTATCATATTATAAATTAGGTTTTAATATATTGAGATACGTAATTAAATATTAGTTGTATTGTAGTAATTGAGACTTAATCCTAGGTTTGAAATTTGAGGCATATGAGACTTGATAAATTAGTTAGTATCAAAGTTTAGGAATTTGACTATAGTTTGAGTGAGTTTTTCGGTTTAGGTTAGGCATATAGTAATATGGGTGTCAATGGACTCGTGAACTTACAAATATTATATATTTAATAGATTGGAAATATTCGGAGACATTGAAGAAAGGAAAAGCATTGAGGAATTAGCTTGTTTGACTTCGGCTCTTCGGTGGAGGTAGATTATGGTTTATTCTATGTGATAGATAGACTCTTAATAGCGATTGATATTCATTGAGTGATATTGTGAAGTTTTATATGTACTTGGTTGTTATGGTTTGAATAATATATGTGTTGTTGTGATTGGTCTGTAATCCCAAGGCAGCGAAATCCACAATCTTAAACTTGTTTGTATTAAAGTGATGCCTCAAATAAAGAGGTTTAATGAAATATTGTTAAGGAAGTCCAAGGAGATGATAAAGAATGAAAAATGAATTAATGATATATTTAGATCGGGTGTCGCGTTCCGACACGGTATTATTGGATCGGGTGTCATGTTTCGATACGGTATTATTGGATCGGGTGTCACGTTCCAACACGGTAACATTAAAGGAAAACATATAGAAACAACGTAATGTGCTCAATCACAAAGAACTCAATTCCCAAAATAGATTGATTTGGAGACATGAGTCCTCGTGTGTGATCTTGATATTGTTGACTGATTACGTACTTACTTTAGTGTTGTTATCACTTGTTCATGTTAGTTGTTGTTTGCCACCTGCTAAGTGCCATAGTTGAATTTATATTATTACTCATTGCATATTAGTTTCTATTTCGAGTTGGCCGATGATATCTACTCGATCCAAGTTGCCATGTACTGACCCCTACTTGTGTTTCTTTGTTTTCTTTTGTGGAGTGCAGCAAGTGTACCATAGACTTCGACTCACCCTCGACTCTAGCCACTCTCCAGCATATCAGATTTCAGGGTGAGCTATTCCTTCTAGCTCGTGATGGATTCTCTCAGTCATGGCATGATTTTCTTAAATTTCGGACATAGACCATCCTACTTATTTATTTTGGTATCTTTAATACTTTTAGACTTGGTATTTGAGAATAGATGACCTTGATGTGATGACTTTCAGGTTTTGGGATGATATGTAATAGACTCTAGAAGTTTCTTTTATTGGTTACTTTAATAATTTTTGAGCTTCCGCATTATGGTTGATTTCCGTAAGTTGAACAATTGATATAAGTTGGGGTTGAATTCGTTGGTTTGCTCACCTAGGAGGTTAAGTGTGGGTGCAAATCATGACTCGTTTTAAATCGTGACAAGGAAGTAGCACGTATTATTTGAAAAAATCATATAAAAAGTATTATAAATCACAATTATTATCAACTTCAAATATTTGAAAGACATAAAAAAAATTGATTGACTCTCGAAATTCTATCACTGCAGTACAAATTGGGACAGAAAAGTAACATATATTATTTGAAAATGACATAAAAAGTAATATAAATCATAATTATTAACAAATTTAAAAATTAAAAACATATAAAATTTTCAAAATTCTATCAGTTCAGTGCCACATAAATTGGGACATAGAGAGTAACATATATTATTTAATTATAAATTTTTTTTAGTATAAATCATAATAGATAACAACTTAAAATATTGAAATCATATTAAAATTTGATTGACTATCTAAATTTCATATGTATCACATGAATTAAGACAAAAATATAACATATATTGGGCTCGTGTTAGCACGGGCTCCTATATCTAGTAATAAAGATACAACATGCCATTTGATTTGGATAATATTTACTTTTACTTGTTCGTTATTATTTGTTTTATTAAATTATTTTTAATGGTTCATTGAAAATTCAAACGAATAGTACTCTAGTTAATTAAATGATTAGTTATAAATAAAATAAAAATCAAATAAAAAGTGAAGGTGCTTGGAGGCATCATTGTACATTGGTACTAAAAACGTGAAGATAAGAGTGGTTTATGCGTATATTACTAATACATAAATTAGTTTTAAAAAAATTATATAAATTAGTTATGCAAGTTTAGTTATAGAATATCTTAATTTTATAAGTAACAATTTGCTAGGAAATATGATATTAATTACGCATACAAATTTTATACGTGAATAATTTACCTTTCTCAATAATGAGTATTTAAAGGTTATCATATCACACAAGGGAACCATTAATAAGAAATATACTAAGGGCTTGTTTGGAAGGACATCCTAATAATTGGATTAGGTGTAATTTGGTGTAATTACATTGTATGTCATGTTGGTTAGTCATGTAATTACCTAGTCAGTAATTGGGTGTAATTGACAAGGGGTAATTACACTTTCCAATTCACAGTGGGAGGCTGTGAATTGCTGGTAATTACAAACTAATTACTTTTTTTCCTTTTATTTCTATTTTTTTTTTCGTTTCAATGTAGTTTTTACTTTTATTATTTTAAGCTAGGTAATTTGTCTGCGCTCCGCGCGGTCATAAATAATAATTGCATTGAACTTGCAAATAATCCTTCACTAATATCCATACCTTAAAAATAATGGGAAAATAGGTTCTTAAAAAAATATTAACAATATTCCAATTTGATTATTTATCATTATCACATAACTCAAGAACATCTAATGAATGAATTTTTCAGGAAATAGTAAATCATTGGTTCTTTAACCAACATTAAAAGGAAAATAAAGAAGAAAATAAGAATATATATACAAAGGCATTTCGTAAGAAAAAAACACATTTAAGTTGCATATATTATTATACAATTATGATATATGTCTCTGTGAAAAAATCAAAAAATTGTTAACAGATTCAAAAAAGAAATTACGCTTGAACATGAAAGTAATTATATCTTTTGAACTTGCATAATGAATTTCTTCAATTGATAAGTGAAAAACTTCATATCTATGTAAAAATAGATAATATGTAAGCTTATTTATAGTACTTTTATATAGAATATCAAAACATAAATTCTTGGAATTGAGTACCATAATTATTTTCTGCACAATGAATATATATGCTATATATGTATATGTTCAATATAACCGGAAACAATAATATTTTAGAAACATAAACAATAGTGTCACGACCCGGGGTTACCCCCTAGAAGTAACATATCGTACTCGACCCCGAAGGGGTCTAATACAAGCCCTTGCATCATAACATAGGTAATAGAAATGAAAATACGGGACAATTAAAAACTTTTACAATCGAAGTCATATTTCATAAAAACAACAAGCGGAAGTCTTTCTCAAACCATCTAATACAACTTTTAGAATAAACTCTTGGGACATTGCCCATACAAGAGTCTCAACATAAATATAAAAGACATAAAGGAAATGTGGGTTTTGTCCTCGAAGCTATGAGGACTCACCAAGATCTTCAACTCCTTGCAACTTCTAGGAGACTATCTTCCAAGCAACTCAAGTCTCCAAACCCTACATTTAATTAGAATGTAGGTAATATGCGTTAGTACAAAATGTACCAAGTATGAAAGCTAGCACAACATCATAAGAGCATCTCAAATGGTTAGTCAACATAAGGCATAAGCATAAGAGACAATAACATAGTCATCACAGTCATAGCACGGTCTCTAACATAAGCATCATATAAACATAAGTCAACATAAGACATAGTTAATGAGCATAGGAGATAAATCATAACCACATAAGCATAAATAGACTCTTGGTCATCTTTACCCTCATAGTCTAAGTGCATGGTTAAGTCATAAGTCTTTCTACTTATAGGGCACCATACTTCTAAGTAACCTCATGTCATGCCCCGAGACTACCCCGAGATGCGGACACAGGACCTAGGATCACAAGTGAGCCCAAGCTAACCCTGTTGGCATAATCATGAGCATACTAAAGATAATAATAGCTGATGCGGAAGCTAAATCATAAATAAAATGAAAAGGATGGGGAATACCTATATACCATAATTGAGATAAATGAAAATTGTTGAGTTTAATACAAAGAAGCTATTAACTCAATACTAAGCTGAATCTATCTATGTCTGAAAATAGCCTCTAACTGACTAGAAATGCTGGGACAGGCCCAAGCTAAGTCTAGTAAAACTGACACTAAAGGACTAAAAATAATACTGAAAAGAGACACATGACTATTGTCCTCGGAGAATGAGGACTTACCACTGATTCTGCTAAACTGGAGATCAGGAACCGATCTAAGCGTGATCTGAATGCTGAGAACCTGAACCTACATCCCGAGAAGATGTAGCGCACGTATGCGTCAGTACTTGAAAGGTACTGAGCATGCAGGATAGAATACAACTGAAATAACATATAACTGAACAAAGCAAATAAGCAATGATATAATCTGAACAGGATATAGAGACTGAATGCTGAGATAACTAAATGTAGTGACCAATTTATAACATGCTAAAAGTGAATACTGACTATACTGATAAATGGTCAATTCCAAAAAATCTAACTGAACTGTGGGAGCTACTAATAACCGATAATAAAATCACATGAGCTAAATATGGAGTCCGATGTATACGCCCCCATCGAGAGGACCCAATATACCCTGCCAGAGGTATAGAGGCATACTGGAATGATCATTGAAATAATGCCCACAGAGGGGATTTACAGCCTACGTGGCCAGTAGTTCTGGGACTATTTGGGTACGATAAACCCTAGTCCAACTCGGTATTATGCTACTCCCAATAGATTAAGTGATTAACACATTATGACTGAATTTCTGTAAGTTAATGGATAGCTCAAACTGAACATGCAAAACTGAGAATGCAACAATTAAACTAATAATGATGCATTCATAAACTGAGGCATGTATAACTGAATACTGAAATATCTAACCTAGCATGTGTAATTCAAGAACTAAAGAAATGCATAGCTAGAGTTCTGAAATTCATGCAATAAACTGAATATTAACATACTAATCTAATTTGGATCATTCTAACAGCTAAGAATCCAATAATTCTAACATTCAAGAAACTCTAGGTCTAGTCATAATAAGAGAATCAAGAAACTGATGAAACTAGGGACCTAATGGGTGAAAGGAACCCACTAGTGAAATCCCACATACCTGGTGATAAATTTCACGGAGAAGTCCTTTTATTTCTGGGCTGGAACTGAAGAAAACTTGTTGCGTTCTTGAACTAGGGTTCTTGACTTCTTTCTCCTCTTAGCGTTCTAATGTTCTAAGTTTTGATTAATGATTTGACTTAGGTAAGTTCTAGTTATGTTTCTTGGATTAAACTGACTAAAACCTCATAATTTAGGGTCTAAACGACGTAGCTTAGTGGTCCAACGAAATAGGAAAAGGACCAAAACAAACCTAACTTAATTCTGGCGAAGCCCATCCACAGAAGGAACGACGGTCCATCGTCTGATCTATCGGCCGTCGTTTGGGTCCGTCGGTCAAGTCTGTCCGTTAAGTCTCCACTAAATTGAGTATAACTTTTTACTCGGAGGTCAGATTTTAGCAAACTTGGTGACGTTGGAAAGAGGATTCAATTATCTATCATATCATAGGTCATGGGACAAATAATTCATTTTGTGCTAAGAGTTATGACCATTTTAAGTTGACCCAATCAACAATTTTCCTCTAACTGGCTATTGACCCTCATCCACGGTCAGACCTATGGACCGTACATTGAACGACGGTCCGTGCTGGTCGACCGTAGTTCATGTCAGAGGCTGGTAAAGGAGTCTTGTTCCACGGACACAGACCACGGACCGTGGTCTAACCTACGAATCGTGGGTCTATCAGTGGGTCGAGACTTAGCTGATTTTCTGAGCTGGGTTTGGGAAAGGGTTGCAGTGGTGAACCATGGACCACCAGCACAGGCCGTGGTCTGACCTACGGTTCGTGGATGGTAACCGTGGGTTGCACCTTCAACTTCTCAAAATTTGCATTTTGGTCTATCTAGGATACGGGGTGTTACATTATCTCCCCCTTGAGAACATTCTTCCTCGAATGAAGACTAAACTAGCTGAAATAGAGGGAAAGGGCTGCAATCCCTACCACTAAACACTGAGAACTAAATTTCTGACTGAACTGAGTTCCAAGAACATGCAAATACGCTGAAAATGCAAGTACAAACTGAAGGAACGTGATTCCAAGACTGAATTTACGCATGAATGGCTGAAAAACTAAAAAGGAACTATTACCTAAGGCTGGAGTGAAATCAGAACGAAAGAGGTGAGGATACTTGGCTTTCATGACTGCTTTTGCTTCCCAAGTGGCTCCCTCTACGGAATGACTCCTCCACCAAACCTTGACTGAAGTGACTTTTTTGTTTCTCAACCTTCTAACTTGACGTTCAAGAATCTCAATTGGTGCATCCTCATAAGAAAGGCTATCTTTTACAGCCACAGTCTCTAATGGCACTACGAATGCTGGATCACCCACACACTTCTTCAAAAGTGAAAGACTGGATGCACTGCTGCCAAATATGTTGGAAACTCTAACTCATAAGTCACTCTACCAATCCTTTTCAAGATCCGGTAAGGGCCTACATATCTGGGACTGAGCTTTCCTTTCTTGCCAAATCTCATAACCCCCTTCATAGGTGACACTTTCAGGAAAACCCAATCATCAACTTGGAACTCTAGTTCCCTTCTTCTCACATCTGCATAAGACTTTTGGCGACTCTGGGTAGTCTTAAGTCTATCTCTAATGAGTTGCACTTTCTCCATAGTATCAAGGACTGAATCTGGTCCTATCAAGGCTGTTTCACCAACTTCAAACCAACCAACTGGAGATTTACATCTACGCCCATACAATGCCTCATAAGGGGCCATCTAAATGCTGGAATGGTAACTATTGTTATAGGCGAACTCAATAAGAGGAAGGTGATCGTCCCAACTACCCTTGAAGTCGATCATACAAGCTCTCAACATGTCCTCTAAGGTCTGAATGGTACGCTCTGCCTGACCATCCGTCTGTGGATGAAATGTTGTGCTAAGGTTAACTTAAGTACCAAGACCCTTCAAATGACTTCTAGAAATGTGAGGTAAACTGAGGACCTCTATCTGAGATGATAGACAAAGGAACCCCATGCAACCTCACAATCTCATTAATGTAAAGCTTGGTGTAATCCTCCGCCGAATCTGTAGTCTTGACGGTCAAAAAGCGAGAAGACTTCGTAACCCTATCAACAATCACCCAAATGGAGTCATGCTGTCTGCGAGTACGAGGTAAACCTGTGATGAAGTCCATGTTGATCACTTCCCATTTCCAAGTAGGAATGTCAATTTCTTGAGTCATGCCTCCTGGTCTCTGATGTTCTACCTTGACTTGCTGGCAATTAGGGCACTTAGCCACAAAGTTTGCTATCTTTTTTTTCATACCATTCCACCAATAGACTTTCCGCAGATCGCAGTACATCTTAGTGGCGCCTGGATGGATAGAATATCTGGAGTTATGGGCCTCTGCAAGGATATGTTGTCTCAACTCGCCCACATTAGGAACACATAATCGACCCTGGTAGCGAAGCACACCATTTCCCCCTTGGGAGAAAACCTCCACTCTCTGATTGTGGACTGCACCCTTAAGTTCAAGCAAGATTGGATCACTGTCTTGCTTTTCCTTAACCTCTACTACCAAAGAAGATTCTGCCCCATTCTGAAATGTTACACCACCATCTGATATGCTCATAAGACAAACTCCTAGGCGAGCAAGTCTGTGACAATCCTTTGTTAGCTCTCTTCTTTCTTCCTCAACATGTGCTACACTACCCATAGATAATTTGCTAAGAGCATTTGCTACTACATTCGCCTTACCCGAATGGTAATGCACGCTCATATCATAATCTTTGAGGAACTCAAGCCACCTTCTCTAGCGAAGATTCAACTCTTTCTGGGTGAATACATACTGGAGGCTCTTATGGTCTGTGAACACATCTACATGAACACCATACAAGTAGTGTCTCCAAATCTTGAGTGCAAACACCACTGCTGCAAGCTCGAGGTCATGAGTCGGATAATTCTTCTCATGTACCTTAAGCTGTCTAGAAGCATAATCTATTACCTTACCTCGCTGCATCAATACACAACCTAGGCCGACCCTGGATGCATCACAATAGATCACATAACCATCTGAACCTTCTGGTAGAGTCAAGACAGGAGCTGTAGTCAACCTAGTTTTCAGTTCTGCGAAGCTTTTCTCACAATCATCTGACCATTGAAACTTGACCATCTTCTGAGTCAACCTAGTAAATAGTGAGGCTATGGATGAAAATCCTTCCACGAACCGTCTGTAATAGCCTGCTAGACCTAAGAAACTTCTGATATATGTAGCAGAGGTAGGTCTGGGCCATTGTTTCACTGCTTCTATCTTCTGGGAATCTACTCGAATTCCTTCACTAGACACAATATGCCCAAGGAAAGCAACTGATTGTAACCAAAATTAGCACTTGTTAAATTTTGCAAATAACTGGCGATCTTTGAGAGTTTGCAAAACAACTCTCAAATGACTCACATGTTCTTCCTCATTGCAAGAGTAAATGAGGATATCATCAATAAAGACGATAACGAACAAGTCTAAGTACTGCTTGAACACTCTGTTCATCAAATCCATGAAAGTTGTAGGAGCATTGGTTAGTCCAAATGACATAACTACAAATTCGTAATGACCATATCGAGTTCTGAAGATTGTCTTCGAAATATCACTATCTCTGACTCTAAGCTGATGATAACCTGATCTGAGGTCTATCTTTGAGAAATGACTAGCACCTTGAAGTTGGTCGAACAAGTCATCAATCCTGGGGATGGGATACTTATTATTGATTGTGACTTTGTTCAACTGCCTATAGTCAATGCACATTCTGAGAGAACCATCTTTCTTCTTTACGAACAACACTGGTGTACCCTATGGCGAAATACCAGGTCTGATAAAGCCCTTATCTAGAAGGTCTTTCAACTGCTCTTTCAATTCCTTAAGCTTAGCTGGAGCCATTCTGTAAGGAGGAATAGAGATAGGCTAGGTATTTGAAAGGAGATCAATCCCAAAGTCGATTTCCCTTTCGGGAGGAAGTCCGGGAAGATCATCTGGAAACACTTCTGGAAACTCATTGACTATAGGGACTGGCTCAAGAGTTGGGGATTTGGAACTAGAATCCTTAACCCGAACTAAATGATAGAGATAACCCTTAGTTATCATCTTTCTGGCCTTAAGGTAAGATATGAATCGACCCATAAGCGCTAAGCTACTACCCTTCCATTCTAGGATTGGTTCATCTGGAAACTGAAAACGAACAATCCTAGTTCTACAATCAACTGAGGCATAACATGAATGTAACCAATCCATGCCTAGAATGACATCGAAGTCTACCATTTCTAACCCTACAAGATCTATTGAGGTGACTTTCTAAGAGACTGTGACAGGGAAATTTCTGTATACCCGTCTAGCTATAACTGGGTCACCGACTGGAGTAGAGACTGAGAAGGGTTCTGAAAGAGTTTTTGGGCTAACACTGAATTGGACTGCTATGTAAGGAGTTACAAAAGACAAAGTAGCCCTTGGATCTAACAATGCATAAACATCAAGATCAAAGACTCGTAATGTACCAGTGATTACATCAGGATAATCTTCCTGATCTTGACGAGCCTGAAGAGCATAGAGCTTGTTTTGGCGCTATCCGCCACCTGTACTAGATGAGTTTCCCTGCTGAGTTTGGCGACCTGTTAGTGCTGCTGAAGTTGTAAACTGAGCTCTACCATTATTTCCTCTTTGACCCTGTCTAGAAGGACAATCCTTCAATCTATGACCAGACTGACCATACCCTAAACATCCTTCCTTACCTGCAAGGCACTCGCCCAGATGGTTCTTGTTACATTTTGGGAAAGTTGGGTAAGTTTTTGTGCCTGAAACACTACCTTGAGACTTAGAGCCTGACGCCCTACCTTTTTTATCGTTATGGAACCTGGGGATGGAACACTAGTTGATGAAAGGGCTGGAGTCGAAGACTTCTGCTGAAACTGCGAGCGATTCCCACCATCCAATTTCTATTGGGAATACTCGTAGTTATATGTTCTTGCTCTCTTAGTCTCCTTAGCCTGTTCCCTAAGCTTATCAGCCTCAACCTACTAAGCATGAGTCATGAGCCTAGAGATGTTCATGTCTCCCAACAACATAGCATTCCTGCACTCTCACTAAGTCTGACACTCCATACAGAAACTTATTCATCTGAGACCTGGAATCATCAACCATGTGAGGAGCATACCTGGAGAGTTGGTTAAACTTGAGCCCATACTCTTGGACAGTCATGTTACCTTGCCTTAAGTTCATAAATTCCTGGGCCCTTACTTCTCTCAACCCTATGGGGAAAAACCTGTCGAGAAAGGTTTCGCTGAAACAATCCCAAGTAATAGGAGTTGCATCTATACCCTTGTTCTCCTTCCATTGAGTATACCAGATATGAGCCACATCTTTAAGTTGGTAAGATGCTAACTTAACTCTATCATTCCCAGTTACCTGCATCACTTCAAAGATCTTCTTGATCTCATCCAAGAAATTCTGGGGATCTTCACCAGTCTGTGATCCTAAGAACTCAGGCGGATTCATCCTAACAAAGTCACGGACCCTCGTTGCTGCTGATCCACCATTTGCATTCACAGGAGCTTGAACCCGCTGATTGTTCTGGTTGTCCACACTCTGAGCCAACATCTGAATGACGTTCTTGAACTCTGCATTCGACACTTCTTAATCAGGGACTATAGGAGCTGCATTTGCGTTCCTCGCATTCGCATTCTTGGCATTAGCTCTATGAGGAGGTATGATCACTGAAATGTAGAACGTCGAGTTAGAATGGAATTTAGATCATACCTTACGCACGATAAGAGTAACAAGAAAATGAAGATTTCCTAAAACACTTTGTAGCCTCCCCCTTAATAGATGTGGTGCACTACACACTCATGAAAAGGACTCTACTTAGTGCGGCTTTTCAGACATCCTAGGACACTTAAACCTAAGGCTCTGATACCAAGTTTGTCACTCCCCGAGACTACCCCCGAGACGCGGACACGGGACCTAGGATCATAAGTGACCCCAAGCTAATCCTGCTGGCATAATCATGAGCATACTAAAGATAATAATAACTGATGTGGAAGCTAAATCATAAATAAAATGAAAAGGATGGGGAATACCCATACACTATAACTGAGATAAATGAAAACTGATGATTTTAATACAAAAAAGATATTAACGCAATACTAAGTTGAATCTATCATGTCTGAAAATAGCCTCTAACTGACTAGAAATGTTGGGACAGGCCCAAGCTAAGTCTAGCAAAACTGAAACTAAAGGACTAAAAATAATACTGAAAAAAGACTCATGACTATTGTCCTCGAAGAATGAGGACTTACCACTGATTCTGCTGAACTGGGGATCGGGAACCGATTTAAGCGTGATCTGGATGCTGAGAACCTGAACCTACATCACGAGAAGATGTAGCACACGTATGACTCAGTACTTGAAAGGTACTGAGCATGCAAGATAAAATACAGCTGAAATAACATATAACTGAACAAAGCAAATAAACAATGATATAATCTAAACAGGATATAGATATTGAATGCTGAGATAACTGAATGCACTGACCAATTTATAACATGCTAAAACTGAATACTGACTATACTGATAAATGGTCAATGCATTAGAATTTGTCTGAACTGTGGGAGCTAATAATAACTGATAATAAAACCACATGAGCTAAATATGGAGTCTGATGTATATCCCCATCGAGAGGACCCAATATACCCTGCCAGAGGTATAGAGGCAAGCTGGCGTGATCACTGAAATAATCCCCACAGAGGGGACTTACAACCTACGTGGCTAGTAGTTCTGGGACTATTTGGGTACGTTGAACCCTAGTCCAACTCGGTATTATGCTACTCCCAATAGATTAAGTGATTAACACATTATGACTGAATTTTTGTATGTTACGGGATAGCTCAAACTGAACATGCAAAACTAAGAATGCAACAATTAATCTAACAATGATGCATTCATAAACTGAGGCATGTATAACTGAATACTGAAATATCTAACCTAGCATGTGTAATTCAAGAACTAAAGAAATACATAGCCAGAGTTCTGAAATTCATGCAATAAATTGAATATTAACATACTAATCTAATTTGGATCATTCTAACAGCTAAGAATCCAATAATTCTAACATTCAAGAAGCTCTAGGTCTAGTCATAATAAGAGAATCAATAAACTGACTGAAAACAAGGGACCTAATGGATGAAAGGAACCCACTAGTGAAATCCCACATACCTGGTGACGAATTTCATGGAGAATTCCTTTGATTTCTGGGCTGGACCTGAAGAAAACTTGTTGCGTTCTTGAACTAGGGTTCTTGACTTCTTTCTCCTCTTAGCATTCTAAATTTCTAAGTTTTGATTAATAATTTGACTTAGGTAAGCTCTAGTTATGTTTCTAAGCTTAAACTGACTAAAACCTCATAATTTAGGGTCTAAACAAGGTATCTTAGGGGTCCAACCCTAACTTAATTCTGGCAAAGCCCATCCACGGAAGGAACGATGGTCCGTCGTTTGATCTACCGACCATCGGTTGGGTCCGTCGGTCAACTCTGTCCGGTAGGTCTTCACTAAAATGAGAATAACTTTTTACTCGGAGGTTGGATTTTAGCAAAGTTGGTAGCGTTGGAAAGAGGATTCAATTATCTATCATATTATAGGTCATGAGACACATAATTCATTTTTTGCTAAGAGTTATGACCATTTGAAGTTGACCCAATCAACAATTTCCTCTAACTGGCTGCTGACCCTCATCTACGGTCAGACCTACGGACCGTGCATAGAACGAAGGTCCATTCTGGTCAACCGTAGTTCATGTCAGAGGCTAGGTAAAGGAGTCTTGATTCACGGACACAGACCACGGACCGTGGTCTAACCTACAGACCATGGGTCTATCCGTGGGTATGTCCGTGGGTCGAGACTTAGACGATTTTCTGAGCTTGTTCTAGGGAGGGGTTGCAGTAATGAATCACGGACCACCAGCACGGGCATGGTCTGACCGATGGTCCGTGGTTGTCAACCGTGGGTTGCACCTGCGACTTCTCAAAATCTGCATTTTGGTCTATCTAGGATACGGGGTGTTACACCTTAAGACACACTTGTGCAATGCATGAAAGGCATCCCATACTACCCTTCACACTAAGCATGGCCTTGAAGTCATCTTAGTCATACTCACCCTCATATGGTCTTATTTAATAGCTTACTTCATAATGTCAAAGGAACTACCACCTTAGTCAATCATATCTTGGAAAGCAACTATGGCAACAACCCAAGCTAAGTCATACTACATAAGGGAACCCTTCACAACTAGCCTCAAGTCATACTTGTGCCATGTGTAGGTAGCATCCCATGCTACTAACCACGCTAAGTACTTCTTTAGACTACCATGAATGTTCACTAGTTGGGGACTAATCCCTCTAGTCTATTTGCCTCTATTCATATAAGATACTTCTCTACTTAGTACTAGGCAATTCATCACACATGAATGAGTACAATACATCAATTCAAAGCTACTAAGGAATAGCACCCTACAATGCTAGACCAAGCTAATAATATAACTAGCATGACCTTACTCTGCTAAGTCAAGCTACCATGGAGATATACTATCATACTAGTCCAAGCTATCCAAGGAATAGGCTAGACCATGATATCATCTTACTAACATAACTAGGTTAAGCTAAGCTAACTAACTTGGAAGACACACTAACATGCAAGTCCAGGCTACTCTAGGAAAGGTACAAGTGTCCTATCCTAGCTACCATGAAATAGTCCTAAACCTACTAAGGCATGCTACCCTTACAAGTGTACTAGGATACAAATGCAAGCTATCCATAGGGGAGTATGATTTTCAACCCTAAATTATCCTTAGGAGAGTATGAGTCCTCAATCCCAAGCTGCCATGACTAACATAACTCAAACTATCCTTGAAATGCACCTTACAATGCAAGTCAAGCTATCCTTAGGAGAGTATGGATCATCAATCCTAAGCTACCCTTAGGATAGTATGAGTCCTCCATCCCAAAGCTACCATGAAATAGTCTTGGCCAAACCAAGTCAAGGTACCATGAAATGCATCCTAACAATGCTAGTTCAAGGTACCCATAGAAGAGTATAAATCCTCAATCCTAGGCTACCATGACTGCTCCTAAATCATGCTACCATGACATGCATCCTACAATGCTAAGTCAAGTTATCCCTTAGAAGAGTATAGATCCTCCATCCCAAGCTATCAACCTTGGTCTTATCCTACTAAGCCAAGATATACATGAAGGAAACACAAGCCTCACCTTCAAGCTATTCTAGACTAACATACTTTGATTCATTTTAGGTTACTAAGTCAACCTAGACTCCTTCTATGTGACAGAACTTGAATCCCCTAGCATATGCATGTCTAAGTGTATAAGAGAAAGAGAATACTCAATCAAGATCACCTCATATTGACTTTACCCCCCAAGTCCCTAACAATGATGGCTACAAGCCTTACTTTCAAACTTAACTTCAGTCTATCATGATCCATGTCTAAATTACAAGCTTATTCAATCACATTGTTCATCAGAAAGTGATTCTAGTCATACTTGATCATAAAGGTTCAATTCTAACTTTAGAAGTCAAGATCCTTCCTTCAATTGAGTCTAGTTCAATTCATACTTAGATGATCCTAACTATGATCAATTAGTATTCAAGACATTGAAATAGGAAGATCACTTTAGAACCTTCAATTTTGCCTTTAATGACATAAACCCACAAAGATCACATTCATCAACTTAGATTAGGGTTTGATGCTTAGCGTAATCAACGACACGTCTTACAGTTCTGGTGTCTACGATCGTGCAATAGTATAGTAGCCCAACCAAGGGTTGGGGTCGTGTCCCAAGGGAGCAGTGGTGAGAATTAATAGAAAATTAGAATTTCATTCTAACTAGTCGTAGCTAGACATTAACGATTAAAAACATTGTAAATTAAAGGGGGACACAAGAGTGTCAAATATCAAATGGGGGTTTGTCACAAATAAGTAAACTAGCAAAATTAACAAGAAAATCTAACAATGAGAGGGGGATTCTTGGGATGTGACCGGAATACGGATTAATCTAGATTATTGGATACATGCTTTCGATAGAAGATTTATAGAACAATAGTGACTAGGCTAAGCTTTATGTGGAAATAAGTTCTCTCTCGAACAACTTACCCCGTTTCAAATGCATTCCTCTCGGACACCCACTTGCCGCATGAAGACCAGCCTACGCCTTACCCCACTCACTCTCTCGAGCTGAGTGTTAGGATATGGGACTAGGGCTCACCCTCTCGGGCTAAGCCTCATGTCGACCCACTCCTTAGGCCATCAATCTAGTGGTATTGGTATCACGACTTTTCTCTCGAGTAAGCCGAAAACACATGAGTGAACTTGTACTTGCAACTACAAATCCATTAGATTCAACCACAACTAATAGACGAAATCACCATTAAACTACATTTAATCTATCAGCAAGCAAGACCCAACAATTATCTTAACCCATATTCGCTAAATCACACCCTAAGAATTGGGGTTTTTAGCCACACATCAAGAGATAGAAATCTATACTTAAATGAGCTAGCATTCAAATGGGTATGAAGATTTAAGTCTTGTTACAGGCCAAGAATGAAGAATCCAAGAGACCCAAGTCCAAATCCTTGGAGATGAAACTCTCTTCTTCTTCAAGTCTTCAAAACCCTCTCAAACTCAAAGCAAAAATATGAAAAGCTAATTTTCTAGACTGAAAATTATAATAATGTTTGACTCTAAGTGAAAATTATAATAATTGTTCCACACTTAAAACTACAACTCTAACTAGTATTTATAGTTTTCACAGATTTGTGCTGCAGCGGATCATTTGGCATCGTTAGTCGGAATCGCCGATTCGCCCTTTGGTGTAGTTCATCGCCGTCTTGCACCAGCCCTCAACATCGTCGTGATCTGGGTCATTGGGCGACATGGTACTGCTTCGCGGAACTTCTCAGCACACTGGAAACAAAAGGCGAAGTAAGACCCTTCGACAACTCGCCAGGTGGACTCGGCGACCCTCAGACCTTTATTTCTTCGTTCTTTTCAGCCTTTTCGGTTCTTTTTGCGACGTAGTGTCCATGGCTTCCTTAAAACTTCAAATACTTGAAATTTAAGGGTTTTCATCAGATATTGAGATAAAATAACCATTTGAGGACACAATTTCTATTAAAGTATTACCCTAAATGAGTCCAATTTGAGGACTCATCAGGGTTCATCTTAGAAATCACATGAATTCATCACAATATCATTAAACAAATATAATTTTATCATAACTGGATGCTATCCACTAGATTAGAATCACATCCAAGCCCTACCCACAATGCAATCACAACCCTAGCTAGAATTGGGTTTTTGAGTTCACAATTGGGGGGAAACTATGGGGGATCCATGGGTGGAAGAACCCATGGATGATTAAGCTTTACATACCTTTAATCAATGCCCTAAACAAAGCTTGAAATCAATGGAGAATCGACCTAGATGCTACCCCTCTTCTTCTTCTTCTTCTTCTTTGCTTCTAGATAGAGAATTTCTTGAGAGTAATTTGAGAGTTCTAAAATGAATGAGTTAAAGTGATTAGTTTTGGGTCTATTAACTATTTATAGGATGTTAATTAACTAACAAATCACCCCTCCTAACCCCTAAAATAATTACTAAACTAACCGTCAACTCCTCACTTAAAACTAAATTACCAAAAACTAGCACCATTCATGACTCCCCATCCACGGACCGTGGATGGGTTGACTGGGGGTGGTTTGGGTCCGTCATTTGGACATGAGGCTCAAATGTTGCAGGCCAACTCAGGCCTGACCTACTCCCATGACCTACGGGGCGTAGGTTGATCTACTGGGCGTGAATTGAGTTTGTGAACCAAGTTGTTTTGACAGCTTTTTGGGTAGTGTTGGGGTCCTCCTCAAGGACCCCTTAGGTGGTCCTTGGGGAGTCATACCTGTTGACACCCAATTTTGGCTCTCCCCATTTAACTATAGTAATAATTATAATAATAATAAAAAAATATATATGTTATGAATTTTTATAGGAATACAAAAGGATTTTTAATTATTTATTTGACTTGATAAATTTATTTCATAAATGTTATTTCTTACAAAATTAAATATATTATATTACTACTTACTTTCTCATTTTTTAAATAAGTGTCATTCTTAAGAATCAAATCTATTTTGATTCAAATATAATTCCTTTTGTCGCAATAGATATTTTTCGTACATTTATTAAAATTAGAAAGCTTAGTTAATTGATGATTTATTAATTTATATTAATTTAATTTTAAGAGTGACTAATTTTATCAAATAAGCTAATCTTGCAAAATAATTATCTCTTATGGCTATTTAATAAAGAAAGTAGTTATAATTTAAATGAATTTAATTTGAACAAATTTGGCAATCCAAGTCTCCTTAGACCGGCCAATCCGTGTATGCCACGTAGGCGAGCACATGGATTGTGCTTCTTTAGCTTAAATCTTGACCCTACGATTAAATCTAACGGTCCTAGTTAATTAAGCTTTTTCCATTATATATATATATATATATTCCTTTTAATCCTTGATTTATCTTAACCGTCCGATCAAATGATCGGAAGGCCCGAATTAAGTAAGACCTTTTCATCTTTTCTCAAAATCGTATAACCCTCCCCCATCGCCTCAAACTTCTTCTTTTCCCAAGAAGTGATGCTTCTCCTTCCCCAAGTTCCTTCTTCCCCAAACATTTCGCCCCTTTCCCAGGTCTGCCAAAGAAAACGGCTATAGACCGCCGAAAAGCAACAATATCCGGCGGTCTCCAACACCATCCCCCACTCCGTCCATCAATCATAGCCCCTTCCTATCAACTTTACATCCCTTCCATCATCTTTTATGAACCAAAACAGACCTCAAAAGCCTTACCACCGGCGCTGCTACGCCTGAAAAAGGCGAAAGGCATGAAGAACCATCGGATTTGGGGCTAGTCGTCCCTTTAATCTGATGGATGTAAGGTTCCATCACTTATTTTTGAACGTAGTAGAGGCCCCAAATAGGCTATAAAGAGGAAGACGGATCCAAGAGCAATCCAAGAATCATCCAGGAAATTCAAAGAACTATCCAAAAGAGCAAATATTGCAACACACTTCAAGTTTTTTTTTTAGAGTTCAAAAATTCTCTTCTTTTTCTAGTCCTTCTATTTTTCTTTTTCTTTTTTTGAATTAGAGTTTGAGAAAGTTGGAAGTTTAAATCTCTTGGCTTTGAAGTTCTAGTTTGTTGCTCTACATAAGGTCAGTAATTACCATCTCCTTATATTTTGTTGTTGGTCTCTAAAAAGTATTATTCTTTTGTCGTTATCTTGATTATGCCATTTCGATTCAATTAGCTACTCTAAATAGGCTCATAAAAATGATTAATAGAAATCAATGGCAATTAAAAGAACTGTTGATTAATGTATCTTATATGTGTTCGTTGAAATGCCTTTACTGTATGTATCCCCTCTTAGATGTCTTTTGCGCAAGAAAACTAATTCTGGATAGTAAGCCTGATGTCCGTCACCATTTTTGTGATCTATATAATTGAAATTGGTGCTGCATCTCCTTGTTGTTAATTGCTATTTTTTATCTGTTAAGATCCAAAACTATATAGTCAAAACAGTCATAATCTTTTCATCCTTACGCTGTCATTTTGTTTCCAACTAATTTTAATCAAATAGGCATTTTGTTGTATAAAATTAATTACTGTTGCATCTCACTTAAGTTTTATGTGAATATGAGTAGTAGAATATGATAGTAGTGGCGTGTAATTCCCTTTTGTTAATTAAGAAAATGTGTTGTTGGCTGTATGTTTATGTGAAAAATGTATTTTTTTTGTCTAAAGCAATGTCATCGACTTTAGACCTGCCTCGCTTTGAATGCGCATTAAATCCAGATTGTCTCCTTTGTGTACAGATCAAGAACCATGTTTCTTGTATCCTTCCTACTATAGCTCAAACTTACCATTTCTTTAGTATGTAAAAAGGGTAAGAACCAACCCCCTGTTAACTTTAAGGGGACATCAATTGATTTCTTAAAAAAGAAAACACGCTTCATAAAAACTCGAATAAATCATCCGCTTGATGTTACATTTCTATTGATAGACGATATATTTGGTGAATGATGTTTAGTGAAGTTCTAGAACATGTAGTACTCAACTAATGTGTTAGAATAGTGACCTTGAATTATCAAAATCTAGTTGATTGTTATGATTAATGTTGGCATTATATTTTTCTTTTCTCAAAACATATGGGTATCTATGCCTCAAGAAAGATAGATAGGGAACAAGCCTCTTGTATGTCCTTTTCAAATCATGACTTTTGTTACACTTTCCAATATAATATATGCTATGTAAAGTTATGTTAAGTGCTGCTCTGTTTTGAATTAGTTATTGTTATTTGAATAGTTCCTAATTTGGTTTCCTCTTCTTATATTTTCATGTACAACCGGAGAGTTGGAGTTTCTACTTTGAAACTCGTTATTGGCCTAAGATGTTAGGCCAACAACAATTAGGATCATCGCGATGCTTGGAGTCTCGTAAATAGGAGTCTAATGTTCTTCAGCCTTCCTTTTGTTGCCCTTATGTTTTTATATGTTTGGCTAACTTTTACTCTTAAGTTTCGTCGTCTTACTTATATTGTTTTTGATATGTTGGCTAACCTTCACTCATAAGTTTTTGATATATCGCTTGTCTTTTTTTTAAGATTATTCATGTGAGACAATAGTTGTTTGCTTGTGAATTTAGTTGAAACATTTTTAGAACAAATGACGCAAAAACCTTTTTTTTTAAGAAATGGGTTAGCATTTTTACCTATAATACTCTTTTTACACATTTTTTTTTAGTTGAAGAGAAGGGGCTTATAGTTTAAGAATTTTCCAAACAAAGTTTCAAAGGTTAAAATAATATTGGTGTCTCAAAATTGGGGAAAAGAAGTATATATCGACTTAGGCACTTAAGGAATAGGCAAACTTATTATCTATAACTCTCTATTGAAATTTTAAAAGGGTGAAATAATTTTCATTTAGGTATCTAAGTAGAAATTTTTTTTTTCATGAATTGGGACTCCCAAATAAGTTTAGAGGTACATAAAGGCTAAAACTAATTAACTTTAAAATAATTAACTTGTGGAATTATATATTTTTATTTTTTTAAAAAAAAATAAGTAGGGAATTAGGCTTATATATTAAAAAATATAACTATAGAATAAGGCACAATAGTTTAGGCCTATTTGTATACTCTTTACATCACCCCTTTATAAAATATATTGACTATTCTTACTACTTTTTTTTTTTTGAATCAAACATTGCTAAAAAATATTTTATCTTTTAACATGCTATTTCAAAATTTTAGATATGCCAACGGGTTCCGAATACAAGGTATATACATGTACATGTCATACACATAAAGGTATATATTCTATATTTTCTCTACATAATCTATTATATTTTTATCTACTATCCCGAATGTTATTTATTTATTTTTATAAATTTATTCCTACACTTTACACATATTATTTTACTAATTCTAACCTATCATTAACTTATCCCTACATGTGAATAAAATAATAAACCTTCACATGTTTTAAACAACTTACATGTATATACTATACTTTATAATAAACATAATTTTAGATCACAAACTCTATCTAATATTTTAACATTTAGTATCATTATTATTTATTTATTTAAAATTTTTTAGGAAACTCTATTTTTATCCAAATTACATATTACATATTACTACATATTTATACTCCACTACTATCTTATTTTATTTTTTCACGTCTTAGTGAAATGACATATTTTCATAAATTCAACATCTATATATTTCTTAGGATAACTTTACTATGATACACCTATATTTTTTAACACATAAAAATTAACATACTTTAGGTAAATCTATTTATTTATTTAATTTTTACATGATAAAATACTACTATTAAATCTATTTTATAAGGCATATATATGTCGTATCTTGTATTTTATTCTTTTCTTAAACTAACCAATAACTTATCGTTTAATCATTAAAAGCAAATAAATAAACAAGTTTTCCTAATCATATTTTCCTAAATTGAGTTTAAGGACTATCTTCGGATAGGCTCTGAGGGGTGCTTAGCACCTTCCCTTCGAGTAACCAAAACCCTTACTCAGAATCTCACTGGTTTCACAAATCAAAACAGAGTTTACATTTACATAAATAAAAAATGGTTTTCCTAATATTTTCCTTAAAATTTAGGTGGCGACTCTAAAACAAACAAAGCAATTTTTTTCCAAATCAAAGTGTCAGCCATATTATGTTGTGAACTGTTTCGGCCGGTTCGAAATAGGGTGCGACAATACCCAGACGTTTAACCCCTAAACATGTCATTCTAAGTACGGGAGTCATTTCTATGAGTTTTAACCCTCATACAACACTCCAAAACTCCACTACAAGACTCTACAACACACTAGTTCAACTCACTAGTTTTCGGGGTGTTACAAATAGAGTTTAAAACATGTACTCAAAAACAACAATTAATATCATAAGCATAAATTAATGACTGTAAAAAAAATACCAGGATATGTAAAAATAGAATGAAACAGAAAGGAAAAAATCGAGTCCACTGAATGCACAGTGTCCCTTAAGAAAATTATTCCCCTCTAATACCTGAGGTTTAAGGAAATAGATCCTCTTAAGATGGAACGATTTTATTCACCAACGTATTGATACAAAAACAATAGTATCAGTAAGCCACTCAACAAGAGCAAAGTACAAAAATATTTAAGAAGAAGAAGAAGAAGAAGAAGAAGTAGTAGTAGTACTAGTTCAGAATTTTCGTTGTTTTAAAATGAGAGGAAATTTCTCTATTTATTGACGACAAAGGGTAGTGTTCATTGTTATAAAATGAGAGGAAATTCCTCTATTTATAGACAACAAATGGTAGTGTGAACAAATGTTTATTGTACTTTATCAAAAAGGTCACAACTCTTTGGAAAAGTCATAACCCTTCAGAAATGTCACAACCTTTCATAAACGTTACAACATTTCATAAAAGTCGCAACTCTTCATAAGAGTCACAACTTTTCATGAAAGGGAAGGCTAGTTTTGGAAATAAATAAATTAAAAGGAAATCCTGGTTTGTGGTGGCGCCACGTAGGCAGGCCTAGGGTTCTCTTTATGTATATATATATATATATAATTCTTTTTAATTTTAATATTCTAATATTTTTTCTTATTTTATATTATTTATATTTCATTTATTTATCATTCTCAACCTTTACTTAAGGGGTTTTATACAATTTTTCGTATTATCTAAAATAAAATTCATTGGTATAATTTTGTTAATATTCTAATTTCCAAATTAAAGTATAATTCATTATTGAATAAAGTTATAGACTTACATTTTCCTTTTCTTTTAAATCATATTTATGTATGTTATGCTGAAATTTGACATAAGAGTATTATACTAAAATTTTTGTTTTGAATTAAGAAATTTGTGTTATATTTTCAATATCATTTGTTTTAAGAGTATTAACTCGATTTTTTCATTGCAGGCTATTTTTTTTAAGTTAGACTTGCTAGATTATCTTTTTGTCAAATGCTTTATAATTTTTTGAATTTATATTTATAATATTAATCTTTTTGTCAAACATGCATTTCCAGATGTTTATAGAATTTTTGTACTTTTAATTTTTATGATTAATTTCAATTAAAATATACTAAATTGACAAATATAAATCAATTATTTTTATAATATTAGTTAAGAACATATGTTTATTAATTAATATATTTTAAAACGACAATCTATATCTTATATATTCAATTTAATATTATTTCTAAAGGCCCTTATCTATCTAATATAAATTTTTAATTTTAAATAATTAATTATATTTTCAAAATTCAATATAACCTTATGATTTATACTTGTGCAACCAAATAGTACACTTGTATTTTTAATTTCAAAAATTCAATTTAACTTCATGATAACTTATTTGGTGATTTTTTTTCTATGACTATTTTTCTCCCATCTAAAAAATATATCATATATTCATAAAACGACGTATATTCGTTATACGGTAATTCATAATAGCTTATCTAGTAATAAATCTTTGTAGTGTGGATTTTTTTTCCACCCAACAAATATCATCCTAATATCATTAATTGACACATTCATTGTCACATGATTCATAATAAATTATCCGACGATAAATTTTTGTCGTGCCTATATTTTCTCACACGAAAAAATAATCCTACCCTATTAAACAACAAATTCACTTTCATGTGACTTATGATAGATTATCCAATGATTGTTCTTTTTTGTGTGAGTATTTTTTTCCACTTGTCAAGTATTACCTCACCTCATTAAACGACATATCATTATCACATTATTCGTAACTACCTAGTTGTTAAGATGTTTTTTCTCTGGTGAATTTCCCTATCACAACTTTTCATTTTCATTGACCAATACGTTCATTTCAACACGACTTATGATAAATTATCTAGTGATTAATTTTTTTCGCGTGAATACTTTCTTTCCACTTGTCAAATATTATCCACCTTACTAAACGACATATCATCACCACGTTATTTGTGATCGGCTAACTTTCAAATATTTTTTCTTATGTGAATCCTCTTGTAGGTTTTTTTTTTTTCATTTTCATTAATCAATATGTTCATTTTCACGTGACAACTTACCTGACAAGGTTTTTTTTTTTATACTTGTAAAATATCACTACTATAATAAAGCGACAAATTCACAATCACGTTGATCCTTTTCCGTTATAATAAAATCATAATGGGCAAAATTATATATGTTGGGATAATACTATTAAATAATCATCTTACTTTTTGAATTGTTTTCAAATTATTGCATTTTTCTACGTAGTTTATATACTTTTTTTGGGATTTATTGGCACAAATTTTGCACATTTATGTGCATATTTTTTATTTTGGTGATTTAATTAATAATCTATTTTTAAATTTTGTGTACAGTTATATTAAGACAATTAAAATAAAAGGAAAGAACTGTAAGTTATTGTTGAATTTATAATAGTATGAATAAAAATGAATGACTTTTTATTTTTCGTTTGTGTTTTTGTTTTTTTAGAAAAGACATACTTTTTTATATGATAAATTTATCAAAGAAAATATCACTAGTTTTTATGACTTTGGAATGTGTAATATTCTAAATAGAAATTTTAATCTAACTAAATTGTACATGTCCTAATTAAAACATCCCCCTCTATTTTATTTAAAAAAAACCTCGCTTTTATAAAACAATATATTAATTATCTGACAGAGAATACTTTTTTATACTCACCAAATATCACTACTATAAGAAAGTAACAAATTCACAGTCACATTGATCCTTTTCCGTTATAATAAAATCATAATGGACAAATTATATTTGGTGGGATAATATTATTAAACGATCATCTTACTTTTCGAATTGTTTACAAATTTTTGCATTTTTCTATGTTGTTTATATAGTTTTTTTAGATTTGTTGGCACAAATTTTGCACATTTATGTGCATATTTTTTTTATTTTAGTGATTTAATTAATAACTTATTTTTAATTTTTGTGCATGGTTATATTAAGACGATAAAAATAAAAGGAAAGAACTATAAGTAATTGTTGAATTTTGTAATAGTATGAATAAATATGTGGTTTTTAATTTTTCGTTTGTGTTTTTATTTTTTTGAAAAGACATACTTTATATAATGATAAATTTATCAAAGAAAATATCACTAATGGTTATGACTTTGGAATGCGTAATATTCTAAATATAAATTTTAATCTAACTAAATTGTACATGTCTTAATTAAAACATCCACCTCTATTTTATTAAAAAATCTTACCTTTATCAAACAATATATTAATTATATCATGATTTATAATAGCTTATTTAATGATGAGTCTTTTTATATGAATATTTTTTTCATTTGTCAAATATCACTAATAAATCACACAATACACATTATATAGTAAAATCATAATCAACATAAATTATTTTCACTTGAAATAATTTACGAACTTAAAATTTTCAAATAAAAAACAACTTATCATCTTGATTATAATTTTTACAATTTTTTTGAGAAGAAAAATATTGTTAAAAATTTTAATGTCGCATAGTAAATTTCAATATGTTTTCTAATTAAAAGTCAAAATAAATATAGAAAAATAGTTTTTTTACTTTCATTTTTCAAATTTAAATTTTTCATGAATTATGTAAATAAAATAATTTTATCTTCTATTAATATTTGAGTTTAATTCTAGATTTAAAAGACATTTTATTATATCATGAATATATTTAAATTAACATCATAAGATTTAAAATCATTAAAAATAATAATAATAGTATTTATCCAGTGGATTGAAGACAACTAAATAGAAAATAACGTAGTTATGTATATGATTGATTTTATAATAGTGTAGATGAAAAATGAAAAGACTTTTTGTGCTTTAAAGAGAAGACATGACTTTTCATATGATTAATTTATTTTAAAATATCACATACAATTTAAATTTTAGGATAATTAAGCTTTTAATTAGTCATTGTAATCTAATTTAATGACATGTATCTTAATTAACTCAACCTTACCCTCATTAAATAACACATTTATTATTATTTGATTCATGATAACTTATCAGGTGTCCTTTCTTTTTTCGTGTGGATATTTGTTTTCAACGAAAATATAACCCTACCTTATTAAACAATACATTCATTTTCACATGACTTATAATACATTACCTGACAATTGATCTTTTCGTGTGAGTGCACACTTTTTTTGCACTTGTCAAATACTATCCCACCTCATTAAACGATATTTCATTATCATGTTATTCGTAATTGCCTATCTGTTAACATGTTTTTTCTCGTGTGAGTCCTCCGGTCAAGTTTTTTCATTTTCATTTACTATACGTTCATTTCCACATGACTTATGATAAATTATCTGATGATTGATATTTTTCATGTGAGTGCGTACTTTTTTTGCACTTGTCAAATATTACCCCACCTCATTAAATGACATATCATTATCACATTATTTGTAGTTATCAATTTGTCAACATGTTTTTTCTGGTCAATTTTTTTTTCGTTTTCATTAACATTACGTTCATTTTCATGTGACTTATGATAAATTATCTGACGATTGATTTTCTTCGTGTGAATACTTTCCTTTTGGTTGTCAAATATTATCCCACTTTAATAAATGACACATATCATTATCACATTTTTCATGAGCGTCCAACTGTCAACATGTTCATGTAACTACTCTTAACATAATTTGTTCATTTGTGTTAACCAATATATTCATTTCCACGTGATAACTGTCATGTTCCAAAAATGGACATGATGACACTTGTCTATTCCCACCAAGACAAGTCAACCTCAACCCAACGAAATAAAAGAAAAACAGAAAGATAAAGCAAGAACAAGATAAAAGCAGAAAACTTATTCATTTTATTAACACCCAAAACCTGGTGGTCACGTGTAAAAGTCACTAATACATAAAGTACAGAATTAAAAAATAAGTACAAGTCTCAAGTCTTTGTTTCCCAAATAGAACAAAACATAAAAAGATGAACTAGAGGGTCTGTCGGGATAATAAACAACTACCTCTCAACAGTTCTTTGACGAGCCTCGAAGATGGGAGAGAAAGAGCAATCACACGATATCGAGTTCGAAACCTACACAAATGTAGAAGAAAGGAGTACCAACAAGAAACCTAATAAACAAGGTTACTAGCTAGAAATTGAATACTCCTTTCTTCCCAACCGAACCTCCTCAAACTACAACCTGCACAGAAAATCAGCCCAACCTAACAATTCTACAATACACCGCTCACAAGGTTCAATAAACACAGTCCAATAGTTACAATTCTAACAACCAACATGTATCAAGTAAGTCAAAATTACAAGTAACAAGTGTATCGATAACAATTAACAAGTAAATCAAACATAAGCATCATAATGCATCAAATCATAATAATCAATCACTAGCCGAAATCATTTTCTATTGGCTTTATATCATGTCACAAGGCAGAATCATTCCCCGTCAACTTTATATCATGTCACTTGCCGGAACCATTTTCCATCGACTTTTATATCATATCACTAGCCAGAACTATTTCCCAATGGCTTTATATCACTAGACGGAACCATTTTCCATCAGCTTTATATCATATCACTAGCCGGAAATGACCTCGGCTCATATCAATCACTAGCTAGAAATGACCTCGTCTCATATCAATCACTTGCCGAAAATGACCTCGGCTTTATAACACTTGCCGAAAATGACCTCGGCAGCATTAACTATCACATGTCCCACCACAGTGTTTCAAATCAATGCACACAAACAATATCACACCACACGAAAGAGATAACAATATATATATACACTTGATTTATTCTTATACCTGATTAGATGTTTTATGACGAATGATACATAGAATGTACCAAAATTTTTATTAATCTTATGGTCGTAAATATATAAGGTGGAAAGTTTATCAAAATGTCCTTTAATCTTATCAAATGTGTTTGATGTTCTATTAGAAATGAATATTTTGAACTCTATCAATTCACCAGCCTTTGATCAATAATGCGCACGAACGCAAAAAGAAAAAACTAGCTTTTTATTCTTTGTATTACTGGGTCATGGATTGCATAAGTAGTGCAACATGAATTACTTTGTTGGTTGAAAGTACTATATCATCCTATTTTAGATCAATAAAGCGTAATATTTCGTTGGTCTACACACCATGACACCGAAAATAATTAGGATTCAAGTGAGTCAACGAAGCAATGAAATCTTGAAGTTCTATTTTTCAAGTGTCATTAGAAGAAATATTTTGTCAATCTGACAAGATCTATCAAGGTTTTATTCAGGTATATGATCGATCGATCAAGCATTTAGAGAGGAGGAAGAGATATTTTTCAACCACTGTTAAGATCGATTAATAGCTATAAAAGTTAATTTATCATTACATCGGGTCAGTTTCACCTTTAACCTGAAAAAGATGTTATTTTAGATTGTTAATTGTTAGGATTGTTTTATGTTCATCTACTTGGTACCATTTCATTTGTTTTACCACTACATTGTTTTCTAAGGATGGAGATGTTGTTGGCTGACTTTTTGGATGAAATGATGCCAAACTACTACCTGCATGTACATAATGGAGTGCTAAATTTGTCTTAGACAAATGTATTCACATTTTTTAGCACAAAATTTATTGAGCCCTCATAGAACATCTTAGGCTTTACATGGGATAATATTTATATCCACATGTGGTAAAGCTTGTGAGATCCTTGATAAAAATTTTAAATATTGTGCTTGGTGTGTTGTGATTTATACTGACTACGACGCTAACACAATAAAATGGTTGTGGAATTGTTTCTATTGCTTATGTGTACTTTTTTACCATTTGATTCTTGTACATAGAAAATGACACTCAATTTTTTTACTGCAAATATGAGGTTGTGAGGGATAAAAGCATTTTTCCGGTATAGATTGAAGATAATATGGTTCCAGCCTTTTCTACTTGGCCCTCTTTTCCATTTAGATTATTCAAACTTGTGATCTATGTATGTCAATATATAGTAACAATTCCGTGTAATATATTTTGATTTAGTAGTGTCGAGGCCAGTGTATTCTTAGGAGAGGTTATTTACTTTCCCCAACAGAGATTTAGGTATTATTGTTTATAAATATGTATTTTCTTTTCTCTGTCATTTATTCCTCTCATTTGAATGATCTTTTGGAAATGCCAGATTGAAGAGAGCTCTAATGATTTAAAAAGGTACACGACACTGTCAGTCAAATATTTCTCCCACTTCAACATGAAGCCTCAAGACATATTTTGTTGTCACAAAATTACAATGGTAATTATGAAAATCAAGATGACTACCACCAACATAGTGACGGACTGCGTTACTATTTCACCTTTTGTGACACTGACTTCTGTGACGGTGCAAGGGATATAGCTCAGTTGGTGTGTACATATATTAGCAGTCTTTTACTAGGAGCACAATATTCAACTACTACTATGTGTTGATTTTCCAATTGACGCCTTACAATTATTTTTAACTTTTATCGCATCATATATATTGGGCCCGTGCACGCACGGGCAACTTCCATCCAGTACATATATATACACACACAATTCAAGTCCACTTTTAGACTATTAAGAATTTCATCAATCAATCAACAAGGGTTACAACAAGGCAATTCACAAACATCACATTACCTAAATTGGCCCAAAATCCCATTTTTGAAAATGAAGGATATTTCTGAAAATTTGTATAAAATCACATTATTCAAATGTTTTGAAACTCCATAGTTAAAATCTCATTGAAAAAAGAGTTGAAATCCTGCTCAAAACTCTAATTTACTTACACAAGTTCATGAGAAAAACCCTCAATACTTCGATCCGAAATCTGACTCCAAGCTGAAATGTTTTTGAAAAGATCTTACCCATGTTTAAGTTCAAATATGAAATTTCATCATAAATAAAGTTAAAATCGATCTTAAAATCCTCAATTTATCAAACTTTAACTTTACTTGGAAAAAACTCAAATTTTGAAGCTTATATGCGGTTAATATGATGAAAATAATTGACGAATCAACAAGTTTATGTCAAAATCAGTTACCCATAACAAAAGGATCCTAAATATACACTTTTCATCAAACTCCGAGTTCAAATCAATAAAACCCTAGTTTTCTCAAAAAATTACACGGATAAGAAAAAAAACCAGATGAAGAAATCATGAGAAAATATTGAAATGAGGATTGGATACTAACTCCCATATTAAATAAAAAATAATACCTCAATAATCACTTCATTTCGAGCTCTAAAACTCATAATATGCTAAAAATACCAAATGAATACAGTCTAAAATTTTAAATAGTTGAACAACAGTAGTTGCACTAGAAAACCAACAACTTTTATTTCACTAAAAATCTCGTAAATTCTTCATACGATAGAGAAATGACCCAATTTCCCCCCTCAATGTCTTATATAATGATACAGACCTGCTCGTTCAATCGGAATTCTATTCCATATTCATTTACCTAGTCAAATATCATTCATGCTCGATAAACAATTATTTCATAATCACGATAAAATTCCAATTTCGGCTTAGCGAAAATGAACCAAACTTTAAAGATCATTCCTATAATTCATTCTCAAACTTTGGAAAGTACTGGAATAATTTTGCGTTAAAATTATGTTAAATTTTCTTTCTTTTAGCATGGAGTCTGCTTATATAAATCGATTAGTGATATATTTGAGGTAGCCTCTGTTTGCTTATCTAAATCGATTAGTGCTTATCTAAAAAATAGTATGGGGGTGGGAACTAGAACTTCATGCTTGTCTCTTTTATTTATACAGGTCATTTATGCTTTAATTTAGCCAAAGAATTTAAAAACAATGTAAAGGAGATAGTAGTTGTTAACAAGACATTACGTGGTAGTAACTTATATAAATAGTTGATTCTTCACTACAACTTTTCTTTAAAAAATCCATATAAAATTTAAATGATGGTATTCTTAGAATTATACATTTAAGAGTAGATACTGATAAACAAGCTCTAAAGTCATATTGGCGAGAGAGCTAGAAATATATAAAGAGGCTAGTGGCAAAATGGATTGATAAAACTCGCAAAGTCGATGTGCAAACTATATAGACAAAATGAGTGAAGCCAACATGATGTAGGATTGTTGTATCTATACTGTTTCATATGATCTATAATGGAAAAGAATGGGCCTAGTGCTTGATTTGGTTATCTTGAAAAACTGGGATTGGTGAAGTTGGTATCTCTTTTATCGATGTAATTTTGTTGTCAATTAGGTTATTAGAATCTTGATTGTCATCCTATTTGTACAAGCACTAGATACCACTAATTTAGATGAGGTTGCTTTTGTGATTAAATCATGGAAAAAGCTAGTTTGGTTGGAAAGTACAACCAGCCCTCCTCAACAAATTTGTGATATTTGTATGGGTGATTGACAGTTTCATATTAGATTATGCACGTATAATTTTCAGCTTTTACTTTTGCTGATAGATAGTAATAGATTGATCTTGAAAATAGAATGATCTTTTCGTCTCATATTGTTGTCTTCTCTGATTAATTCCAAGGTGGCTCATGCACATGGGGATTTTGTGGTGGTAGATAACACGATTATGTCCCAGTATTGTCCCATCCTTTGGAGCTCCGCTAACTAGAGTACTCTCATATAACATGCATCGGATGTTAGCTTACTTGTCCATGGTTTTGTAGATATTGTGATGCATTCAGCTACTAAGTTCATATCCGGTCATAGTGATTTCATGGCTGGTGTACTTGTCGTCAGAGGAGAAAGGTTTTTTCATCTATTTCGTATACAGTTCATAAGTTTATTTATTGTTATCTTATAGGTTTTTTCTCTATTTCGCATACGGTTCATAATTTGATTTATTGTTATCTTATGGTTGTATATTCTTAGATTTCTTGTGTCTTTTTTGGTGGCTTAAACCAACAATCACACTAGGAGCTTGAATGTAGTGAACATGAGTTTGTAAGTAGACCCATTATTGGTTTCTCTAGCAATGAATCACTCATCTAATTCATAGTGAAACTCTAGAACTCTTCAACAATAAGTAGCAAATGTTGATATCAAGCTTCCTTTTCCTCTTCCAGTTTCTATAAAAATAAGATTCCTATTTTCTTTGGACTAGATTAAAGGACGTAAAAGATGATAGTCTTGCAACTCCCAGAATTCTTTACTTTGAATAAGGGCGCCTTCACTAAGGCCCTAGAATGAGCCTTCAAAAAATCTTAATATACTTACTCAGGGTTGTATGCAAGTCAAAAATGGATCCCTTCCATATGCCTTAAGGTGTGATACAAGAAGTCCTCTCTATGCAGCACCTTATAGACCCTCCAATGCATAAATTTGTGCAATACTTTGTGACACTGAAAATTTTTTTCGGAATGAACTGGATGCCCTTATGTTATGCTGAAATTTGATATAAGAGTATTATACTAAATTTTTTGTTTTGAATTAAGAAATTTGTGTTATATTTTCAATATAATTTGTTTTAAGAGTATTAACTCTATTTTTTCATAGCAAGGTAATTTTTTTAAAGTTAGACTTGATAGATTATCTTTTTGTCAAATGCTTTATATTTTTTTGAATTTATATTTATAATGTTAATCTTTTTGTCAAACATGCATTTCAAGATGTTCATAGAATTTTTGTACTTTTAATTTTTATGATTAATTTCAATTAAAATATACTAAATTGACAAATATAAGTCAATTATTTTTATAATATTAGTTAAGAACATATGTTTATTAATTAATATATTTTGAAACGACAATATATATATCTTAAATATTCAATTTAATATCATTTCTAAAGGCCCTTATCTGTCTAATATAAAATTTTAATTTTAAATAATTAATTATATTTTCAAAATTCAATATAACCTTATGATTTATACTTGTGCAACCAAATAGTACATTTGTATTTTTAATTTCAAAAATTCAATTTAACTTCATGATAACTTATTTGGTGATTTTTTTTGTGTGACTATTTTTCTCCCATCTAAAAAATATATCATATATTTATAAAACGATATATATTCGTTATTCGGTAATTCATAATAGCTTATCTAGTAATAAATCTTTGTAGCGTGGATTTTTTTTCCACCCAACAAATATCATCCTAATATCATTAATTGACACATTCATTGTCACATGATTCATAATAAATTATCTGACGATAAATTTTTGTCGTGCCTACATTTTCTCACACGAAAAAATAATCCTATCCTATTAAACAACAAATTCACTACCACGTGACTTATGATAGATTATCCAATGATTGGTCTTTTTTGTGTGAGTGTTTTTTTTCACTTGTCAAGTATTACCTCACCTCATTAAACGACATATCATTATCACATTATTCGTAATTGCCTAGTGTTAACATGTTTTTTCTCTGGTGAATTTTCCTATCACAACTTTTCATTTTCATTGACCAATACATTCATTTCTATGCGACTTATGATAAATTATCTAGTGATTAATTTTTTTCGCGTGAATACTTTCTTTCCACTTGTCAAATATTATCCACCTCACTAAACGACATATCATCACCACGTTATTTGTGATCGGCTAACTTTCAAATGTTTTTTCTTGTGTGAATCCTCTTGTAGGTTTTTTTTTTTTCATTTTCATTAATCAATATGTTCATTTCCACGTAATAATTTACCTGACAAGGAATATTTTTTATACTTGTAAAATATCACTACTATAATAAAGCGACAAATTCACAATCACGTTGATCCTTTTCCGTTACAATAAAATCATAATGGGTAAAATTATATATGTTGGGATAATATTAAATAATTGAATTGTTTTCAAATTTTTGCATTTTTCGACGTAGTTTATATATTGTTTTTGGGATTTATTGGCACAATTTTGCACATTTATGTGCATATTTTTTTATTTTGGTGTTTTAATTAATAATCTATTTTTAATTTTTGTGTACAGTTATATTAAAACAATTAAAATAAAAGGAAAGAACTGTAAGTTATTGTTGAATTTTGTAATACTATGAACAAAAATGAATGATTTTTTTTAATTTTTCGTTTGTGTTTTTGTTTTTTTAGAAAAGACATTCTTTTTATATGATAAATTTATCAAAGAAAATATCACTAGTTGTTATGACTTTGGAATGTGTAATATTCTTAATAGAAATTTTAATCTAACTAAATTGTACATGTCCTAATTAAAACATCCCCCTCTATTTTATTAAAAAAACCTCACTTTTATCAAACAATATATTAATTATCTAACAAAGAATACTTTTTTATACTCGTCAAATATCACTACTATAATAAAGCAACAAATTTACAGTCACATTGATCCTTTTCCTTTATAATAAAATCACGTTGGCACAAATTTTGCACATTTATGTGCTTATTTTTTTGTTTTAGTGATTTAATTAATAATCTATTTTTATTTTTTGTGTACAGTTATATTAAGACAATTAAAATAAAAGGAAAGAACTGTAAGTTCTTGTTGAATTTTGTAATACTATGAATAAAAATGAATGATTTCTTATTTTTCGTTTGTGTTTTTGTTTTTGTTTTTTTTAGAAAAGACATACTTTTTTAGATGATAAATTTATCGAAGAAACTATCACTAGTGGTTATGACTTTAGAATACGTAATATTCTAAATAGAAATTTTAACCTAACTAAATTGTACTTGTCATAATTAAAACATCCCCCTCTATTTTATTAAAAAAAAACCTCACATTTATCAAACAATATATTAATTATCTGACAAAGAATACTTTTTTATACTCGTCAAATATTACTTCACTACTATAATAAAGCAACAAATTTTTTTTTTGAGAATTGGTAAACAATATAATAAAGCAATAAATTCACAGTCACGTTGATCCTTTTCCGGTATAATAAAATCATATTGAACAAAATTATATATGTTGGGATAATATTATTAAATGATCATCTTATTTTTTGAATTTTTTTCAAATTTTTTCATTTTTCTACGTTGTTTATATAGTTTTTTTGGATTTGTTGGCACAAATTTTACACATTTATGTGCATATTTTTTTTGTTTTAGTGATTTAATTAATAATTTATTTTTAATTTTTATGCACGGTTATATTAAGACAATAAAATAAAAGGAAAGAACTATAAGTTATTGTTGAATTTTGTAATAGTATGAATAAAAATGTGATTTTTTTAATTTTTCGTTTGTGTTTTTATTTTTTGAAAAGACATATTTTATATAATGATAAATTTATCAAAGAAAATATCACTAATGGTTATGACTTTGGAATGAGCAATATTCTAAATAGAAATTTTAATCTAACTAAATTGTACATTACTTAATTAAAACATTCACCTCTATTTTATTAAAAAACCTCACCTTTATCAAACATTATATTAATTATATCATGATTTATAATAGCTTATTTAATGATGAGTCTTTTTATATGAATATTTTTTTCATTTGTCAAATATCACTAATAATTTACACAATACATTATATAATAAAATCACAATCAACATAAATTATTTTCACTTGAAATAATTAAGAACTTAAAATTTTCAAATAACAAACAACTTATCATCTTGATTATAATTTTTACAAAAAAAAATTGAGAAGAAAAATGTTGTTAAAAATTTTAATGTCTCGTAGTAAATTTCAATCTGTTTTCTAATTAAAAGTCAAAATAAATATAGCAAAACAATTTTTTTACTTTCATATTTCAAATTTAAATTTTTCATGAATTATGTAAATAAAATAATTTTATATTCTATTAATATTTGGATTTACTTCTAGATTTAAAAGACATTTTATTATATCATAAGTATATTTAAATTAACATCATAAGATTTAAAATCATTAAAAATAATAATAATAGTATTTATCCAATGAACTGAAGACGGCATAAGCTTTAGATCTATCAACGAATAATAAACATTTCATAAGAAAAGAGTAATTTGGAGTTTCAATCTCAAAGAAAGGTATAGGTTCAATTTTCCACAGTCATTTCAATCTTTTTCTTCCAATTCTTTTTTTTTTTTTTGATAACCGAGAAATCCATCTGTGACCCGCCCTTTGGACCAAATTTTCTTCCAATTCTAAGAAAGAAAAATCACGAAAAATCCGTCAATAAATGACGAACTCCATTATACAGATGATAGGACAGGGCTAAGGCAGTAATTTCGATGGAGAATAGGATAACTAAATAGAAAATAACATAGATATGTTTATGATTGATTTTATAATAGTGTAAATGAAAAATGAAAAAAAAATTGTGCTTTGAAAACAGTTTTTTTACTTTCATTTTTCAAATTTAAATTTTTCATGAATTATGTAAATAAAATAATTTTATCTTCTATTAATATTTGAGTTTAATTCTAGATTTAAAAGACATTTTATTATATCATGAATATATTTAAATTAACATCATAAGATTTAAAATCATTAAAAATAATAATAATAGTATTTATCCAGTGGATTGAAGACAACTAAATAGAAAATAACATAGTTATGTATATGATTGATTTTATAATAGTGTAGATGAAAAATGAAAAGACTTTTTGTGCTTTAAAGAGAAGACATGACTTTTCATATGATTAATTTATTTTAAAATATCACATACAAATTAAATTTTAGGATAATTAAGCTTTTAATTAGTCATTGTAATCTAATTTAATGACACATATCTTAATTAACTCAACTCTACCCTCATTAAATGACACATTTATTATTATTTGATTCATGATAACTTTTCAGGTGTCCTTTTTTTGAGTGAACATTTTTCTCCCATTTATCAAATATCACCCCGCACTCAATTATCGACACATATTCATTACCGCATGACTTATAATAACTTATTTAATGATAAATTTTTTTGTGTGTGGAGTTTTTTTCCACCTGACAAATAACATCTTAATATCATTAAACAATACATTCATTATCACACAATTCATGGCGATAAATTTTTTCGTGTGGATATTTATTTTCAACAAAAATATAACCCTACCTTATTAAAAAATACATTCATTTTCATATGACTTATAATACACAATTTTTTTCGTGTGAGTGCACACTTTTTTGCACTTGTCAAATACTACCCCACCTCATTAAACAATATTTCATTATCATGTTATTCGTAATTGCCTATCTGTTAACATGTTTTTTCTCGTGTGAGTCCTCCGGTCAAGTTTTTTTCATTTCCATTAACTATACGTTCATTTCCACGTGACTTATGATAAATTATCTAATGATTGATATTTTTCGTGTGAGTGTGTACTTTTTTTGCACTTGTCAAATATTACCCCATCTCATTAAATGACATATCATTATCACATTATTTGTAATTATCAATTTGTCAACATGTATTTTTCTCATGTGAGTCCTCTAGTCAATTTTTTTTTCGTTTTCATTAACTTTACGTTCATTTTCATGTGACTTATGACAAATTATCCGACGATTGATTTTGTTCGTGTGAATACTTTCCTTCCACTTGTCTAATATTATCCCACTTAATTAAATGACACGTATCATCATCACATTTTTCATGATTGCTTAACTTCAATATGATCGTGTGACTCCTCTTAAGATAATTTGTTCATTTGCATTAACCAATACATTCATTTCCACATGATAATGTCCCAAAATGGACATGATCACACTTGTCTATTCCCACCAAGACAAGTCAGCCTCAACCCAACAAAACGTAAGAAAAACGGAAAGATAAAGCAAGAACAAGATAAAAGCGGAAAACTTATTCATTACCTGATTGTCACGTGTAAAAGCCACTAATAGATAAAGTACAAAATTAAGAAATAAGTACAAGTCTCAAGTCTTTGTTTCCCAAATAGAACAAAACATAAAAAGAAGAACTAGAGGGTCTGCCGGGATAACAAACAACTACCTCTCAACAGTTCTTTGACAAGCCTCGAAGATGGGAGAAAAAGAGCAATCACACGATATCGAGTTTGAAACCTATCCAAATGTAGAAGCAAGGAGTGAGTATCAATAACACGGTACCCAACAAGAAACCTAATAAACAAGGCAACTAGCTAGAAATCGAATACTCCTTTTATCCCAATCGAACATCCTCAAACTACAACCTGCACAGAAATCAATCCAACCTAACAATTCTACAATACACCGCTCACAATGCTCAATAAACACAGTCCAATAGTTACAATTCTAACAACCAACACGTATCAAGTAAGTCAAAATCACAAGTAACAAGTGTATCGATTACAATTAACAAGTAAATCAAACATAAGCATCATAATGCATTAAATCACAATAATCAATCACTAGACGAAACTATTTTCTATTGGTTGCATATCATGTCACTAGACGGAACCATTCCCCATTAACTTTATATCATGTCACTAGCCGGAACCATTTTCCATCGACTTTTCTATCATATCACTAGTCGGAACTATTTCCCAACGACTTTTATCACTAGACAGAACCATTTTTCATCAACTTTATATCATATCACTAGTCGGAAATGACCTCGACCACTTGCCAGAAATGACCTCGGCAGCATTAGCTATCACATGTCCCATCACAGTGTTCCAAATCAATGCACATAAACAATATCACACCACACAAAAGAGACAATAATACATATATACAATTCAAGTCCACTTCCATATTATTAAGAATTTCATCAATCAATCAACAAGGGTTACAACAAGACAATTCACAAACATCACATTACCCAAATTGGCCCAAAAACCTATTTCTAAAAACGAGGGATATTTCTGAAAAATTGTATAAAATCACATTATCAAATGTTTTGAACTCCATAGTTAAAATCTCATTGAAAAAGGAATTGAAATTCTGCTCAAAACTCTAATTTACTTACACAAGTTCATGAGAAAAACCCTCAATACTCGGATCAGAAACCCCGACTCCAAGGTGAAATGTTTTTTAAAAGATCTTACCCATGCTTAGGAAAGTTCAAATATGAAATTTCATCAGAAATAAAATTAAAATCGACCTTAAAATTCTCAATTTATCAAACTTTAACTTTACTTGGAAAAAAATAATTGATGAATCAACAAGTTTATGTCAAAATCAGTTTACCCACTTTTCATCAAAATCCGTGTTCAAATCAATAAAACCCTAGTTTTCTCCAAAAATTACACGGATAAGGAAAAAATCCAGATGAAGAAATCATGAGAAAATACTGAAATGAGGATTGGATACTAACTCCCATATTAAATAAAAAAGAATACCTCAAGAATCACTTCATTTCGAGCTCTAAAACTTAGAACATGCTAAAAATACCAAATGAATACAGTCTAAAATTTTAAAAGTTGAACAACAGTAGTTGCACTAGAAAACCAACAACTTTTATTTCAATAAAAAGCCCGTAAATTCTTCATACGATAGAGAAATGACCCGATTTTTTTCCTAAATATCTTAAATAATGATACAGACCTGCTCGTCCAATCGGAATTCAATTCCGTATTCATTTACCTAGTCAAATATCATTCATGCTCGATAAACAATTATTTCATAATCACGATAAAAGTCCAATCTCGGCTTAGCGAAAATGAACCAAACTTTAAAGATCATTCCTATAATTCATTCTCGAACTTTGGGAAGTACTGGAATCATTTTGCGTTAAAATTAATAACGAGCCTTTTAATTGACACAAATTGTTGAAAAACGCCAAAACATCCAAAAAGCTTAAAAACTAACTCAAACCTCATTCGGAAACTCCCGAACACAAACCAAATATGCTACTAATTTGGAAATGATATTTTGGAGTCAATGAAATCATCAAAAGACCCAAACAAGGTCACCTTAACTCGTCTAATGACTCAAAATCAAATCAAAAGCTTTGGGACCCAAGCCAATAGTCTTACTAACCCAAAAGTCCTATTTGGAAGCTGGTGGAACTTTCATTCCGAGACTCGTAGATTTTATGTTTTAAGGGAGATGAATTTTGGGCCAGCCCATGATCCATTTTCTTCCAATTTTTAAGGGAGACCAATTTTGGGCCAGCACAACTCCAATCAGCAACCCACTTCTCCTCAGCCCAATACCCAACCCAATTTTTTAACAAGACCAAACGTACAAGATACAATACAACAATACCATACGACCCTTTTTCTTCTTCTTCTTCTTCTTCTTCCTGCAAAGTGCAAACCCAGACGAACCAGTAAGCGGGGAAACCCAGAAACGAAAACACAAAAATCACGTAGCCCAACGACCCTAATCGCAACCCAGAATCCATCGCGCGTCCTCTCCGTACAGATCGTACTAGACCGTTGGAGAATCGAGACAGATGTTGAAATCATGTTGATAATACTACTAATTCGAGCTGGCCGACCTTATCCCTTAAGAGAGGTTCAAATTTTGAATTTGAGTTCCCCCCTCCCCCAAATTCATCTCCAATTTTTTATTTCTTTCATTATTTTTTGTTGAAAATTGTGGAGTTCGTTCTTTAGTCATTTGGTGGAACCAGACATTATTTTGATTTTTAGAATTTCATCTCGGTTAGAATTTGAAATTCTTCCCCTCCCCCAAATTCATCTCGGTCTCTTTCTTTCATTGTTTTTTGTTGAAAATTGTGGAGTTCAGGGAATCTTAATTGTTTTTGGTCAAGATTTTAATTGTTTCTGAATATCTTTTTGTTGATAAAAAGTTCCTTTTCTTGATTTTCTGAGTTATCTGAAAGATTCATCTTTACCTTCTTTTCTTGATTTTTTTTTTTTGATATTTTGTGTGGAAACAGTGGAGATGTAGATGCAGTAGTTATAGTAACTTCAACTCGTTATAGCATCAGTGCAATGAACCTTACAGTCATCAAGCCTTGGCATGTTTGGCATGATGATACAAAAGAAGTAAGTTCTTCTTATTTGATTAATTTTTTTCTTGATTTTCCTTCCTCAATTTTTTGTCGCAAAAACAAAATCTCCAGAAAACTAACTTAGCAGTAAGATGTGGTTGATAAGTACTTCTCGACATTATGAATAAATATGAAGGTTTTTATTTCTGAGTTTTACATGCTGATTTAGGGAGGGGAGTATAAAGTAAGAGCGAGAGCAATAGTGATTCTTCTTATCTGTATAGAAGATCTGGCACAATTTGTAAAGAACCATATTATTGTGTAGGTTCTCTACTTTATGTTGGTATACTTCTTGTATACAAGAGATTTTCCATATTTAATGAAATTACTTTACTTCATAAAAAAAGAAAAAGGAAAAGGGAGAGTGAGATGAGAGCAAACAACACTAAATCTTAAGCCCTATATTGTTCCTTCTCGAAAAAAAGAGAAAAGGAGAGAGTAAAGTAACATAATTTTGACTGCTGGAGATGAAAGGTTTCCATTTAACTAGAGGGGGTCATGTCGATTAATTAGATCTTTTGGAGTATAAATGGGCATTGTGTATAGGCAAATTTGAAGGAGTAATTTTGCACCAAAGGTGTGGGCTAAGCAGTCAATGAAGTAGGTGAAAACCTTGGACATCATGGACTTACGAGACAAAAATGCTACTAGGTGTTTTTTCCCATCTTTCCTAAGGCTTGGTGGTCAGATTTATTCGAAACTTGTATTGATGGGAGGTATCAGGTACCCTAGGGTACCTGGTGGAATGTTCGAGGTGAGAGCAAGTTGGGCAAAACACCTCTGTTATCAAAATATTCTCAAGGAGTAGTTCCTGGCTAAGAAGCATAAACATAGAGATTGTACACAAGAGGAAAATATTCTAATAGCCTAATGTGGATAGGATGTTTCCAATTTTTCTTGATGTGACCTGGTTCCTTGTCGCATTGGAGCTACATGTACTCCAAATTGTCTCCCTTTTTAATTGAAAAATCAGTAAGGGGCTTAAGTCAACTTGCACCTGAGTCTATCGATAACCCGGGTGGAATTAATGCGTATAAATGATAATGCCCTCTGTCCCTATTTGTTTGACACTTTCTTTTTTACCTTCAAAATTGATGCTTCTATATATTTAGAAACAAACTAATTTCTATATCTCCATTTTGCCTATGACCTGACATGTATATGTCAAAAACTATACCCACTTCTTTTTTGAACCGTGTGTCCGCATCCATTCAAACTGTGCCCAACAAATTGAGACAAATATAGTGTTTCTTGATTTTTATAGTTTGGTCTTTCTCTGTCTGCATCTTGGTGTCTTTTGTATGCCCTCTGGTTTTTTTATAGTCAAGAATTGTGTTGCAGGTTAAATAATATCAATGGAAGCTCATGTCACTCTAAATGCTTGCAGCTCTCTATATCAGATATTTTGATTTTTCATCATAAGTTCCAAGATTATCGACTGTTGTCTTTATGCATGTAGATAGTTCTCGTGGATAATTGAGAACACTGATTCTCCTTTTTTGTCTCTCTTATACTCTTTTTAGGGAGTCTTTGCCATGCGGCAATATATTTCAAAACTTATGCCATTAGTTGTTGAAGATCTACTGGATGTGGCAGCCGTTACCAAATATGAAGTGGCTGTTTCAACACTTGGTCAAGTTGTACAGAGTACAGGGTGAGTGGTTTCTTCAACCTTTGATTTCATCATTCCTTTGCAATCAGTCATTTACTTACTATTTGTTTTGGTTCCTAGATAATCTACGTTTGGGGATTATTTCTAATATTCTTTTGTTTGTGCGGCATACTTACTTTTCCTTTCCTTTGGATTGTGGTGTGCTATTTGTATTTTCAAATTTGTCATTTTTGCTGGTATTCACCACACTATTCATGGCTTCGATCCACTAATTTAACATTAAATTATTCAGAATCTTGTTTGACAAATTTGTTGTTTGTAATGTTCATAGATATATCATTACTCCATACACTGAGTATCCCCAGTTGCTTGGGTTTCTCTTGAAACTGCTCAACAGTGAGCTAGCTTGGTCAACAAGAAGAGAGGTTTTGAAGGTAATTGCAATCCTGTTGGTCCAATATATATATATTTTATTTGGATTAGTCAGTACATAAGTTGATTGAGGATGGATTTTGCAGGTTGTTGGCATCATGGGTGCTTTAGATCCCCATGTGCACAAGCGCAATCAACAAAGCTTACCTGGATCCCATGGTGGAGTTACAGGGGTGACTGGTGATCCTGGTCAACATATAAGATCAATGGATGAATTGCCTACGGATCTCTGGCCATCCTTTGCAACATCTGAGGAATATTTTTCCACTGTGAGACTTAAACCTTCAACTTATTATTTTCTTTTATGGATTTCTTAATTGGCATCTACTGCTACAGGTTGCTATCAACTCACTCATGCGGATTCTAAGGGATCCATCTCTGTCAAATTACCACCAGAAAGTGGTCTGATCTCTTATGTTTCTTTTAAGGTCTGTAGACTCAGTTGGGCACCTCATTTCTCATTGTTTTATAACCGTTCCTTAAGCGGGATTCCTATAATATTATCCTGCTTTGGATCTTTCTTCTTTTGACACTAGTAGTCCTTGGACACTTATTTGTTTTTGTCTTCTGACTATTTCATGTATAGTCAATTGGCCTGGCGTGTGTCCCTTATTTGCCTAAAGTTAGTCCACTATCTCATATAACTAGGATATATACGTGAATTGTTGCTCACAATCCATTATATAGCTTACTTTATCAATTTGGCTGGATGTTTATGTTTAAAAATGTGAGTTCATCCTTCCCCTGGTGTTTCATCAAATGTGGTTCTTTAGCATGTCACAAACAGTGCACCTGGTTGTCCACACCTGGTAGACCCTCCCTTTAGCATCCTTTTTACAGAGCAAAGGTGACAGAAAAAGAAAAAGAAAAAGAAAAAGAACCCGAGATGAATAAAGATATCTCAGATCTTTACTTTTTTAACTTATAAAAGTAGGGAACAGCCAGCCAATGACATGGGGAAGTTGAGAACTTAAGTAGAACATAGTGAATATTATTGCTTGTAATTAGTATACCCTTCTTTTCCCAAACATTAGTTGTGGATGATTTTATCAGAGATATTTATGGTTGTATCTTTTATTTTTCTGTAGGTTTTTCCTGATCTCTACACATTGTACGCATATGTGAGGATGGTCTAAAGGAATTTATAACATGGAAACTTGGAACCTTGGTATCTATTGCACGACAGGTAATATTTCGTTTTAATTGTAATGTCTTGTATTGTTGTTCTTTTGGATTGGTTATTTTCGAGCTCAGAGTGATGCAGTTCAGGGAGTCCTTTGTATTCTCTTTTGATATTTGACAGTGAGAACACAATCTCATTTTCAGTTGGGGTGCCTCCCTTGTAGGCATTTTGTTGATTGGTTCTGCATATAGTGATTGTGTCCTTGTCGGGCGTACTTTTCTTTCTTTGTTATGGATTGGTGTGCCCTTGTCGGGATTTAATATTGTGGTTGTTTTTGTTGATATTGTGTTGGATTGGTCTATTTTAGTTTTTGATTTGTAGTTTGTAGCTTCTTTGTTTTTGTTTTGATAATAAGATTTGGATTGATGATGCCCGATGATGGATAGAGGGTGACAACTTTCTTAAGGGTAAATTGTCGATTGCTTGTGAGTGTTTGATTGTGGCAAAGTCTGAGTAGCTGGTGCTGAATAGATGCATGAGGTTGCCTAATGATAGGTTGGTTGACGGATTTTTAAGGGAAAAATTGTCATCTATTTGGGAAGGTTTTGACAAGGTTGGTACTAAGAGCATAGTCATACATGTGAATAGTGTTGAACATACCTCTCCGTTTTTAAAAGGTTGAGCATGTTATGAATGATTTTGTGACAACTCTTACAACCCTTTTTGTGAGTTTTGATTCTTTAGCGGTTAAAATGTTCAATGCTACTTGTATTTTGATAAGGAAGTAAGATTTTGAACCATCTTGATTGATTTGCAGGCCATGTGTTGTGAGTTGTTGAATAATGCCTTGTGTTTGCTTTTATCACCTAGAACTTGCCTGGTTGGTCTTGAAATGTTGGTCTTGATTGAGTTTGGTTGGAGAAATGATCTTAGGCGTCTTTGATGTTCTTGAAGTCCACTTGGCCTAAAAATCCCACCTTTGTACTAAAGATATCCTTAGTTGTCTCGTTTGAGCCTATTTCTGTTTATTGGCAACCACATTATAAGCCTTATCCCTTTTGAAATAGTAACCCTCTTTTGAACCCTTCCCTCCTTGAACTTGAGGTTGTGAAAGTTGAGGCTAAAGGCCTAAGTAGGGGGTGTTATGGGAAATTTATTGAAGGGATGCGTACCATATGAGGGTTTGATATTAAAAAAAAGTAAAAAAGAAGAAGAGAGAAATTGAAAGTCTTATAGAAAGTAAAAACTTTAAAAAAAGAAAGAAAGAAAGAAAGAAGAAAGAAAGAAAATGAATAAATGAGACTTGAATTCTCCGAAAGTTGAAAATGGTTGCACGTGGGGCATCTAAAGTGGAAATAAGAAAAGAAAAATGAAAAGTAGTGTGGGATGTGCATGGGTTTGGAAAGTGAAGAAAAGTGGAGAAAATTGGAAATAATGAGTTGTTGTGTAGTGTTCAAGGAGGGTGTAGTCACTCATACCTAAATGATATCCTAACCTTCCCTAAGCCTACATTACAAGCTTAACAAAAGTCCTTTGAGATTTCTAACCAAAAGGAGTTAAGTCAGTGTTGATTGAAAATATGGGCAAGCCTATGGTGTGACATTTGTGTGCATGGATGATTGTTTGTGAGTGTGAGTGTGAGTGTTGCATCTTTGTCCCTTGTCTTGTTTATATGTGTGCGGTTTTGGGATACTTCTTTCTTGTGAGGGCATGTAAGTTGAAAAAGTGGTGATTTTGAAAATTCCTAATTGAGTCAAGTGAGCATGTGAAAGAGTTAATGAGTTGAGTCATTTCTTGAGTTTGAGTTGTTGTCACTTAAATGATTCTTGGTTTTTGAAAATGTTTCACGAGAATGAGAGGATTTTCTTTTGTGAAAAGTTTGCATGTGGACTATTTGTTAGTACCAACCGAAGCCATTACCTTTGTGCTTAATTGAGCAAGGAAAATTGATTTGTGTTGTGTTTTGAAATAAGAGCCTCTTGTGTTTTTGATTTTCTTTACTTGAGGACAAACAAAGTTTCTAAGTTGGGGGTGTTGATGAGTGATGGATTTCCACTCATTTGAGGTTCTTTTCGTTGTTATTTTGGCTTGCTTTAGTTTAGAAATTGGTGATTTTAATGTGGTTTTTTTCATATTTGCATGAAAATGAAATGGATAGTCGATTTAGGAGATATTTGAAAAGACCAAGTGAACTTGAGGCAAAAAGAGGTCAAGAGCAGAAAATGCGATTTCTGGCAGGGGAAAGTATCCTTCACGAACGCGCTTGAAGAAACCAAGTGAACTTTATCTATCCTATTTGAATGTCTTCATTTAGGGGAAGACGTTTGCTAAACCTGAACTCAAATCATGCATTGAGGAGTTTGAAGAAAAGTTGAATAAATTCGACATTGAGAGGAAGGAATGATAACTTACTGCCAAAAATGCTCAAAGCCATCAATAGAAAGTTGAGAGCTTGGACAACATCACGGTGACTGAAAAAGAAGAACAGGAAATTAGTGAATCTAAAATTATTGGTGCCTACACTCTATCATAAACCTATGCACAGTCCTGGAACAATTTATATCTTCATTAATCTCCTAGTGCAGTGCCTTGTTTGAAATACTTGAGTCCATCCTGACTACTAAATCTCTAGAAGGTCTTCGTGCAAGTCAACTTGCATGTAGTAAGCATTATTTCAAACATCTATGTTCACCTATCTCCTGCTAGTGCCTTCTATGTTCTCTTTTGGGTAATTGAGTTTGTTGTTTAGTTGGTCTAGGTTTGTGTTATTTTTTCAGGATAGTGGTGACTGTTCAGGAAAGCAACCTTTGCATCCACAGAGCTAGAAGCTTTTGGGGTACTCTCCAGATGAATCAATTCTTCAAAAATTTTAGAAGCTTTTGAATGCCAACTACCTGAAATTTAGTAGGTTTCTCCTTGATACATCCACCTCACCTCCCATAACTTCAGAAACAGCCAACAACATGAAACTCTTATTAGGGGGTTCATGGGGTTTGGGGAGCATTGAGTCAATACCTTAGGTTATTTTGCCGTCTTTGCTCTGTTTATTTTGAGCTTTTTGATTACCATCACATGGACCTGTTTGATCAACTTTATCAGGGGAATGGGGTTGTGGGAGAGTTAAGTCAATATCTGACTTTTCCACCTGCTACTTTTCAAAATTATTTTCCTGCAAATTTAGGTTATTCACTGGTTTGTAGACTTTATTTTGATGACCAGGGCGTTGTTGACCCTTGTTATTTTTCCTTTTTTGAGTTTGCCACTCATCCATTTGTTGTTTGTCCATCTCAGGTTATGTTTGTTGGAATTTTTTTTGGGTATCCTTAGCACCTTAAACACTAGCAGTCATATTAGAATTAACTTGTGGAGGAGAAGTTTGGGGAATTACTTGATTGCTGGCATTTGCAGTCTTCTTGCCCTTGATTTTATTTGCAGCTTCAACTTCCTTTCTCTTCTTGTGTTCCTCGTCTCTTCTCTTTATGTTACAAACTTGTGATATGTGTCCTTGGTGTTTGCAATAAGAAACTCTGGTAGTCCCCCATATTGGATGGCTTGCCATCTTCCCACAGTAAAATCTGCTTCATCAAATCCCATCCAAACATGAGGAGGTCTTTCTTTTGTAATGTCTATTTGCATCCTAATTTTTGCCACACTGCCTCTATTTTTTTTTTTTTGGAGAGATGCAACATCCAAATATAAAGTTTTACCAATAGAAGATAGGAGGGCAGTCAAAAACTCTTTGTTATAGCAATGTCAAGGTAGCTCTGGTAGAGAAACCCATACAGGCACAATGGGGGTCTCTTCCTCAGGAGTGTAGGTGGGGGTACAGACTTGGAGTCTCATTAATTGACCCTCAATGTACATCTTTTGTATGTTCCACACAAAAATATAATCTTCTTCATTGTCCAAGTCAATATAAATATGCATCGCATTATAGTGAGCTATTTTGACACCACAAGTAAGCTGAGTATGAAGGATAAAACTCTTCCTGATAAGTTCAATTTTTGGCATAGTGTTTGTGAACTTCCCAACCATAGTGTATTTGCATCTTGAAGCTAATTTCACCAAAATATCCTCTCTTTTAAAAATCACTATTGACAGGCCTTGTCTTGTAGTGAATGTAGGAGTCTATATCTCAATAGGGAAATCATTCTTAGCTTGGTTAGCAAAGAATGAATTGATAGGGGTGTGGAGTTTAACTGAGATAATACAGAATCAAAAGGGATAGGAGCTCTGGCCTCATAGTCTTGTTGCAAAAGTTTGGATCACAGTGAAAGGACATAGTTCAAGGGTCAGCCCATTTTTGGTGTTTGTACAGTGATCATGGTGTCTAAAAACTTTGGTATTATTTTCCATTTGAAATTGTTGTTTCTTTTGAGGGTTGTTGGGAATATGTTTATCGAAGTTGGAAGTGAGTTTAGTGAGATTATGGGGAATAAGAGCAGTAGGTTTTTGGGAGGTGGTGGATACATCTTTAGTTCTATTCTCTTCAGCATTCAAAACCTTATGATTGATGGAATTGTTAAGATCAACAGGGATAGGGTTTTGTCTAGACGACATGCCAGTTCCTTCTTTTCTTTTTTAATAATCTGCATAGAAGGGGTTAGCGCACTCAAATGTTGCTCAATTGCATCAGATTGCAATTGAGCTTTATTTTTAACAAACATCTTGGGATCATTAAGCATTGGATGAGCATTATTATACTTACCTTGATCAGCAAGAGGTCTTATATTACCACTTACATTCATTTGTTGAGGTGCAGCTTCATTACTAACACAATCAATACTATCCGAAGAGATTGAGACAGAGTTGCTAGGACACTTTCCTTGAGGTTTTGTGATTCGATTGTTGGAATTTTGTTGAACATTTGGTTTATCACTGCCAGACACAACTTCTTTAGCATTATTGAGTATTGTCAAGTCTTGATCAGGCTACTCAGAATTACCCCTGCCTTCTATAGCATTTGAAATTCATGTATGTCTTTGTGTTTGAAGGACCCAATTTTGGTTCACAACCTGGCCTTAAGCTATTGAAGGTTCAATAAACTGACCTTCTTCACCTGAGTATGCGACCTTTTGACTGTTAGGATGAGAACTTTGCACCTTCGTCTCACCTTGACTGTAATCGACGACTGTTTTTGAGCTTATGAGATGTGTTTCTTTGTGTTGAGTATTTTGGCATCTATTGAGGAAATCTATGTATAATTTTATGTAGGGTTGGGAATAAGTTATGTGGGTATTAGTTATACATGGATAAAATTATAAGGTTACATATTTACCCCTTCTTTGCTTTCCACAAAGGTAGCTTAGTTTAAGAACAAATTCCGAAAGGACCAGTAATAAATGAATTAACACTAGTTGAATTATAGATGTAATATATACAAATTAATAAGCAATTATAATATATAGTTTAAAATATTTTATATTTTTAAATAATAAAAAGTATTCTTGCTAGAATTCACAAAGTAGTAATTTAGGAAGTAGCAATCACCGCTTAAGTTGTTTTGTCCTTTCTCTTTGACAACACTCTTTCAATTCTCCACATCATCGATAATTTCTCTGAGTTTTATAAGGTATCAGATTCTTTAATTCACTTTTAATTTTTCTTGTGTATTTAATGTGATTCAAGATTAGAAAAAAATTTATATTTAATCAGTATCATAATTACTTGATTTTTGTTTGGGACATGTATATAATTAATTTATAACAAATCAAACTTTCAATAAGAAATTATTCATGTATTATTATTCATACATAACTAATACATGCATAACTAATACCTATATAACTTATTCCTACATAACTTTTTCCTACATAACTAATACCTGCATAACTTATTCCTACATAACTTATACCTGCATAACTATAGTCAGTAACCAAACTGCCCCTTAGGGTTTAGGATTAAGGTTTATGCCTTAGGGTTTATGGTTTGGGTTAAGCATTTACGATTTAGGCCTTAATATTTAGGGTTTATGGTTAAGGATTTAGGATTTAGGCCCTCTTAGTTTAGGGTTTAAGATTTATGGTTTAGGGTTCAGGGTTTAGTCCCAAAAGTTTAGGATTTAAGGTTTAGATGTTAGGATATATGGTTTACGCTTAAGGATTTAGGCCCTAAGGTTTAGGGTTTAAGAGGTTTATGGTTTAGGATTTAGGATTTGGGCACAAAGGTTTAAGGTTTCGAGTTTAAAGGTTTAGATTTTAGGGCCTAAGTTTAGGGTTTAGGCCCTATGAGTTAGTGTTTAGGGTTTAGGACTTAGAACTAATGGTTTAGATTTTAGACCATAAGGTTTAGGGTTGAGAGTTTATGGTTTAGGATTTAGGGTTTAGTCTCTAGGGTGTACGGTTTAGGGTTTAGGCCCTAAGTTTTAGGGTTTAGGATTTATGGTTTAGGCCATAAGGTATAGGGTTGAGGGTTTAGATCCTAAGGTTAAGGGTTTTGGGTTTTTGGTTTATGGTTTATGGTTTATGATTTAGGGTTTAGAGTTTAGGCTCTAAGGTTTAGGGTTTAGGCTCTAAGGTTTACAATTTATTGTTTATGGCTTATGGTTTAGGGTTTCGTGTTTATGGTTGAAGTTTTAGGGTTTAAGCCCCAATGCTTAGGGTTTATGCTTTAGGGTTTAGGGTTTAGGGTTTAAGGTTTATATGGTTTATGGTTTAGGAGTTAGGGGTTAGGCCCAAAGGTTTAGAGTTTAGAATTTATGGTTTAGGCTTTAAGGTCTAGGTCCTAAGATTTAGGGTGTAGGGTTTAAGCCATTAGGTTTAGAGTTTAGGATTTATGGTATATGATTTAGGATTTAGGCACTTAGGTTTAGGATTTAAGACCTAAGTTTTAGAGTTTAAGGTATAGGGTTTTGAGTTTAGGGTTCAGGCCCTAAGGTTTAGGGTGGTCTATCTTAGTTTTTGATTTGTAGTTTGTGGCTTCTTTGTTTTTGTTTTAATAATTGAGATATGGATTGATGATGACCAATGATGGATAGATTAACGACTTTCTTAAGGGTAAATCGTCGATTGTTTGTGAGTGTTTGATTGGTGTTGGATGTGGTGAAGTCTGAGTAAGGTTTAGGGTTTAGGGTTTAGAGATAGGATTTAGGGTTAGGCCCATAGGTTTAGGTGTTAATTCCTTAAAGTTTATGGTTTGGGGTTTAGGCCCTAAGGTTAAGGGTATAGGGTTTAGGTCCCAAGGTATATTGTTTAGATTTAGGCCCAATTAAATGATTTTATATGTCATATCACTGGTGTGTATGCTTCTAACAGAAAATTGGAAAGGAGACCGATATGAGAGGAATTAGATGATGTTAGAAGTCTGATGAAGGGGCCATGTCCTATTCGTGGTGAATTTAATATATGTTGATTCACATATCAAAAAAGGACTGCATTAGGAGAACTTTAGCTATGGGAGAATTTTCAGATTGTATGGAGGGCATGGAACTAGTTGATTTGCAGCTTGATGTGGAACTTACACTTAGTTTAAAGGATAAGACAATACTAATTCCTTTGGAATAGATCCACATAATGCAATAACCAATTCAGTAATCTAAAGCAGTCTACTCTACAAAAGTGGTTTCAAATCATGTCCCAATTGCTCTATTCTGTTTAGGGTTTAGGGTTTAGGATTTAAACCCTAAGGTTTAGGATTTATGGTTTATGTTTTAGGGTTTTGGCATTAAGGTTTAGGGTTTAGGCTTTAAGGATAAGGCCCTAAAGTTTAGGGTTTAGTCCCTATGGTGTAGGGTTTAGTCCCTAAGGTGTAAGGTTTAGGGTTTAGGATTTAAGGACCCTAAGGTTTAGGGTTTAGGATTTTGTCCCTAATGTTTAGGGTTTATGATTTATGGTTTAGGCCCTAAAATTTAGGGTTGAAGGTTTAGGGTTTATGGTTTATGATTTATGGGTTAGGGTTTAGAGTTTAGGTCCTAAGGTTTAGGGTTTAGGCACTAAGGCTTCGAGTTCATATTTTATACCGTAAGGTTTAGGATTTAGGCACTAAAGCTTAGAGTTAATTATTTATGATTTAGGGTTTAGGCTTAATGTTTAGTGTTCAACGTTTAGGCACAAAGGCGTGTTTCGGGTTTATGGTTTAGGTTTCTGGTTTTAGGCTTTTAGGCCATAAGGTTTCAGGTTTAGAGTTTAGGGTTGGGTGTAGGGTTTACGGTTTAGGCCCCAAGATATAGGGTTTAGGCCCTAAGTTTTAGGGTTTAGGATTTAGATATTAGGTCTTAAGATTTAGGGTTTATGATTTATGATTTCGGTCCTAAGATTTATGATTTATGGTTTATGATTTAGGTTTTAGAGTTTAGGCCCTTAGATTTAGAGTTTATGTTTTATGGTTTATGGTTTAGAATTTTTATGGCATAAGGTTAAAGGTTTAGATCCTAAGGTTTAGGCTTTAGGGTTTATCCCCTAAGGCTTATGGTTTTTGGTTTATGTTGTAGGGTTTACGTAGGGTATAGGATTTAGCCCTAAGGTTTAAGGTTTAATGTTTAGGGTTTAGGCCTTAACGTTTAGGGTTTAGGATTTAGTCCTAAGGTTTAAAGTTTAATGTTTAGGGTTAATGGTTTAGGGTTTAGGGTTAGGCCCAAAGGTTTAGGGTTTACGGTTTAGGCCCTAAGGTTTAAGGTCTAGAGATTTGGATTTAAGGTTAGACCCAAAGGTTTAGGGTTTATGACTCAAGGTTTTTTTTTAATGACCCTTGAGGTGGGTCAGGGGCTCAGAAACACCCCCATGCCTTATCATTAATAAAATAAAAACTAGGGAAATACAATGAGGGGACATAAACATTACCTCCGATCTATGGTGGTTCATAAGTCGGTTATCCTACTAAGGACAACCAACTCATCCCCGATATTAGAAAAGAAACCTAGATCAACTGTGCACCTAGAAGAAAGGATTCTTCTCAATACAAGTAATATAGGAAAGCGATAAATGAGGGAGACTCTCCCTTTACAAAGTAAGAAGAAAAAACAAAAAGAAAAAAACAAAAGGGCATCTTCAGATGAACTGTATGGAAAGCTGTCGGATCAAGGTGGTTCTCTGATCTTCATCTTTCTTCTTCTAAAATTTGGTATCTCACTCTTGTCCAGCATATAGTATCCTCTAGCTTCTTTGGTAGCTGGTGGACATGGAAGTAATGTTGAGGGACTTCACTGTTATGGCAAGTTTTAGATAAAACATAAGCCATAAAGCTAGTCTCTCTAAAGGTGTGATTACAGGAAAAGGATTGGAATTGATCACATGTTTTCTTAAGGTTAGTTGTATGCTGCAAATTCCAAAGTGGAGCAACTTCTTGTTTTATCCAGTGAACCCTAACTCAGAGTCTACTTCCAAAATCACCTGGTTTATTTAGACACCAAGATAGACCCCATTGAGCAGCTTCAATCTTTGTTTGGTTGTTGGTACCATGGCCTAGTGGAGTAGCATAAGCATATATTAAATCACCTTGGGCATCTCTAACAATACCACCGACCCCTATCTTTCCTGGGTTGTCTAATGCACTACCATCAGAGTTGATTTTAACCACATTTGTAGGTGGCTTAAACCAACTTACCTTTGTAATTTTGATATCATGGAAGCAATTTCCTGCAAACTGTATCAACTCAGGCCACTTGGATGGCCATTTGATGTAAGGAGAGTTGATGAGTAGGAGGTTGTTGATGTATTTAAGCACCAAGTATATCACTCTAGTCATATTAGATTTGTTTCCTCCATATTTGCATGCACATCTATTTTCCACAGGTTCCAACAAGTAAAGATATTGATTTACCGCAAACATCAAGGCCACAAGGTTCATACATGCAATGTCAAGAGGAGAGATGATGAATATCAAAGAAGAAAGGCGGTGGAAGCAGCAAACAAGAACAAAACCAAAACAACACAAGGAAATGACACTCATGTAACTACTCTACCAATTAATTATCAGCCTGTTAAGAATAATATTTTTGCTAGTGTTTTAGGTACCAAGAACAGCCATCAAGAACTTATCAGGATCAACAAAAAATGCAAGAAGACCAATGGCGGACACAAAAGAAAAATAACTTTAGAGGCTATCCTCAAAACAATCAGAGGAATGACCAAAACAACTAACAAAATCAGGTTTATAAACCATACCACTTCAGAATCAGACCAGTAAGGAAAAACTGCCCTCCCCTGATCAACCCCATGGTAATGTTGCAGTCACACCCAGTGTTGCCCCTAAAGGTTATCAGGACAATCAAAGCAAGGATGCCAACAATAATAAAGGTATTAACTCAATGCTCCCCACCCCTCAACCCCATGGTAGTGTTGTTGTCCCCATTCCCAGTGATGCCCCTAAAATATTTCATAACGAGCAAAGCAAGGATGCCAACAATAAGCAAGGTATTGACTCAATGCTCCATCAACCCCACACCCCATTAATAATTGTATTGTTTTACCTGAATCTGTCATCTGAGAAGTCTGGAGGTGTGAAAGGGGTATGCAGGAGAAAATCACTAATTTGTAGAAAGGGAACCAAAAGGGGGTGGTAGTTCACTAGTTCTAATATGGATGACCCTAGGATTGACCTTAGAGTTCCTGCTACCACAGCTTATCAAGATCCTATGATACAAGGTTAACTCAACAACAATATCAACATGACTACTCAAAATGACACTCAGAATCTGAGTCTAGTTTTGATTGAAGATATAGACCCTGCTGCTGAAGATTCTCTAGATATGAGTCTATGGAGGGGACTGAATTGGGTCACAGTGATGATGAAGGTGAGGTGAACTCGGGCAGGATTGAGGTTAATGCTCTAGTTCAACAAGAAAAAGGGAATCATCTGTATAAAGAAGCTGATTCAAGGGGTCATTTTCAGGCAGCAACTCAGACCATGAGTCAGGTGCAGCAACAACAGAATATTACATAGGAAGGTCAACAAAATAAAGAGAACTCTAATGTTGTTTTACATCAGTCTGATGGGGTGGGTGAAGGGACTCATACAGAAACACTATTGAAAAACAAGGGCTAAATAATATGGGGGAGTGTCATCTGAATGCAATGGATAGAAGTGGGGGGATAGTTGTAATGTGGGACAAGAGATATTAGAGAGGGGAAGTCGTGTCAACTGCCAACCAGTGTCTAACAATAAAATTTGATGGCATCAACCAAGTTCTTACTTGGTTCCTTAGTGCAGTATATGCTTCCTGTGATACTGTGACTAGAAGAGAGTTGTGGCAAGAGTTGAGCAACATCAAGGAGGTATGCAGTGGCCTATGGGTATATTGTGGTGACTTCAATGTCACAAGGTACCCAAATGAAAGATCAGAAGGGCACAGAATAACAGGGAACATGTAGGAGTTCACAGAATGGATAAATGCGATGGAATTCGTGGACCCCCCTATTTTGGGGGGTTCTTTCACTTGGAGTAGAGGAAATGGCCATAGCTCAGCTCCCAGAATTGATAGGTTTTTGTATTCATCTCAATGGGATGAAGCTTTCACTCAGATCAAACAGAACTTGCTGCCCAGAATAGGCTCTGATCATAACCCCATCATGCTTGATTGTGGGGAACTGAATTCGAATAAGTCCTATTTCAAATTTGAGCAATGGTGGCTGAGGGTGGATGACTTTGCTGACAAGATTAAGGAATGGTGGTTGTCTTTCAATATAAATGGCACAAGTTCTTACATCTTAGCTACTAAACTAAAGATGTTGAAGCAAAAATTGAAAGAATGGAGAAAGACACATAGAAATGATTGGAAACATAAAAAGGAGGAAATCCTCCACTAGTTAGCAGAGATGGAAAAGACTCAGGAGCTGAGATTACTCTCAGAGGATGAACTACTCCAAAAGGTTCATCTAGCCATGGAATTTGAGGAAGTTGCCAAATAAGAGGAAATAGCGTGGAGACAAAGATCTCGAATACAATGGCTTAAAAAAGGTGATAAAAACACAAAAATTTTCCATAGGGTTGCAACAACTCACAAAAAGTTTAATTCTATTGACACTTAGGTGGTGGAAGGAAACTCTATCTCAGATCCAGAAGATACTAAAGGAGAAATCATCAACTTTTATCAAAAGTTGTACACAGAGACTGAACAGTGGAGACCGAAATTTAAGTTGCAAGGCTTGGAAACTATTAGTGAGGAAGAAAGAGATCGGTTGCAAACTCACTTTGAGGAGGCTGAAGTTTTGAAGTGCATCAAGTCATGTGCTAGTGAAAAGGCACTTGGCCCTGATGGCTTCCCCATGTGTTTTTTTCAAAGTTTTTGGGAGGTGCTTAAGTTTGATTTTATGAATGCAGTAAACCATTTTCATGAAAGACACGAGTTTGAGAGGAGACTCAATGCCACCTATGTGGACCTTATTCCAAAGAAACCAGTGGCAACTGAACTTAGAAACTTTAGACCAATAAGTCTTATTAGTGGAGTTTATAAATTTTTTACCATGCTTCTAGCAGAAAGAGTGAAAAAAGTAATCAGCAAGCTAGTCAACAAACATCAAATGGCCTTCATACAGGGCAGACAGATCCTAGATGCAGCTCTAATAGCTAGTGAATGTGTAGATTCAAGGATTCACTACAACAAATTCGATTATCAGGGACAAATAATTTCGTCATTTATAAATCATATTTCGTCACTAAAAATCTTGTGAGACGAAAAATAATTCGTCACTCAGTCGTCACTAAATGTGTGTCTCTAAAAGTATACAAAGATGATTTAGTGCTTCGTCGCTAAAAGTATTATATTAACTACAAAAAGAAAAATCGTCCCCAAATGCTTAAACATTTGTGACAAATTTATTTGTCGTAAAAAGTATATTTTTTGTAGATAATAGTATGTTTTGTCACTAAAAAGGTTATTACTACCGACAAAATTATATCGTCGCTAATTATTTTATTTCAATCAGTGACGATATCAGTTATCTCTAAAGTTATATGCATTTTGTAGTTGAACACAATCTAATTTCGTCACTAATGACTATATTTTATATACCAAATTTTTTTGTTATTAAATGTATTAATTAGGGACAATTTTATTATTATAAAAAAAGGTTAATTTTGTTATTCAGTACGATTCTGTTATTTTATTCAGTTATTTTTATAAATTTTAAAAATTATATAGTACAATTATAAATTTATATAAAATTAAACTTTCGATTTTATTTAAAAAATTGAATGATCGGTTCAATTCGGTCAGTAAATCAATTGTTTTGTCAAAAAAAACATCGATACCCATAACTATAGTACTTCATCATAATATATTTGACATCCTAGTTGTTCGTTTCTTTCATTTTGCTTTCATTTTTTAGTTTATTTCGATTTTCACACTGATGAAAAAATTAATAGAAATTCATGAAATATTTCGCACCTTTGCAAAGTCTAAGTTTGTAAGTCGATGTTATCTTTGTAAAGTTGATCTACGTGCATTTGTGGAATTACTATTAAATATCTACATATTTTTAGACAGAAGCAAATAGATCGACTTAGTCTATGCAGTTTACCAATCACATTAGTGATCTAGTGCCCCACTCACGATACTTATAACCTGGATTGTATTTTTGAAATGATGCATTTTATAATTGTGTAATTTAAGAAAATTCATGAATTGAACTTTTTCATTTTTACAAAATGGACCGAATTCGTTGGTTTTAATATTTTCCCTCGCCAATTAACGAAAGGACTCTGTCTATTTCTTATGAAGCACTTATATTATTCTTTTTGTAAGTTGTCACTTGTAATTATGAACAATTGTAGCAAAAAAAAAATTGTATTTAGCTATGAATTTTTTTCATAGAAAATAGTTGAATTATTCACTACAAATTTTAAGTCGTCGCTATTTAACACCTTACATATTTTGTGACAATTTTTTTGTTGTCACTAAATCACAGATTGTTTAGAGACAATAAAATCTTTGTCACCAATTATTTATACTATTAGTGAAGAAAATAAATATCATAATTAAAGCTAAATTCTTATAGCTAAAACTTATAATATTTAACTACGAATTCTAATTTGTCGATATTGTAACAAAATATTTTTTTAGATGAAATTTTTTTGGGTAAAAAAATCAATAAAATTTAAGACAAAAAATAATTTGTCATGAATTAGATACATTATTAGTGACGAAATAATGTGTCACCGATAACTTTAAATTCGTGACTAATACTACTTAACAAATGACGCCAATTAATTTTTTGGTGGGAATGTTTAGTAGATGAAACTTTGCTACGGATTTTTTTTGTTTCGTCACTAAAAGCATGTGTCTCATATATTTAAGCATGAAAAGTAAATTTTGTCACTAAAAGCGAACGATTAGTGACGAATTTGATGTCGTAGCTAATAATTTCGTAGCTATATATCATATTTGTTGTAGTGATTAAAGGTGAAACCCCAGGAATCATGTAAGCTTGATATTAAGAAAGCCTATGATCATGTGAACTGGGATTTCCTTATTAATATCCTGAGACAAATGGGGTTTGGAGAGAAATGGCTGAAGTGGATAGGATTTTGCATTAAAACTATCAGGTTCTCTAGATTGATTAATGGAGAACCTGCTGGTTTTTTCCCCTCAGAAAGGGGGTTGAGGTAGGGTGATCCTCTTTCTCCTTTCCTCTTTATTCTAGCTATGGAAGGACTTAATAGTATGATACGGGTGGTCTCTCAGAAAAAATGGTTTAAAGGATTCAAAGTGGGCAATCAAGCTGGGGAAGATCTACAAATTTGTCAATTACTGTATGCAGATGATACTGTGATCTTCTGTGACGCCAAGGCTGAGCAGGTGTGTTACATTAGAATAATATTAGTAATCTTTGAGGCAGTGTCAGGGCTTTCTGTGAACTGGAGAAAAAGCAACATCTTTCAAGTCAAGGAAGTAGCTAACATCCGGTGTTTAGCAAATATTTTGAGTTGTAAGATAGAAAATCTCCTAACTACATATCTAGGGATGCCATTGGGTAACAACCACAAAGAATTAGAAATATGGGATGGAATTGTGGAGAAGACTGAGAAAAAATTAGCCACCTGGAAGACACAATACCTATCTCTGTGAGGAAGAGTAACAATGATCAATTTAGTCTTAGATGCTCTCCCTACTTATGCTATGTCTCTCTTCCCCTTACCTGCAAAGGTGGAAGATAGATTAGATAAGCTAAGGAGAGATTTTCTTTGGTTGGGCAACAAGGAAGGAAAGGGCATTCACTTGGTCAAATGGCAAACTGCCCAACTAAGCAAGAAATCAGGAGGTCTTGGCATTAAGAATCTAGGTCTGCAAAATAGGTGCTTACTATCAAAATGGCTATGGAGGTTTGGTAAAGAGGGGCAGGCTCTGTGGAAGGATGTTATTGTTAGCAAGTATGGACAAACTGATTCATGGACATCCAACACTGTGACCAACACCTATGGGATCTCAGTTTGGAGGTCTATCAGAAATTTGTGGCCAAAACTAGCGAGGAACATATCCTACAAGGTGGGTGAGGGGACTAGGATCCTTTTTTGGAAAGACAAGTGGATAGGACAGAACTCCCTCATGGAGGACTTTGCAGATTTGTACTCTTTTTGCGACAACCTTGGAGCATCTGTTGCTGAGATGTGGTCTCAGCAAGGGTGGAATATAACCCTTAGGAGGATCTTAAATGTCTGGGAGGTGGATAGAGTAGCCAATTTACTGCAAAGGTTGGAAGATTTTCTGGGACTCAACACTAATCTTGATGCAATCAGATGGAAACATGATAGGGATGGGGAATTTTCTATTGGAAGAATGTACAAAAGAGACCTGGCAACACACCCGGGGGCATTTTTGGACCTTGGAAACAAATTTGGAAATCCAACACCCCAACCAAGATAAAGTGTTTCACATGGTCAGGTCAGTGTGCAGAAGAGCATGTCTGACTCAGGAGAGAACTGAAAAAAAGAGGATTTCAGATTGTTTCTAGGTGCTTCTTTTTCCATGAGAAGGAGGAAACAAACAATCATTTCTTCCTTCACTATAGAGTGACTTCCCAGATATGGTATATGTTTCAAAGCATTATTCAAGATCCTTGGGTGGTGCCTGAGCATACTGCTGACCTACTAAACTGTTGGATGAGAAGAAGGGGGAGTAAAACACAGAAAAAAATGGTGGAATCTAGTTCCATCTTGCATATGGTGGTCAATTTGGAAGGAAAGAAACAATAGGTGCTTTAAGAATATTACTAACCCAATGCAAAAAGTTAAAGAAAACTGCATTAATACTCTATATTTTTGGTGTAAAGAAGAGGGTATATATGAAGTAGATCAGTTAGTAGATTTCCTAGGCTCCTTGTAATCATGACTACTTGGCCTTTGAATTTTATTTTTTTTGGTTGCCAGCATACCCTCATTGCTGATGCATACAACTTTACCATTCTCAAAAAAAAAAAACAAGGGCTAAATAATAAAGCTTCAAAGTAGATGAGTCAAAAGAAAAGAGAAGTTAATAGAAGAAGATAAGAAACATTAGCTCTTTAGGAAGGAAAAAAAAAAGGAAAACCAACAATATTTAGCCCAGAAAAAAGGAAGAAGACCAACTAGTTCAAAGGAAAAATGCACCATCAACACAATCCCTGAGACTACTGATAATGCCCATGATCCTCTAGAAGAGTACAAAGTGGTTCACTCTGAAGATGAATTGGATAAAGATATGCTACTTGTGAATGATCCAAGAAGAAGCTTAATTAGAGTTTAGGCCCTTAGGTTTAGGCACTAAGGTTAGGGCTTAGGATTTAGGCCCTAATGTTTTGGGGTTTAGGTTTAGGACCTAAGATTTAGGGTTTATGGTTTAGAGTTTATGATTTAGGACCTAAGGTTTAGAGTTTAGGATTTAGGGTTTTGATTTTAGGGACTAGGTCCTAAGGTTTAGTTAAGTTTTTAGGGTTTATGCCATAAGGTTTAGGGTTTAGGGTTTGACCCAATGGTTTTGGGTTTAGGGTTTATACCCTAGGGTTTGGGTATTAGGCCCGAAGGTTTAGGGTTTAGAGTTTAGGCCCTAAGGTTTAGGGTTTAAGAGTTTACGACTTAGGATTTAGTCCCTAAGGTGTAGGGTAATGGGATTAGGGTTTAAGCTTTATCGCTTAGGGTTTAGGCCCTATGGTTAAAGGTTTCAGATTTGTGATTAAGGTTTTTTGTTAGGCCCAAAGGTTTAATATTTAGTGTTTAGGCCCTAATGTTTAGGGGTTATGATATATGGTTAAGGATTTAGGCCCTAAAGTTTAGGATTTAAGGTTTAGGGTTTAGGATTTAGGGTTTACGGATAAGGGTTTAGGCCCTAAGGTTTAAACACATATGTTTTTATGGTATCTTGTAACATCCGACAATTTAAAATGAATATGAAGAAGCTTGAAATTGGAAGTAGTCATTTTTGGAAAAAAATTCAGAATCTGGAAATTCGGCCAAGTGTGGAAATCAGTGAGTTTTTGGCCAACTTTGAGCAGTAATAACTCCTAGCTCAGGATGATCCAGGAGTATTTCCAGTTATGTTTGGAAAGCCCTTGGAACGATCTTTTCAACGCCACCGAGTTTGCTCGATTCCGAGTTCGTATGAGCGAGTTATGCCCTTTGAAAGTTGGGCAGTTGGCAGGGAGTCCGTCCGGAAATTTAAGGGCATTTTGGTCTTTTCACAAATCATTTCTTTTGAGGTTATATTGTTGTGTTAGGCTGATTGTGGATCATTTTTGTTCCATTTTAAAAGAGTAAGAGTTAGGGTTCTTGAGTGAAGAAGAGAAGAAGAGAAGAAGAAGAAGAAGAAGAAGTGGGAGCTAGGGTTGTGGATGCAAGCCGTTTTCTTCATCAAATTTCTTGGGGAATCTTAGTAAAGGTATGGGAGTTCTTTATCTAGGGCAAGCTATCACCCTAGAGCCAATTTCAAATGGTTTTCAACTTTTCCAAAGTTTGTGAAAAAGCCTAATTTCTACTCAAACTCATGGGTTCTTGCATGAAACGATTTCAAATGATAAGTTATGATATTATTGATGTTTATTTGATGTTTTAAGATGAAAAACTCCATGAATCCTTGTATTCTACAAAACCCCAAAATGTGTTTATGAAGTGGGTCTATTTCTATAAATTCAAAGTTGATGGAATTATGTGTAAAGTGAATTGTATTGATATCTCTTGTGTTGTTTAATGTTTATTCATGATTAATTGTTGATAATGGGTGAATTAAGGGTGGTAAGCCTTATGAGTGAAGTATTGGTGATTGCTTGGATTTTTGGTGATTTTGGCTATGGCTTTGAATTATGGTAAGAAAGCTTGAACTCTCTTTATTGAATTAATTGTTGTTGGTAGGTTGAATCCACCTTTGGTGGAAGTGTTATATCTTGTTCTTGTGTGGTATTATTGTGAATTGTAGCCATGAAGGCATTGGGGAAGTTGTTGCATAATGTTGGAATATTGTATTATTGTGAATTGAGGCCATGAAGGGCATTATATGAGTGTTATTGTATTGTTATATTATTATATATGAATGAGGCTATATGTAAAGTCCTATATGAAGCTATATGTAAAGTTTTATGTGAAGCTATATGTGAAGGTATGATGTGAATGAGTTTTATGTGAAGCTATATGTGAAGGTATGATGTGAATGAGTTTTATGTGAAGCTATATGTGAAGGTATGATGTGAATGAGTTTTATGTGAAGCTATATGTGAAGGTATGATGTGAATGAGTTTTATGTGAAGCTATATGTGAAGGTATGATGTGAATGAGTTTTATGTGAAGCTATATGTGAAGGTATGATGTGAATGAGTTTTATGTGAAGCTATATGTGAAGGTATGATGTGAATGAGTTTTATGTGAAGCTATATGTGAAGGTATGATGTGAATGAGTTTTATGTGAAGCTATATGTGAAGGTATGATGTGAATGAGTTTTATGTGAAGCTATATGTGAAGGTATGATGTGAATGAGTTTTATGTGAAGCTATATGTGAAGGTATGATGTGAATGAGTTTTATGTGAAGCTATATGTGAAGGTATGATGTGAATGAGTTTTATGTGAAGCTATATGTGAAGGTATGATGTGAATGAGTTTTATGTGAAGCTATATGTGAAGGTATGATGTGAATGAGTTTTATGTGAAGCTATATGTGAAGGTATGATGTGAATGAGTTTTATGTGAAGCTATATGTGAAGGTATGATGTGAATGAGTTTTATGTGATCTTGTGATGATCCTATGTAAAGTGGATAGCATTGTGAGTTAAAGTATGATTTCTCATGATGTATATATGAAATGATGTTGGATTATGAAGTATCCTTAAATGAAAATGTTGTGACTTGGTTGGTAGACTAAAGTGTCCCTCCTTGTTACTTAAAGTCTTGAATGCATGAATGTGTGAAATGGGCAGAACTAAGAAATGGTGCCCTTTCTATAAATGCTAAAAGAGGAATTCTAGGCCAAGACTTGAATCGGCAAAACTAAGAAATGGTGCCCTTTCATAAGTCTAGCTTTCCTAAGTAAATGTAAAACCATGAAATCGGTAGACCTAATGGTGGTAGCCCTTCTCATGTGTGAAATGATGAACCTTGGACCGGCAGGCTTAAGGCACCCTTAATGAAAAATCGGTAGGCCTAAGGCACCCTTCCAGGGGGATTTAATGAGCTATCCTTATGAACCTTGATTGGCCATGACTAAGAAATGGGGCCTTTCTTGGGAAGAGGTACTATGAGTTGGTTGAACTAGAAAAGGAACCTTCTCTAAGTACATATGTGATTGAATACTCTATGGGAAACAAGGCTAGCACCGAGTGGATGTGGTTAGGAAGGTGGCCTAGTTGAGTATGAGATTAGGCACAATGAACTTCCTTGGACATCCCCTAAACCATGTGCCTACATGGGTTGCTTACTAGTTCTACCTTTGGCAAGTAGAACAACCTCCACGGAGTAGGATAGACTCCGGATTCCATACCTAGCTAGTATGGTCTATGTCGGTTATGCCTATTCCCATCATGTGGGATGTGCACTCTAGTTATTGGATAGGTTCTACAACGTGTAGGTAGTAGTATGGGATGCTATCTACACATGGCACGAGTAGGCTTTGAAGATACTAAAGTGAGTTCCCTAAGTCTAACGACTATTATGTGAAAGTCCCCTTATGTGCTTGAATGTCTCCAAAATGGTTTCTTAAAGAATGTTGGCCTATTGATGTTATGTTGTAAAGGAAATGTCCTTATCTAAGGTAATCTTGAGGAACACTTAAGTGTGCTTGAAGAGGTTGTATGGGCGGTCACTTCTTGTCTTACTCAAGTGTGTCTTAAGATTATATTAGGTAGAGGTCCTATGGTAATGAAATGACATGTGTTCTTTTAAAGTTAAGCATGAGTTGTATATGGACATATGTTGATTATATGTATGGTGGGCTATGGTCTTATATGTTAATGTTGACTTGTATTATGTCTCTTATACTTGTAAAGGAAAGGTTTTATCAAATTGATATGAAAGCATTTATTCTTTGAAAATGTCCTTTTTGACATGTTTTTGCATGGTCTCCATACTTAGTACTTAATTGTGCTAACCCCTTTCTTTCCCTTTTTTGAACTAAAGTGTAGGGATTTGGAGAAGATGACATGTCATGGCTTTGATAGGTTTCTAAGTGTTGAAGATGAAGACTTGGTGAGTCCTCATAGATTCGAGGACAATACCCAATACGTTCTTTTATGTCTTTTAGTATTGTTTAAGTTGTGTACGGGATTAGTCCCGAAATTTGTACTCTAAAGTATTAGATGGTTTTGAGACATCATGTATAAAGTCTAGAAAGTCTTCCGCTTGCTATTGTTTTTTTTAATGAAATGTTTTCTTGGTAAAGAAAGTTTTTAATTCCTTATGGTTTATGCGATGAATGAATGCTAAGAGGCTTGTATTAGACCTCTTCGAGGTCGAGTACGCCGGTTACGACTAGGGGGTGATCCCGGGTCGTGACATATCTCAAATTCTAATAGTTCCTTAAAAGATAGATGTTTTGTTAACATCTTTTTAATTCCTTTTAATGATATTTCACTTATTTTCATAAAATAAAAAGGATTGCTTAGGTATCCCATCAGGTTAGGGCTTCAATCCAGTTTGGGGTCAAATATTTCGCTCCTCATTGCACCTTTTTTAAAACCAAGAAAAATATGAAGGTCGGCATGTACTCTGAGTTGTAGCAGCAATACTTAAATTTCTATTTCTATTTCTCCCCTCTTTTATTTGAATAATATTTATGTTACTTTTCTTCAAACTTAGAGGATGTCTAGTTGGGTATACTGACTCTAAACTACATTTATGTAGGTCAATGATGGCAGATTGCGTACCGCCGGTGAGGCTTCTCAACGAAGTACTAAAGAGGATTGGGCAGAGTGGATGAGGCATTTCAGTGTTGTACTTTTGAAAGAATCTCCTATCTAGAATTAAGAACATGTGCAAGACTGGCTCAACTACATGTATTACCTCTTCAACATCCTCATCTCCATCAGATACCTTCATCTCAAAAATAAATAAATTGAGAACCTCTTTTTCATTGTTCATAAGAAAAAGAACGAAAAGCTAAAAGACTTTCTAAAAAATAGGAAGTGCTTCTAGTTGTCTTACTTTTTTCTAATGTTGAACTTTTGCAGCCATTTTTTGGGCGAGAGCTGCTGCAGGTTTTGTTAGTTGCTGGTCACAAAGTAGTGAGGCAAGTACGGAGTTTAGAAATGACGTTTTCTTCTCCATGAAATTCCTGCTACACTTCTGAACTTCGTTAGTTTTTCCACATTTTTCAATTTTGAAGATATTGATCCATTGATGTTCTCACGAGATGACAGTGTTAATGTGAAATTTGAGTTCAAAATAGAGGCATTTACATGTTTCTTCATATATAGAATTGTAGGAGAATCAGCTTATGTATAAAAGAAGATTGACTATCCTTTTACATTTCAGACTGCTTGAATATAGGTTCTCTAGAATATACCTTAACAAGATAGTCCCTCCATTTTTCCTGTAATAGAGATTCCCCTAGAAAGAGTAGAACTGCTCAGAGCTTATAAGCGCACACATTAAGGTATATTCTGGAGAACTCCATTTTTCCTGTAATAGAGATTCCCCTAGAAAGAGTAGAAGTGCTTAGAGCTTATAAGCGCACACATTAAATCATAATGGTAATAGTAGGATCTCGTAGTCTTTGAGTTATTTGATATTGTTTGTTTCAGGTGGTTGGGTGCTGGGAGCAATATCATTGTTTAACCATGTTTTTTTTTGGGGGGGGGGGGTAGAGAATTATATGGAATCATCACCTAGATTGTACTGTGGTTTTACCTGATACATGTGAAAAATTCTAGTTGTTTCCTTTTGCGGTGCTTAATGTTGATAAAGGGGGTAGCCTAAGCTCTAAAAGTTGTGTTTGTTCCTAGAACTTGATATCGGATCATACTCGTGGGTCTCTTTTAGGGTTTTATAGGTTGAAAGTATGTTGATTGGTATCCGAGAGGAAATCTACTTGCAATTGCAAAGGTTCATACTTCTTTAAAAAAATATGTTGTAAAGGTTCGTGGAGGTTGTTTGGGCGAAAAGAACACTTGGTACAAAATACAACTGCTATTGACATATTTTTTGGTTTATGACATTAGTTCCTCTAGGACAAGTATGAAGTTGTGTTTTGTCGTGTGGAAGGGATTGTGGGAATAACTGAACTTCTAGTGAAGTGACTCAAGAGTGAAGACTAAGGGCTAAGGAGAGTTGCTACCATTCTAAAAAAGAGTTGAGACTAAGGAGAACAGATAGACCAAGGATGGAATTTACTATCAATTAAGTGATCATCAAATAAAGGATGATATCAAGTGGATGATTAGTTATGGGTGTACTCAAATTAGAAAGAACTAATTGTTTCTGGTTCTCTTTTTATCAAACTCTCATATTCTTTACTTGGGTGATTGCCGATGTTTTTTGGAAATGATTGGCTCAATATCTGAAGGAGATGCATAGTAAGACAATAATTTGTCCTCTGTAAAGCTGCAGTACTATAATTTTTATTTTAGTTTGGCTAATTGTACTTTCTAAGTGGAGTTTATGGAACATGATGAGTGACCCATTCTTATAGATATCAGTCTGTTGGGTGCTCTTACGGGGAAGGTGGGTTTATTCTGACATTGTGCAATTGATTGATATATACCTTCTGCTATTAATTAGTTAAGTTGTATCCATAATGAGCTAATCTTTTCAGTGTCGAGCATTTGCAAAGCCCCTACACTACAAGGAAATGGAATTTGAAGGCGCACTTTCAAATAGGAGGTATGTGAATCCTGTTGCTGAAGTTGTCGCTCTAATCCATATAAATAATCAATTACATCAATATGAGGTCTTGATTTCTTAGTTATTTGTTGCAGCTTACATATGTTTCATACCGACTTTCTGGTGATTACGCTGAATCATGCTTGACATCTTTAGGGAGCGATTGGAATATATATTAACATATGCTCAGCAACATTTGTGGGTTCAGTTGAAGGAGTCATAGTACTGTTGATTGTTGCATTTTGTTGTATTGTTTTAATTGCAGCTCATCTTTTCCTGATAATCTTAGTAAGTTACTATAGTCTGCACAAGCTTTAACGTGAAATGGTGGTCTCAAATGTATCTTCTACTGCACTGATGTCATTGTTATTTGTCGATTTTTAAGGTATGAGAAGTTGCAACTCTGGGACGATGCTCTTAAAGCATACACTACTAAGGTTTCACAGATCCTAGCGATAGATCATATGCTAGATCCAAGTTTTCCTTCAAAGAGTAGTGACCTTCACCTTTGAGATTTGTTATCTGAAAAAAGGAGTAAAGGAAATCGATTGACCCCCTTTAACTACCTAATATAATACTTTAACGGTTCCAAGTGGTAATCGAAATCCTGCTTTCAGTGAAATTTGTTTCATCACTTGTTCTTAAATTGCTTGGTGGCTTAAATAAATGCTAGTTCACCCGTGGAATTGGGTTGTGTTATGCATCTGGTTCAGGTTGAAAAAGTGAATTTTATTTGTATTGTATGCTCTTTATTCTGTTGATGACGATTTGTATCCTTCTCTATGTATCCTTAAGGACAAATGTGATGCCTTGCTGCTCTAGCTCAGTGGGAGGAGCTTAACAATCTTTGTAAGGAATACTGGATGCCAACTGAGCTGGAAATGACACCAATGGTTTGTCAATTTATATGTAATTTATGATAGCTTTTGTTATTTCCATAATCATAGTGAATGCATGTTTTGGACTAGTTTAGGCTGCTAATGCTTCCTGGAACATGGGTGAGTGGGATCAGATGGTAGAATATGTTTCTCGGCTTGATATGGTGATTAAACCAAACTCCGAGTCTTGGGAAATACTGCTTCTAGCAGTGATGGAAGTAGTAATGGCACCTTTTTTAGAGCCATTCTTCTAGAGGGATGGTAGTGCATCCATTTTTCACTCATTCATTTGTTTTGATGTTGTGACATGCTCTGCTCTAGTGTAATCTTTGTACTTGCACCCCTTCTTCCATCAGTACGACGAAGCATGTGAATATTTCGAAAGAGCAAGGAAATGTTTGGCAACCAAGTTGCAGCACTGGTTTGTCTCTTCATCTCATTATCTCGTCATCTCCTCCCCTTTTATACTCATTTGATGACTTATACAAGATTTTATATCAAAATTCTTGGCAATTCTCTATTAATTCATCTAGATTCTTGAGAGTTATGAACGTGCTTACAACAACACGGTTCGCGTTCAACAACTTTCTGAATTAGAAGAGGTGACATATATTTTTAGCCTTTTCTATTAAGTGATTCCTAATTGCTGTGATTTTTAATGATCTGAGAATTCATTTTCATCTCATTATAATTAGGTCATTGAGTACTGTACTCTTCCTCCTATGGGAAACCCTATTGTTGAAGGAAGAAGAGCCCTTTTTTCCCAATATGTGGATGAACGCATAATGGGTGCAACAAGAAATGTCGAGGTAAATTTCAGAACTTCCCTCGATGAGTGAGTTGCATTTTTATTGTCCAATCATGATTTTTTGATATTTTCAATCCGGAAATGCTTACATGAGAGCTTGGGTGACTTGTTTATGGCCTTTGTATTCATTCTCAAACTCATGGTGTCTTGCAGAAACTCCGTGTCACGACCGTCTAACACCTAGATAGGAGAACCCTTAGTCCCCAAACAATTCATCATGCGGAAAATTTAAGAAGATAAAAGATAAAACAGAAAGTTCATGAAGTTTACAAGACACGGAGTTTAAGCAAAACAAGATTGAATTTCTTGAATAATTAACACCCCAGGGATCTAGCCTAAATAGGTACAAGATCTACTAAAGATACGTCATGTAAATAGAATAATATTATGAAACAGCTCCCACCAATGGGAAGGAAAGGTAGAAGCTATTGGAGATCATCTCCATCTTCTCCTATGAAACATTACTAACCCTGCAACAAGACTATGCCAAGTTGCATAGCTAGAGTAGTATCAATACTAGCAACACATACCGGTAGGCATAATCGGTCAACCCAATACCCAACAACTAATATAAAGAAATCAACCAGAAGAAAGCATGCTATAAGGAAAATACCCCAACCAACATTTGCACCCACATTCTGACCACTTTCTTAGTCTTAACCACAACTAGGGAACAACACAATGTTGGCCTTCTATTTGCATAGCTACCAACTCTGATTTAGATTAAGGCCTAACCTTTTTCTCACACATAGATGAGTTCCCGAAACACACATCGCCCCAACCCTGGTAGCCAACTTACTACACGCCTACAATTCTCCACTACAACAATCCGCCCCTTGACCACATACCATATCAAGGCTCACTAACCACTCTGATATGAACCCCCTTCCCAGGGTAAATCCTAGTCATTCATGACCATTCCCACTACTTTGCCTCTTACTTTCACACCTCCTCATACCAGGGATACCTAACACATTTAATGTTATCACAATACGGAAACTAGTAACATTTAGACTATTAGTTATGTCATATCCATTATTACACAAGATGGGCATGATCAATCACAGTTCTTTTCGTTTCTCAGTTATGGTAGAGGAAATCATATTCATTTTTAGATAATCAGTCAACAATGGTCCTCTCATGGAACTCACACCCAAGTTGTTAGTGTGTCGGAACGTGACACTCGATCTAATAATGTGTCGAAATGTGACACCGATCCAATAATGTGTCGGAACGTGACACCCGATCCAATTATGTGTCGGAACGAGACACTCGATCCAATTATGTGTCGAAACGTGAAACCCGATCCAATCAACCACAATCACAAACACAATCAGCACCACAATGAATGATTTACACTCTTGTATCATATAATCAGGTAACAGGTTTATTGCATGCAATGGATTACAAATAGTCATTTTCTTAGATTCATTTCATCTTTCCCTATTTACATATATACACGAATACAACGAAGCAGTTAACAGGCATATATAATTCCGACAGAAAATCAAACCATCACTTACCCTAAATTCACAAGATAAGTCCACCCACACAGTGCACACTACTTCATTCACAGGGACCACACTTGCTATCCTTCCAACTTTGTGCCCAAAGGCCTAAACATAAAATATCTCGTTAACTTACAATATATTAGGCAGTGGGAACGAGTTATCAACTATTCAATAAAGAATACCTAGCCTACACGTACGCCAAGGAGTTGTATGAGGATTATAGCACGACTTTTATTTTCCGAATAGCGAAACAATGGAGGCAGGCCTGGATTTCGTGGTTTGTAGCCTTTCTTGCGTGAGAATTCCTCCTCTCCCTCCTCCCCAAGCCTAGAGTAGCCTTTTGAGGGTTTTTAGGGTGACCCTCGTCTATTTTGGCACTTAATGGAGGAAGGGAAAAATTAAGAATTTGCGTCTCTCAATTCTTTTTAGGACTATCCCGCCATGGCGGCTCCCATCCCGCAATGGTGGGGTTATTCTTGCTATGGTGGGAAGGTACATGTCCGGACAACTTAGTTTCCCGAAATAAGGTTTGGGTCATTACACTCCGTCTGTCTGGTCTTTTTCCTATCTTAATGTGATTACATGGTCTCTCTATGAGTTATAAGTTCTTATTCCTTTGGCAGATCATTTATCTGAACATTCTGCCTCTTTATCTGCAACATATTCTTATTTTTAACAGGTCTAGCAAGCACTTTTAGCTATGAGGGCACTTGTATTGCCTCCTACAGAAGATATAGAAACATGGACCAAGTTTGCATCACTTTACAGGAAAAATGGCAGAATTAGCCAAGCAAGATGTAACGCCCCCAAATTATAGGACTCTACACTGGCCAGGAAGTTATCAAGGAGTGCAGGCCGCACCCATATTAGACATGCAAACACCATGTGTTGAATGAGGGGCTGAAGTAGGATTATGAGGCAAAGGTCCATGGTAAGAGGCAACAACCATTTGAGTCGAATACATGCTAATGCCATAGCTAGACATGAGACAGGTGACACAATGAGGGAAGCCTTGAGGTAGACCTCTCCACAGGTACAAGGATCGTACTGAGGAAACTAGAAAAAGTTGTAAGATTGGCCCTAAGTTATGTGGAGTTTTGGGCGCCGACAGGTAAATTGTGTGTTGCTGACACAATTGAAAATAGACACGTGACAAGTGGTATCAAAGCTTGGTTTGAGCCAAGTTGTTGCGTAAGTGTGAGCAACATGCTGGAAGAGTAGGTAGGAACCTACCGCATGAGCAAGCTAGAGTTTGCAAGTTAATCGTGTTGCACACATCACTACTGTGAAGTTGGGCCTGAATGCAGGCATCTTTGCGAAAGATCATAGTGTCAAGAAAAGGTTGAGTCAGCCATCGAGTGTGTGAGGGGCACGTTGGCCGAATCATTCCTGAGGAGGCATAGTGACCAAAGTACTATGGTAAGAAATTAATCAAAGTGGGATTAGTCGAAGCGTCTGAATTGGATGGGTATCCAAGTTCGTGAATGAAGGATTTCCAACACTAAAGGGTTGAGTCGGATGCCCCAAGATGTTAGTGTCATGCACGCCTCTCCATCTCCTAAGCTGAGAATTGGGAGCACAAATACCCTCACCATTAGCCAAGCCGAGATATGTTCATGCTATTGATTGCAAACGTTTGAAAGGAACGATATCTTCCAATAAAAGTGAAGACACGGTGGGACTGCGAGTTATCCATAGGGGTGCTTAGATTCTTGATCGGGCTAGAGATGTCAAGGACATGCTTTCGGGTCTCCAATACTCTAGTTTTGTTTGCAGTACTAGACAGTTTTCACCATAATGTGTCTAGTTACTAGACCAGGCTGAAGGTGCTCAGGACACGCTTTTGAGGCCTCCAATACTTTAGTCTTGTTTGCGGTACTCGTATCATCGCAAGTATATTTCAAGGAAGAATAGGGTTTCCACACAGCTGAAGGATGTGAGGGTCATGGTGTGGTTGACTTGAGTGTCACCATGAAGTTAGTCACTAGAGAGGGCAAGTGTGGAGACACCGTCCAAGTGAACACTGGAAGGTGTAGAGCATATGCAACTTGGACAAAATATGGGAAGTGGAAGTGCGAGGGGCATGACTCAGTCTTAAGAGGAGCTCGAAAGAGTTCAGTTTGAAAAAAAAAGAGCTCGAAAGAGTTTCAACACACATGGATTAGGAACTACGATGTAAAGCCCCAAGGGGACAAACTTCGGGTCTTCGTTAGTGTCGTATGTCATTGAGACGATGACCTTATTAGGTTTGAAGAGGGTGAATGCCCCACAATGGGAGTCTACACTAGCCAGGAAGTCGGCCAAGGAATGTAGGCCAAGCACATCGCACCCATGTCAGCCATGATGGCGACGTGTATTGAAGGAGAGACTGAAGTAGGATTATGAAGGAAAGGGCAATGGCAAGAGGCAACGACCATTTGATATGTTGCATGACATGCCCTAATAGTACCAAAGATGTTTGACAAGGACTTGGGGTAGACTCAAGGGCTCTGCCTATCGGCGAAGGCTACGTGTAGCGAGGTATGTGATTGTTGGACGTTCTCGAGCTAACAGTGGAATATAGGGATTCCAGCCTAGGATCTTGTTTCGAGCATGTTCTTATATATGCGTACCAAATTTGGGGCCATTGGAGTTCGTTCGGATATGTCTTTGACTTAGCCAAGGATGATGGCATTGTTGTAAATTTGCAAATAGTCCGAAGGCTATAACCTGTTCTACGAGCATGTGAATTGGATGAAACTTCATGGATGTGTGAAGGAAGTCAAGACAAGTAACTACAATCAGACGACACCTAATTTGGAGTTCAGTAGAGCCGTCTATGGCCCATTATGATTCTCTGGCAGAAGCATGTCAACTCCTTGTCACATGGGTTTTATTATTTTTAACATATATAAGGAGGTATATATGGTGACAACCTAGCAACCTCGCCCGGGCATTTTACCCCGAGTGTGCTGCTTTGAAGGGGAACTTCAAGGGCCTGCTTAGGCATCTCAAAGGAGTGTCCTAGGTACCCCCATATAAGTTAGGGAAGCTCTATGGGCGACATGTGGCTCTGTAGCGAATGTTGGGTGTACCGACGTCCGTGGAGGCTTGCTATATCGAACATTGGGCACTTTGAGCCATCCTCCTTGTGGGAAAAGACCTAGACAAATGAGCAATGGAGGGACTCACTCCAAAGCCTCGTGAGAAAACTTGTGAGCTTGGCAAGGGTTTGTTGGTCTAGATGTGAATTCGTGGGGCGATGATGCACTGTGGGACATGTATGCATAATGCGTAGGCTATGTTGGGCTATGCCCTAAGATAGATGAAGGCACGGTAAGGAAGACGCACATGGCTAAGGACAAGGATCAAACGCTTCCCTAATCAGGCCAAGGATTGAACGTTGCCCTACTCGGGCAAAGCGACGACAGATTCGGCTCCTCCCCATTACCCTTTCCCTCCATTTCATCAAGTGCACGTCTAGATGAGAGACATGTGTCTTATTTAAATTTATAGGTGAAGATTATATTATATTAATAAATTTCATAACTATAGTTATGTCAACTAGTTTTAGAAAACTTCTCTCTAAATTTAGTAAGAATTACAATACCATACAAAATTTGTAATTTATTAATATTATTAATTTCATCTTAAATTTTTATAATTTTATATTTATTAATATCATTAATTTCATCTTCTATTTTTATATTTAAAATATAAAAATAGAAGATGAAATTAATGATATTAATAAATATCAAATTTTATATGGAATATATTGTAAAGCACCGTAACGATGGTCATATATCGTTACCCATCCATTGGTAAAATCCAATTCTTACTAGCATCTACCCAACAAATTAAAAGAATAAAAATAGAAAAGAGAAAGTAAACAAGAAATGGCAAATGTGTCAGAGGAATTGCAATTCTTCTTCGTAATTTATATATCTCGAGAGGAAATTAAATACGTAAATAGCAAAAATTGATTTTTCAAAAGCTATTAACTAATATGATATGATGAGAAGAATTTTTATATTTTTATATTTAAATATAAAAATTTAAGATGAACTAATGATATTAATAAATATTAAATTTTATATGGAATATATTGTAATTCTTATCAAATTTGGAGAGTAGTTTTCTAAAATTAGTTGACTTAACTATGGTAATGATATTTGTTAATATAATATAATCTTGAGCTTTAAACTTTAAATAAGACACATGTCTCTCATATAGATGAGCACTTGACGAAATGGAGGGAAAGGGTAATGGAGGGGAGTCGGATCCAGTGATGACCAAGTGCTGATGCATGAGGCGACTCACAAGCTTTAAGGATTATAGTGTGCATGCGGCGAGCATCATGCTCAGGTCCCGACATGGCACAAATATGTCCATTGCCAAACCCCAAAGGAGCATGGAAGTGATCCAGCATGTATGGGTGTGCCATTTCAATTGAATACATGTCAATGCCATAGGTACAAAGATCGTATTTAGGTAACTGGGAAAAGTTGAAAGGCTGGCCCTAAGTTATGGGGAACTTTGGGTGCCGACGGGTAAATTGTGTGTTGCTAACACAGTTGAAAATAAGTCTGTGACAAGTGGTATCAGAGCTTGGTTTGAGCCAAGTTGTTGCGGAAGTGTGAGCAGATTGTGAACTTCTGTGCAGAGACTATGTCAAAGCGGAGATAGTCGTTCGCCATGCTCATCAAACATCGATGAACCGATGTTATAGTCTTGAGGGGATTGGTTGCATACAATGAGCTAGATGGAGTTGTGTCAACCAAAGACCTACGACAACCAGAATCACACCCTTCCACAGTCGTTGATTGTGCATTTGTCTGTGTGGGTGGATTCAAATTTGAGGCATCCAAATGTGATAGATGTATCTTCGAGAGATGACTTCCAATTAGTGGATATTGTTTTTCAGAGGCATTATGTCAAGGCACGTTGGGTTGGCTTGATGTATCTCATGTGATGCTATTGTGGTATTGTTACTAAATTGGACAAACGAATAGATGTTGCTCAAATATCCTAGATTGTGACCAACCGCCAGCTTTCCTGAAACTCTATGAGCAGTCAGTCTCTTGGAAGCTTGTTAAGCAAAAAACATGGACTAAACGATGAACGTCAGGCAGAGATGGTGAGTGCATCAAAAGCTTGTCGGTCTGGATGTGTTCATGTAATATGACGAGTTAAGTTGTCAACCATGAAAGACTCTAGGCTTGTGAAGAAGACAAAAATGTACCGATAAGTCGGGTGGCCAGTAAATGGGTTACATCTTCCAGGTTGTACGACCATGTTTCGAGAGGTATGTCAGCCATGGAGTATAAACTTTGGTGCTTGGTCATATGGTAAGATCTTGCCATAGATGCGGTGCATGCATCAATTGAGTGTCCTTCTGACATGGCCGGACTTGAGCCACGCCTGAGGGCGTTTGTATGTGTCCTTCTATTGTATTTACGTAGCCATCTGATGTTGCGAAGAATGGCAGTAGAGTTCCTACATGGAGGATCGTGTTGGAAGAGTAGGTTGGAACCTACTATATGAGCAAGCTAGAGCTTGCAAGTCAATCATGCTACACACACCTCTACCGTGAAGTTGGGCCTGAATGCATGTGTCTTTGCAAAAGATCGTAGTGTCAAGAAAAGGTTGAGTCAGCCCTAGGGTGTGTGAGGGGCACGTCAGCCGAATCATTCATGAGGAGGCATAGTGACCAAAGTACTTGGTAAGGAAATAAATCAAGGCGGGATTAACCGAAGCGTCTGAATTGGATGGGTATCTAAATTTGTCAATGAAGGATTTCCAAGAGTATAGGGTTAAGGAGGAAGCCACAAGATGGGAGTGTCGTGCACGCCTCTCTATCTACCAAGCTGATAACTGGGAGCACCATTGGGTACTCACCATAGGCTTGTGTACTACGTTGCACTAGAATCAAATAGCTACAAAGGGGAAGAGAATGATCTGGATAAAGAGTCTTGTTCAGCGATGAATGTGAACGCCGACACTTTGATATATGAAGTACTTGATAGAAATACGTCCAAAGGAAGTGCAGGGTGCTTACGTGTGCGGAGCACATAATGACCAAAGGTGCCATGTTGTAACATCAGTGCCACAGGCAGAGTTGTATGCTGATTGGGACAAGGTCAATTTTGATGAAGGACCATAAGGGTATGGTTTATATAGATGCTACATCGAAGGATGCCTACATTCCTGGCCAATCAGGCCAAGGTATGTTTGTGCTGTTGAATGCAAGCATTTGAAAGGAACGGTATCTTCCAATGAAAGTGAAGACATGGTGGGACTGCGAGTTATCCATGGGGTATTCAAATTCTGGACCGGGCTAGAGATGTTAAGGACGACATGGTTTTGAAGCCTCCAATTCTCTAGTTTTCTTTGTGGTACTAGACGATTTTCACCATGATGTGTCAAGTTGCTATTCCAGGCTAAAGGTGCTCAGGACACGCTTTTGAGGCCTTCAATACTTTAGTCTTGTTTGCGGCACTCGTATCATCGCAAGTATATTGCAAGGAAGAACAAAGTTTCCATATAGTTGAAGGATGTGAGGGTCATTGTGTGGTTGACTTGAGTGTCACTAACAAAGTTAGTCACCAGAGGGTGCAGGTGTGGACACACTGTCCAAGTGAACATCAGGAGGTGTAGTGCAGATGCAGCTTGGACAAAACATGGGAGAAGGAAGTGCGAGGGGCATGAATAAGTCTTAAGAAGAGGTCGAAAGAGTTTCATCACACATGGATTGGGAACTACGATGTAAAGCCCCAAGGAGACAAACTCCGGGTCTTCGTTGGTGTCGTATGTCATTGAGACGATGACTTTCTTAGGTGCGTGAGGGTGTAACCCCCAGAAATATGGGTGTCTACATTGGCCAGGATGTCAGCCAAGCAGGTCGCACCTAAGTCAGCCGTGCAGGCGGCGTGTGTAGAAGGAGGGGCTGAAGTAGGATTATGAGGCAAAGGGCCATGACAATATGCAACGACCATTTGAGATGTTGCATGACATGCCCTAATAGTGCCAAGATGTTTGACAAGGACTTGGGGTGCACCCAAGGGCTTAGCCTCTAACAAAGGCCGTGTGCGGTGAGGTATATGACTGCCGGACGTTTTTGAACTAAAATAAATCTGGGCATTCCGGGCTATAGGGTCTTGTTCCTCTCCTGTTCTTATATATGCTTACCAGATTTGGGGCCATTCGGAGTTTGTTTGGATATGTCTTTGACTTAGCCAAGGACAATGGTATTGTCATAATTATGCAAATAGTCCGAAGGCTATAACCTGTTCTACGAGCGTGGGAATGGGATGAAACTTCATGGAAGTGTGAAGGAAGTCAAGAAGAGTAACTACAACCAGACGACATCTCATATGGAGTTCAGTAGAGCCGTCTATGGCCCATTATGATTCTCTAGCAAAAGCATGTCAACTACCTGTCACATGGGTTATATTATTTTAAGCATATATGAATGAGGTATACATGGTGACAGCCTACCAGCCTCCCCCGGGGGCTTTGCCCCAACTGTGCCTCCTTGAAGGGGATCTTCAAGGGTCTTCCTAGGCATTTCAAAAGAGTGTCCTAGATACCCATATGAGTTAGGAAAACTCTATGGGCGGCGTATGGCTCGGTAGCCAACGTTGGGAATCCCGGTGGCCGTGGAGGCTTTCTATGACGAACATTAGGCCTTTCGAGTCGTTCTCTTTGTAGGAAAAGACTTCTTAGTCGGATGAGGAATCGAGGGACTTACTCCAGAGCCTCGTGAGCTAACTTGTAAGCTTGGCAGAGGTTCAACCAAGCGAGCAAGGGTCTGTTGGCCTAGACGTGCATTCGTGGGGCGACGTTGCACTATTGGACTTGTATGCATGATGCGTGGGCTATGTTGGGCTATGGCCTAAGACACATTAAGACGCACATGGCTAAGGCAAAGATCGAACGTTGCCTTATTTAGGTGAAGCGACGGCCAAGTGCTGGTGCACGATGCCACTGACAAGCTTGAGGATTAGAAGTGCATGCGGCAATGATGCTCAGGTCTCGGTATGGCACAAGTATGTCCATAGTCAAACCCCAAGGCGCACATGAAAGTAATCCAGCATGTATGGGTGCGTCATATGAGTCGAATACAAGTCAATACCATAGCTAAACATGAGACGGGCGACACAATAATGGAAGCCTCGAGGCAGACCTCTCCACAGGTACAAGGATCGTACTGAGGTAACTGGGAGAAGTTGAAAGGCTGGCCCAAAGCTATAGGGAGCTTTGTGCACCGCACGGGTAAATTATGTGCCGCTGAGGCAGTTGAAAATAAGCTCGTGACGTAGATCTACGTTGATTAAACTCTTACAGGTTAGTAATTTAACCTGGGGGTGGATAAAAAGTATGTGTTGCCTTGTTATTCCTTAATTCTTGATCATAAATCCTCCAGCTTGTTTGAAATCATCAATACAACTACCCTCAAGTTTCTCTAAGACAAGCCTCTTAACCATCTACATCTTTGAATAACTGATATTAAGTGAAACATCATCATTCACATCCTATCTCATGTCTTTCACACAAACTTATGGTTATTTTGGACCTTGTTCTTGAAGTAGTATTTTAAAGATTGTTAAGTAGCTTTACTATTCATAAAGGCTGGCTGACATATTGTTCTTTTTCTAAGGTCTTAGTTTCAAATCCTTGGCCTTTCTTAACTTCTATAAAAGAAAAACCAACATCACACCTATATCTAAGTCTAGTAGAGTTGCTCCTAACAACTCTAAAGCCCTTCGTAGCAATTGAGTATTACTCGCAATTCTTTTAGCTGCATGAAGATTCTCACATAACGAGGATATATATGTGAATTGTTGCTCGCATTCCATTGTATAGCTTACTTTATCAATTTGGTTGGATGGTTTTTCTATATAGTAGAAGAGGGAGTTTCAATAAATTTCAACATGTGTGCGTATTTGTCATTCAATTGGCAAATAAGGGTAGTTGTGTCACTTCAATTTCTCAAACTGATAAGCCAACTAAGGGTATTGTTTTCCTTTCAGCTTCCCAAACTGATAGGTTTGCATGGTCTGTATATGTGCTTTCCTCTTGGCAATTCAGCCAACACGTATCCTTCTCTGATTCAGCTGTAACTTCAAGAGCTTTGGCCATTTTTTTTTGTTTTTGCTTAGTTCTTTCAATTGCTTCTTGTTTCCTGTGTATACAAAAAGAAAAAAAAAGAAAGGTGTTGTATTGTATATAGAAGAAGCTTATCGTTGGTGTTATTGTACAGGTATTCATTCAATTGTTATTTTCTCCTTTTTCAATTTAAGTTTCGTATTTCTCAGTACATTAAAGGATTGCAAGATGTGTGTGATTTACTTTTGTGTTGTAGCAAGTTTTTGAATGGGTTTGGCTTTTTCAGTGATTCTTGTTGTTTTGGACTTTCAAGCCTGTTCAATTTAATTGGGGGCTTGCTAAGTTTTAAAAACCTAATTTAGGACCTTCAAAACTTCTGAAATTGTAGTTGAATCGGACTTTGAGATTTTAATTTTGTATGTGTTGCGGTGAGAAATTACGTTGTCGTTTTAATTGATTAAATTGAAAATAAGGGTAATTTCAGTTGATCTTTCTGAGACACTTTTTGTATTGTATATAGAAGAAGTTTCGCGTTCTGCCATGGCTGCTCTATTTATAGATTTGGATTTTTAAATGGCTGCTGTTTTGGGGTTTGAAGTCTATAGAGTTTTATTTGAGACTAACTAAGTTTTAAAAAAAACTGACTGTGGTTTGAAATCTTTGGTCGGGTTCGGTGCTATAGCAAATTTTAGGACAGATTTGGGTTTTTAGATGGCTGCTGTTTTGGGGTTTCAAGTGTATAGAATTTTGTTTGGGATCAACTAAGCTTAAAAAATATGATTTTGGTCTGAAATTTTTTGACGAGTTAGCTTTATATACGTTGTGTGGAGAAATTACTTTATCATTTTGATTGACTAAGCTGACTTTTTTGACATTGCTTTTCGCATATGAAATTTGTGGATGGGTGAAACAGAGGCAACGATGAAAAAATATTTGTTTGATTGCAAGCATCTGATAGAAAATTGATGTTTGCTTGATTTTATGTTTATATTTATTTTGCGCTTTGTGCTTGTATAATAGGTAGGGAAAGTGTTATATTGATGTGATGTCATTGTATGAACTTGATGAATCAATGATGTGGAGTGTTTAATGTGCACACTGATGAACCCATTATGCTTTTCCTTTCTTAGTTTAATCTGAGCAATTTTCTCTTAGTTTACTTTCTTTCTCAATAAGCATTGGCTTGTCTGTGCTAGATGAATTTGCACTTCTTGAAATTGTGTAGACAAATTATGCTTTCACTGTAGCTTTCTTGCACAAGCTCCTAGCACTATAGTCATATATTTACAGTTAAGATCATATTAGAAGCTACAGTACTTTAAATCAACGAAAGTGTGCGTTCTGGTATGTGATGAGACTTCTACTCTCTGCGAGTTTTATGCTAAATATCTGGTAGAGGCATTATGATTATATCACTACCGATGTAATATTTTCAGCTGGCTTATTTTTCCCTGCTGATGTGTTAGTTATTGTATTAACTAGATTAGATTGTTGTTTTCTTAGAACTATTAGAACAGAGGAAGTGATATTAGGTTGCAGCTAGCGTGTGTACCTGTAAGTTGGACATGGTGTATAACACCACCAACAATATAGTTCTAAGGTCCTTCAAATGAATAAAGTTATTGATAAAATACTACTTTTACAAGCTAAAATTTGTACTCAAACTAATTACAATAACAACATACCAAGTGTAGTCCCCCAAAGTGGGACTTGAGATTTGTAAAATGTAGGCCGACCTTACTCAACCTACCTTAGAGATGTAAGGTCATGTTGATTTCATTAGACCATTGACTCAAGAAAATAACAAAAGATGGAAGTACAAGAAATAACAAGCAGTAACAAAAACAACAAATAGTAACTAAACATACGGTAACAAAATAATATCATACTCAAAATACAACAAAAAACATATAATAACACAAATGAACAAAAAGCTATAAGAATAACAAAGCAACAATCAAATGTTGCCTTCTCCAACATTTATTTTTATTTTAAGTCTAGCTTTAGTTTATAAATAGACCCAAGTTACTACACTTAAATTTAATTAACTTTTTCTTATAAAAATTCTTAAGAATTGTTTCGTCGGAATTACTAAGTACATATGTTTTGTGGACTCTTTCAACCAAGGGGAACAAAGTCATAAGTGGAAGAAAGGAAAACAGAAATCTGCTCAGGTTTAAATCATTTCGCATCCCTTTGAACTGTAGGATCAGTGTCTAGAAAATTTACAATGTATCCCCTAAAGCTTCGATCCACTAGGTATTATGATTTGTGAATTTTCAATTTAATAAACATATGTTACAGATTAGTGGTATCGATGATAGTCTTTCACATAATAGGTGTTCTTAGATTACAATTTAGTGGCATCCATTGGAATCTTTCACATAGTAGATGTTCTTTGATTACTATTTAATGGTATTCATTAGAATCTTTCACACAATATGTGGTCTAAGATTATAATTTAATATCATCGATGAGAATCTCACAGACAATCGATATTATGAATTTGCTATTTAGTTGTATCGATGAGAATCTTTCGCGGGTCCATCAAGTGCAGTTGGAAGTTGGCCTTTTTTAACCTCAACAAAGCTAATAACAGTCAAAAACAAAATCAAAATTAACCCCGCAACCACAAAATACCTACTGCGATAGAAGAACAAGAATGGGAACTGTTTCTTCCCTGTTAAAGATTGCAAGGATAATTTAGCCTCAGAAGTTGGAGTTGTAATTTTTGTAACCAAGTTACTGCTGAAAATTAGAAGAGTAATAATTACCCAAAAAGAGCTACATGGAAGATCTCTTTTGTGAGAACCTCTAAAAAAATAGGACTGATTTTCACTTTTTGAGTAATTTAGGATCATATCTTTAGTGTAGAAAGAGGCAGAAAAAGTTTCTATGGTTATTGGAACAACTTGGTACTAAATTTTACCTCCTTAAATCAGATTAAATGAATTCCTTGAATCGCAGCAGATAAAAATTTCGAAAGTAAAGTGTCTGCTCCTCTATTTTCATTTAGAGCTAACATCAACAACTACTACATACCCAATGTAATCCCACAAAGTGGGATCTGAGGATTGTAAAGTGTAGGTAGACCTTACCTCAACCTACCTCAAAGATGTAAGATAGAGAGACTGTTTTCAACAGACCCTTGTTTCAAGAAAAAGGCAAAAATTGGAAGTAGAAGAAACAACAAACAGTAACAAAACATGCTACAACAAAATAATACCATAGTCGAAATTCAATAAAAAGCACATAATAACACGAATAAAGAACATACTATAAGAATAACACAACAACAACTACTATGAATCTACAACAATATTTGAAATTTAAAATTCAAACTAAAAACAAAAAAAAGGATTTTTTTTGCCAGTAATCCAAAAAATCAAAACAGAGTTATAGGTAGAAAGAGAAACAGATATCTGCTCAGGCTCAAATCCTTTAACAGTCCCTTAAACTCTAGGATCAGAGTCTACCAAATCTGCAACATATCCCCTAAAACTTTGATCCAATAGGTATTGTGATTCGTGAGTATAAATTTAATGGTATCGATAAGAACCTTTTACACAATAGGTGCTTTCATGTTACAAATTAGCGGTACCGATGAGAGTCTTTTGCATAATAGGTGTTCTTAGATTACAGTTTAGTGGCATCGATTAAAGTCTTTAATGAAGAAATCAAAACAGAGTTATAGGTAGAAAGAGAAACAGATATCTGCTCAGGTTCAAATCCTTTAACAGCCCCTTAAACTCTAGGATCAGAGTCTACCAAATCTACAACATATCCCCTAAAACTTTGATCCTATAGGTATTGTGATTCGTGAGTTTACTATTTAATGGTTTCGATAAGAACCTTTCACACAATAGGTGTTCTCATGTTACAAATTAGCGGTATCAATGAGAGTCTTTTGCACAATAGGTGTTCTTAGATTCCAGTTTAGTGGAATCGATTAGAGTCTTTCACACAATATGTATTCTAATCTTATAATTTAGTGGTATGGATGAAAACTTTTTCACATACTCGGTATTATGAATTTACTATTTAGTTGTATAGATAAGAATCTTTCACGGGTCCATCAAGTGTAGTTGGAATTTGACCTTTATTAAGCTCAACAAAGCTAACAAACATTTAAAAAAAAATGAAGATTAACCCAACTCCAAAATACCTTACGATCAATCAAGAATTTGCATTTCCCAAATAACCAAATTCCATGTTTAAAATTTCAACATTATTTTATAGTGTAATAAAAAATATGGATTAGTACTGTTATTGTTATTCTGCACATTTTCATTATGTGTTTTTCCCCTTTTATTTATCTCATCTAATCTCGTATTACATGCCCACCTTGACGATCTCTCAAATCTTGTGGAACCATAGTAGATTGGTAGTTACAAATGAATTAGATTTGAATAGATAAATGGAATACAGGGGAATTAATTATTCCAATACTAACTAGGTCACTTTTGATTCAAATTATGTAGCTATCAGAAAAGCATAACATACTAAGAGATCCGTTATCTTTGTTTTCTTTAACAAAAACCCGGGCAAATAAAGTTGAGTCAAGGAGACAACATTTCGCTGATGACTCAACCCTCTCTAAATCTTCCTTCGAGCAGCCAAATTCTGCTAAACAACATCCTCTTCTCCAAGGAGATTGGTTGTATCAATTTGAAATAGGTCAGAAAATTATATTGATACTTTTTTAGAAAAATAAGTATATATATTGATATAATATTAACTCCATTTACGTGACAGGATCAACATCAAATACCAATGAACAATATGAAGAAAATTCAACAACGGCACAAACATTCATAAATTATTGTATGTTAAAATCTGTCCAAAAATTAAATTTTGTGCTGCAAAAAGATTTGAAAATAATGTGAAATCAAAACTTTTCCAAACTTATATAAGAACCTACAAAAATATGTTTGCCTTCACATCCCTTGGAGTAAATTACGATAAAAATTTAGTGAAAAGAAATAAAGGTATTTACACATTCTCTTTCGATATCAAAATTGTGAGAACACAATCTCATTTTCAGTTGGGGGTGCCTCCCTTGCTATGTTGCTCGGACTCTTCAAAAGTTTCAATCGGTGTGTGTCGGATACGCCAAAAGTAGTGCATTTTTGGAGAGTCTGACACGGGTGCGGCATCAAAAGTGAAGAGTCCGCGCAACTAAGCTCTCTTGTAGTCATTTTGTTGATTATTTCTGCATATAGTGATTGTGCCCTTGTCGGGCGTACTTTTCTTTCTTTGTCATGAATTGGTTTGCCCTTGTCGGGATTTGATATTGTGGATGTTTCTGTTGATATTGTGTTGGATTGGTCTATTTTAGTTTTTGATTTGTAGTTTATAGCTTCTTTGTTTTTTGTTTTGATAATAAGATTTGGATTGACAATGCCCGATGATGGATATGGTGACGACTTTCTTAAGGGTAAATCATCGACTTCTGAGTGTTTGATTGTGGCAAAGTTTGAGTAGCCATTCCCGAATAGATGCATGAGGTTGCCTGATGATGGATTGGTTGACGTATTTCATGAGGGCAAAATCGTCATATTTTTGGTAAGGTTTTGACTTGGTTGGAACTAAGAGCATAGTCATGCATGTGAATAGTGTTGAGCATACCTCTTCGTTTTTAAAAGGTTGAGCATGTTATGAATGATTTTTTGACAACTCTTACAACTTTTTTTGTGACTTTTGATTTGTTAGCGGTTAAAATATTCAATGCTACTTGTATCTTGATTGATTGCAGGTCATGTGTGGTAAGTTGTTGAATAATGCCTTGTGTCCGCTTTTGTCACCTAGAAGTTGCCGGTTGGTCTTGTAATGTTGGTCTTGATTGAGTTTGGTTGGAGAAATGATCTTAGGCTTTCTTTGATGTTCTTGAAGTCCACTTGGCCTAAAAATCCCACCTTTTGGACTAAATATAACCTTAGGTGTCCCCTTTGAGTATTGGCAACCACATCACAAGCCTTATCCTTTTTGAAAAAGTAACCCTCTTTTGAACCCTTCCCTCCTTGAACTTCAATTTGAAGGGAAGCTTACCACACGAGGACATGAAATAAAAAAAGAACAAAAAAAGAAGAGAGAAATTGAGGGATGGATGGATGGATGGAAAGACTTAAGAAAGAAAATGAGTAAATGAGACTTGAATCCTCCAAAAGTTGAAAATGGTTGCATGTTGGACATCTAGAGTGGAAATAAGAAAAGGAAAATGAAAAATAGTGTGGAATGTGCATGGGTTTGAAAAGTGAAGAGAAGTGGATAAAGTTGGAAATAATGAATTGTTGTGTAGTGTTCAAGGACGGTGTAGTCACTTGCACCTAAATGATATCCTAACCGTCCCTAAGCTTATATTATAAGCTTAACAAAGTTCTTTGAGATTTCTAACCAAATGGAGTTGAGTCAATGTTGATTGAAAATATGGGCAAGCCTATGGTGTGACATTTGTGTGTATGAGATGATTCTTTGTGAGTGTGAGTGTTGCATCTTTGTCCCTTGTCTTGTTTATATGTGTGTGTGGTTTAGGGACACTTCTTTCTCGTGAGGGCATGTAAGTTGAAAAAGTGGTGATTTTGAAAAGTCCTAATTGAGTCAAGTGATCATGTGAAACAGTTAATGAGTTGAGTCATTTCTTAAGTTTGAGTTGTTGTCACTTAAATGATTCTTGGTTTTTGAAAATGTTTCATGAGAATGAGAGGATTTTTGTTGTGAAAAGTTTACATGTGGACTATTCGTCAGTACCAACCGAAGCCATTACCTTTGTGCTTAATTGAAAAAGAGAAACTGATTTGTGGTGTGTTTTGAAATAAGAGCCTCTTGTGTTCGACCGCGACTTTTAGTTGGCTATTTTTTGGACCCACAAGAACATACAATTTAACATAAGTTGCACGAAACAGAAAAGTTCTCAAATAGCATAAAAAAATTAGAGTTAAGGGTTCAAAAACCATAGTACTTTGTGGTTTTCGAGTTCATTGGAGTCCTAACCCTGGTGGTGGTTCGTCTTCGTAGTCAAGCTCGTTGTTCCCAGTCGCTGCTCCAGGAAAGGTAAATTTTATCATCTTATTTAAATCCTTGTATAACCTCGTTGGGTTGATTAATTCGATGTACTCTTAGCTAGTTAGTCTGGTTTCTTTCTTGTTTAACAATTCATTTTTTTTAAAACAACTTGATTTTGTTTTTAGCATGTTAATCTCTGTTTTGATTAGTTTTATCTCTATGTTGGTGTTTAAATAGGTGATATTGGTGTGATTTGTGAATTGCTCGTATATGTGTTGTTGTGGGTTAAGTTCGGTCGTTGTGTTAAATGGTCGAGTCAAAAAATTTCCTTTAATGCTTGTTTTCCTATTTATTGTCTAAGATGTGATTCATTGTTTAAGGTGTTTTGTAGAACAAATTTCAAGTTAATTATTAGTTTATACTTATTGTTCTTTGCTCTTTTTTTGGTTCAAGTGTTTTCAATATAGTTTCAGTATGTTCTAGTTTGTTTCTTTACCTCTTGAATATAGAATACAATTTATGTGTTTGATTGCCCACTGATTTCGCCTCAGTTTTTACTTAGTTATTTAGCTTAGTTCAAAACCATATAATTTAGATTTGTATGTCATGAATCAGCTGTATGTTTGAAGGTCAGAGAGGTTTAGAGTAAGTGCTCAATCGTAGAATCACCAATATGAAACGTGTTGCCTCCTTTTTAATGACAGTACTATTGTTAATGCTTGCATGTCCTTTATTTATTCATTTTTCCTCTTTTAGTCAAAGTTATGTCACTTGAGAGCTGCCAATGACTCCAAAAGTTAATTGCTTACAAGGAAGAGCCATCAGAAATGGGAGGGTTAGAGCTGAAATTCTAATGATCAATCTATTTATCCCCACTCTATTCAGCTCCTTTTCTCTGCTAGTTTTAGGAATCCTGCCTTTATCCTTTAGAAATTATAGAACTGATGAAGAATCTGTCATATTTTTGCAACTCCGAAATATTTTTTCGGTGTATTCACAGATAAATCATTCTTAAAGGGCTTGAGAGAGTCATTCGCCTTACAATTTTGCCAAAGCGAAACTATGTGGGTCTTCCTTGCTTGTTTGTTCTCTGTATATGACGAAGTTTTGACACTTCTATCATTTATACTAGTTTATCTACATTATGTTTTACCCCGTTGGAATATTCTTTTCATGTGATTCATTGGTTTCATTTAAAATTTTATTTCAGCCAACTAGTATGGCAAGGAATTCATTTCGTGATAGGCGAGAAGGATATTCTGATAAAGCTGTTGTTATAAGGTTCTTTCTCCACACTCTTACTTGATGATTTGTTCTTGTAGCAAGTTGTGTTTTGTTTTGATTTTGTGCTTGTTTATGTAGAGATGTTATCTTGCTTGTAATAGTTCCTGAAGACTGTGTTACATGAATTTGAAAACCAGTTTCACTGACTGTGAATGATGCACTTTTTGTTTAGATTAAGTTAATAATTTGTAGTCACTTTGGAGTTCGAATGTGAAATGTTTGTTTCGTGTTCTATTGATATGTTATTTGGTTAATGTGGCTCTAGATTTTTATCATCGAAGAAAATAGAACCTCCAAAACATTATTAGTATAACCCAAGGACAGTTTACTTCATTGTTCAATCAGTAGTCTCAATCCAACATCATTTATTGGATACTGACATATCTTATGTATCACTTCCAGTACCCTGAACTAGAAGCATCTGAAATGCTTTCATTGATGGCTGACTTCTTGCTAGCCTTTTTCTCAATTCCTCTTTTCTTGTTTTGTTGTTGAGTACAGCTGCCAAGAGTTGAAAATTATGATCTATGGAGCAGGTCATTGCTAATTGCTTTGCTCAGAAAAGGGAAGCTAGGTTTTGTGAATGGAACTTCCAAAAGGGAGTCACAGAGATGATCACCAGACCATCTCAAGGTACGAATTCTGTCTCTATCTATTATTCGAGGTTGAATGAGTTGTGGGATAAATATGATATGATTGTGCGTGCACCGAGTTGTGGTTGTGATAAGTCAAAAGACTATATTGACCATCTCTGGAACATAGATTATTGCAGTTTCTGGCTGGTTTAAACGATTCATATGATCACACTAGGCGACAAATTTTGCTCAAAACAAATTCCAACCGCGAATCAAGCGTATGCAATGGTTACTCTTCTAAAGGTGTTTTGGTGTTGTTAAATTTTCTTTCCTTTAGTATGGGGTCTGCTTATCTAAATCGATTAGTGATATATTTGAGGTAGCCTCTGTTTGCTTATCTAAATCGATTAGTGCTTATCTAAAAAAAATTATGGCGGAGGGAACTAGAGCTTCATGCTTGTCTCTTTTATTTATACGGGTCATTTATGCTTTAATTCAACCAAAGAATTTAAAAATAATGTATAGGAGATAGTAGCTATTAACAAGACATTACGTGGTAGTAACTTATATAAATAGTTGATTCGTCACTACAACTTTTCTTCAAAAAATCCATATAAAATTTAAATGATGGTATTCTTAGAATTGTACATTTAAGAGTAGATACTAATAAACAAGCTCTAAAGTCATATTGGCGAGAGAGCTAGAAATATATAAAGAGGCTAGTGGCAAAATGGATTGATAAAACTCGCAAAGTCGATATGCAAACTATATAGACAAAATAAGTGAAGCCAACATGATGTAGGATTGTTGTATCTATACCGTTTCATATGATCTATAATGCAAAAGAATGGGCCTAGTGCTTGATTTCGTTATCTTGAAAAACTAGGATTGGTGAAGTTGGTATCTCTTTTATCGATGTAACTTTGTTGTCAATTAGGCTATTAGAATATTGATTGTCATCCTATTTGTACAAGCACTAGATACCACTAATTTAGATGAGGTTGCTTTTGTGATTAAACCATGAACAAAGCTAGTTTGGCTGGAAAGTCCAACCAACCCTCATCAACAAATTTAAATGATGGTATTCTTAGAATTGTACATTTAAGAGTAGATATTGATAAACAAGCTCTAAAGTCATATTGGCGAGGGGGCTAGAAATATATAAGTAACATTGTGGACCGTTTCATAGTTAAAATTGTATTTTTGGGTCGCCATACCCTTCAAAATGACATTTCTTTAATTTGAGTCGTCATACCATTCAAAATGATATTTTCTTAAATTTGGGTAGTCATACCCTTCCCCCATTTTTTCTAATATATAAATAGTAATAGATTGATATTGAAAAGAGAATGATATTTTCGTCTCATAATGTTGTCTCTTCTGATTTATTACAGAAAATTTCCAAGGTGGCTTATGCACATGGGGCTTTTGTGGTGGTAGATAACAAGATTATGTCCTAGTATTGTCCCATCCTTTGGAGCTCGGAGCAAGTATTTTGCAAATACTTTTTGTTCCACTAACTAGAATACTCTCATATATCATGCATCGGATGTTAGCTTACTTGTCCATGGTTTTGTAGATATTGTGATGCATTCAGCTACTAAGTTCATATCCAGTCATAGTGATTTCATGGCTGGTGTACTTGTCTTCAGAGGAGAAAGGTTTTTCCCTCTATTTCGTATACGGTTCATAATTTGATTTATTGTTATCTTATGTTGTATATTCTTAGATTTCTTGGGTCTTTTTTGGTGGCCTAAACCAACAATCACATTAGGAGCTTGAATGTAGTGAAGAACATGAGTTTGTAAGTAGACTCATTATTGGTTTCTCTAGCAATGAATCACTTACCTAACTCATAGTGAAACTCTAGAACTGCTCAACCATAAGTAGCAAATGTTGATATCAAGCTTCCTTTTCCTCTTTCAATTTCTTTAAAACTAATATTCCTATTTTCTTTGGACTAGATTAAAGGACGTAAAAGATGATAGTCTCGCAACTCCTAGAATTCTTTACTTTGAATAAGGGCGCCTTCACTGAGGCCCGAGAATGAGCCTTCAAAAATCTTAGTATAATTACTTGGGGTTGTATGCAAGTCAAAAATTGATCCCTTCCATATGGCTTAAGGTGCGTACAAGAAGTGACACTGAAATTCCTTTCTGGACCCTACAATGCATAAATTTGTGCAATACTTCGTGACACTGAAATTTGTTTTTGGAATGAACTGATAGACCTTATAATTGACTAAGAAGTTAAAGAATTCTTTTTGTTGTTATTGATACTTGATAAAGTTAATTAAAGTTTAAGAAATCAATTCATTGACAAGTCTATAACTGAAAATCTTTAGTTAGTTATGTAAAGCCTATTGAACGTAAATGATGTCTGATGCCTTGTTTTTCTTTGAACATCTCAAGTGTCTTTTTGACAATTTGCTTATAACTTTTCCTACTTAACCACCTTGGCGAAGGAGGTGTACATCCTACAAATTGCTGAAGGTTCAGGGTTAGCGTCATTCGATTGTTGGCTTTGTTTGAGAGGAATCAAAACAATTGCTCTTTGCATTGAAAAATAACAAGTTTAATTTTATTTTTATTTTTTTGGTTAAATTAGTTGTCTCACCACTCGTTCTAGAAAGATATATGCTTATTTGCGTCTTTGTTAATCTATTATTCTTGACCCTATAGATTTTCATGATTATGGCATGGATACCCCTACATCTTCATCTTTATATTGTGCAGAGAAGTTAGGGTGGTTTGTAAAATTCTGACACATCACAGTGTTCTAACTAAATAATTTCAATATTTTGCAGAAGAATGCACAAAAAATCGTTGAATATTATCTACAGATCAATTAGGCAAGTCTTCCTGGGAGGTCTTTGCATTTCTCTCTGGTATTTAAACAAGTCATTTTTTTGGGAATTTGAACTAAGGATCTATGGTTGTTGGTATCTTGTCACCATGAAGCTCTCCCTTGTAACTTACTATTTAAATGTTGATCAATTTGTAGGCTATGAGTGCAAGATCGGTGCTTACAAGTTGATTACTTTTTAACTTCTTCCTTTTATTTCTATTTTTATTTTTCGTTTTAGTGTATGTTATACTTTTATTATTTTAAATTCTTTTTAATTTTAATATTCCAATATTTTTTTCTTATTTTATATTATTTATCATTTTCAACCTTTACTTCATGTGATTTCATACAATTTTTTGTATTATCTAAAATAAAATTAATTAGTATAATTTTGTTAGTATTCTAATTTTAAATTAAAGTAGAATTCATTATTGAATAAAGTTATAGACTGGTGTTTTCCTTTTCTTTTAAATCATATTTATGTATGCTATGCTGAAATTTAGCATAAGAGTATTATGTTAAATTTTTTGTTTTGAATTAAGAAATTTGTGTCATATTTTCAATTTCATTTGTTTTAAGAGTATTGACTCGATTTTTTACATTGCAGGCTATTTTTTTAAGTTGGACAATGACCCCCTAATCTATTACCGGATTTTCAACTACACTTATACTTCACGGGGGTCTATTACCCCTCTGAGCCATTTTAAAGTGAAATTACTTCCTCCCTAAAATGTCAATACAAGACATGTTTCTTATGGTGAAATACATGCACTTGACACGTGGATATCACCATTTAATAATATTTTTTTAAAAAAATTATCATCTTTCCTCCTTTCTTCCCAAATCATTTCTTCAATCCTAAATATAAATAAACACCATTTTTTACCTCAATAAATTTTATACCTCTAATAATTTATAAGAACGGAAATCAAGGTCGTCTTTTCATCCACTTCGAATTTATGAGACCTAGAAGATAACAATCCTAATTAAATCTTTCATTCAATCAATTCAACAGTTTTTTTTTTTTTTTAATATTTGTTCCATTTTTGCACACCCCATAATATAGAAAATGATTTGTTATTCTCATGAATGAGCTAAGCTTGGTTTTTGAAAAAGTCAAAAAAAAATTGCAGAAGGACTATTTTTAAATAATGGGATGTTTTCTTTTCTCTTCCGGGAAAATAAGGGGGGTATGGAATTTGAAGGAAATGTGAGCTATATCATGTCGGTGACTTAGTAAAAGAAGGTCAATTTGAGACGAATTTGTAATACCACTTTGAGAAACCTCTCTCTCTTCCTCATTTTTTCTCCTTCTAAAATTTTACAATTAATTACTAATTTGAGTTTTTTTATTTTGATTTTTTATGGATTTTAGGAGAAAATGTAGGATCCTTTTTTTAAAAAATGTAGAAGAAATTGCATTGTTTCAGTTCCTTCTAATAAGTTTGAAAATATGCATCTAAAAATACAATTAGTTCACTTTGATTTTGTTACTATTGAGTCCATGATGGTAAAAATCAATTAATCGGTATTTAAAAAAAAATAATTTGTTAGATATATTCTAAATAAATCTATTGAAAAATTATTTATTCATAAAATGCATTTGTTGTTGATAGTTTTTATACCAAACATCCATTAATAAAGCTTCAACAATGATAATGGTGAAAAAATTATAATTGTACAGATAAATAAGAAGAAAGAGAAAATAAAAGAAAAAAACGGAAATTAAAAAGAATAGACAACTCACTCTCTCAAAGAGAGTGAAATATATATACTTAAGGGGTTATTTATTCCATTTTAAAGTAGTTTAGGAGGTAATAGGACTCTCGTGAAGAATAGATGTGTAGTTTAAAATTCGGTAATAGGCTAGGATTTGACCATTTTCTCTATTAATCTTTTTGTAAAAACATGCATTTCAAGATGTTCATAGAACTTTTGTACTTTCAATTTTTATGAATAATTTCAATTAAAATATACTAAATTGAAAAGTATAAATTAATTGTTTTTATAATATTAGTTAAGAACAAATGTTTATTAATTAATATATTTTAAAACGACAATATATATCTTAAATATTCAATTAAATATCATTTATAAAGGCCTTAATCTATCTAATATAAATTTTTAATTTTAAAATTCAATATAACCTTATGATTTACACTTGTGCAACCAAACAGTACACTGGTATTTTTAATTTCAAAAATTCAATTTAACTTCATAATACCTTATTTGGTGATTTATTTTTTTGCGTGAATATTTTTCTCCCATCTAACAAATATATCATATATTCATAAAACAACATATATTTGTAATCCTGTAATTCGTTATAACTTATTTAGTAATAAATCTTTGTTGTGTGAAATGTTTTTTCCACCCAACAACTATCATCCTAATATCATTAATTGACACATTCATTGTCACATGAGTCATAATAAATTATCCGACGACAAATTTTTGTCGTGTATATATTTTACTCACACGAAAATATAATCACGTGACTTATGATAGATTATCTAACAATTGTTCTTTTTCGTGACAGTATTTTTTTTCCACTTGACAAGTATTACCCCACCTCATTAAACGACATATCATTATCACATTATTCGAAATTTCCTAATTGTTAACATGTTTTTTTTCTTGTGAGGAACCTATCACAATTTTTCATTTTCATTGACCAATACGTTCATTTCTACGTGACTTATGATAAATTATCTAGTGATTAATTTTTTCGTGTGAATACTTTCTTTCCACTTGTCAAATATTATCCCTATTACTAAAGGACATATGATACGATTCTCACAAGAGAAACGCCGATAAAATACAGAAACTGAAAAGACGGAAAGTAAAGGATAAATAATTAGACACACAAGAGGAAATCAAAGGCAACCTATGGGTATATTAAACCCAAAGACCTCAATCGATTAATCCTACAATAGAACCTAACTCTTACAACGACCTCAAGGGAATCGATATCCCGAGCAACCGACGTTTCTAACAAAAACGCAACAAAAGCTTACCAAACACTCAACACTCAAACACAAGTTTTCAGTTTTCAACATTCAAAATAATCTACCCTAAAGGCCTATTTATAGTTTAGGCTATTACATCATAAAAGGGCCCAAAAGTGACCCGGAAGTAATAAAGGGTGAGCCAAGTCGGGCTCACCTAGTGGACTCGACGGTGCACCGACCTGGTCGGCGAGTTTCTCTGCGTTGGCCTCAGCTCTAGCCACATTCTGGAACTTTAGGCGAGCTGGGACCATCGCCTAGTTCCTTGGGCGATGCGCCAAGTGGGTCCTGCTCTCCAAAAGGACCCCATGCTATCTTCAAGGTCTGAAATCCCTTGTTTGCCATCAGTACCATCTCGAGCACCTCCATCTTCATGAATAACCCTTCCATCCTTTGAAGGTCTTGAGCTTGGTTTCTAGTAAATGGCCTTGATGAGATCCGTATCACATCATTATCTTCTTCATGAAAAGAACTTGTCCTTAAATTCGACGGATCATCAGCCTTTATAGTTGGGAAAGGGGACAAGTCGCACACATTGAAAGTGTTGTGCACTTGATATTCAGGAGGAAGGGCAACCTTGTAGGCGTTGTCGTTGAGCCGCTCAATCACTAGAAATGGTCCATCGCCTCTTGGCATGAGCTTCGTCTTACGATGGGTAGGGAATCGCTCCTTGCGAAAGTGTACCCACACCCAATCACTCGGTTCAAACACAATCCTCTTACGACCCTTGTTATCCCTTTTGGCTACATCTTGGTTCTTCTTCTCTAAGTGCAGCCGCACCTTTTCATGAAGCTTCTTCATGGCTTCAGCTCGCTTACTCCCATCTAAGATTAACACAACATCTTGAGACAGAAGAGTGAGATCTAAAAGGGTTAGGGGATTAAAACCATAAACCACTTCAAATGGAGTCATGCCAATAGTACTATGAATAACTCAATTATATGCAAACTCAACTAAAGGCAATTGTTCCTCCCACGAGGCCAACTTTTCATGCACGAAGCATAGAACCCAAGGTTTTATTCACAACTTCAGTTTGGCCATCGGTTTGTGGGTGATAAGAAGTTAAGAACAACAACTTAGTACCAAGGCTACCCCACATTTCCTTACAAAAGTGACTAAGGAATTTTGGATCCCATCACTTACAATTGTTTGAGGAATTCCATGCAATTTAACAATATGCTCAACAAACAAAGATGCTACATTGGAAGCATCATCACATTTATGACATGGAATGAAATGAGCCATCTTTGAAAATTGATCAACAACAATAAAGATGTTATCTCTACCTCGTTTGGTCCATGGCAAACCCAAAGCAAAGTCCATAGAAATATCAAGCCAAGGTCTTTGAGGGGTGGGGAGTGGAGTGTATAAACCATGAGGAAGGAGGCGTGACTTAGCACGTCGACATTCAACACATTGACCACAAATTCGAATAACATCTTTATGCATTTTAGGGGAATAGAATTGTTCCTCAAGAATTCCCCTAGTTTTCTCAATACCAAAATGACCCATTAAACCCCCATTGTGTGCCTCCCTCACAAATAGTTCTCTCTAAGAGCTCAAGGCACACAAAGTCTCTTGCCTTTGAACAAGAAACCATCAAACATGGAATAGGGAGTAGAAGACCCCTCATCCACCTTTCCCTCTCCCATTCCTCACAATCTTTGAAGATTTGAGCAAACACGGGATCATTGGGATACAATGTCTTCAAACATTCAAAGCCAATCAATTTGGAAGAAGAAGTATTTATCAACATATGTATCCTAGACAAGGCATCGGCCACCACATTTTCCTTTCCCTTTTTGTATTGGATTACATAAGGGAAAGTTTCAAGGAATTCAATCCATTTGGTGTGCCTTTTGTTCAACTTTCCTTGGGCCCGAATATGCTTTAGGGACTCATGGTCAGTCCTAATGACAAATTCCTTGGGCCACAAGTAGTGTTGCAAATTACCCAAGACCTTAATCAAGCCATACAATTCAAGATCATAAGTGGAATAATTCAAAGTAGCACCTTTTAGCTTTTCACTAAAGTAAGCAATGGGTTTTTGGTCTTTCATTAAGACGGCTACAATGCCTACCTTACTAGCATCACATTCCACTTCAAATATTTTATCAAAATCAGGTAATTGCAACAAAGTAGCGGAACTAAGCATAGATTATAAAGCCTCAAAAGCCTTGGCTTGTTCCTCTCCCCACTTAAAAGGTTTATCCTTTCGGATTACCTCTGTCAAGGGGGTTGCTATGGTACTAAAACCTTTGACAAATCGTCTATAAAAACTAGCCAATCCATGAAAGCTCCTAACATCACTTATGGATTTAGGAATTGGCCAATTCTTAATAGCCTCGATTTTAGACTCATCAACTTCAAACCCTCTGGAACTCACAACAAAACCTAAGAAGACAACTTCATCAACATAAAATGAACATTTATCAAGATTAGCATAAAGTTATTCCTTCCTAAGTACATCAAACACACATCTTAAATGCTCAACATGATCATGCATGGTCTTGCTATAAATCAAGATATCACCATAATAGACAACCACAAATTTCCCTATAAAGGGTTTCATCACATGATTCATGAGACGCATAAAGGTACTAGGAGCATTAGTGAGACCAAAGGACCAAGCATTCATATAGACCAAACTTAGTCTTGAATGTGGTTTTCCATTCATCACCGGGGTTCATCCGAATTTGATGATAACCACTCCTAAGATCAATTTTTGAAAACACATAAGAGCCATTCAATTCATCAAGCATATCATCTAACCTAGGAATAGGATGACGATACTTTATCATAATTTTGTTGATGGCCCGACAGTCAACACACATGCGCCATGTTCCATCTTTTTTTGGAACCAATAAAACTGGCACGACACATGGACTCATGCTCTCCTTCACATAACCTTTGTTGAGGAGTTCCTCAACTTGCCTTTGTAGCTCCTTGGTGTCCTCCGGATTGCTTCGATAAGCCGGCTTGTTTGGCAATTATGATCTCAGCACAAAATCAATTTTGTGCTCAATTCCCCGAAGAGGGGGCAATCCACTTGGAAGCTCCTTTGGGAAGATATCCTCATAATCCTACAAAAGGAAGGAAATATAATTTGGAAGGGAAGAATGAGATTGGCTAGTTTGTAGTACATGATCCCTATGGGTGATAAGGATCAAAGAACTTTCGGACTCAATTTCCTCCCTTATCTCTTTGTAATTAGCCAACAACACTTGGGCTTTCCCTTTCAACTTCCTCCTCTTCTTGGCTCTCGACCTCCACATGTTCCTCTTCACACTTCTTTTTTTCCCTTGACTCACTCATCATTTGATATATATCATTGACTTGAGAGGGGGACATAAGATGAAGAACATATTTATGATCATTCAACACAAGTGAATACTTGTTGGTTCTCCCATCATGTTTGGTTGAACGATCATGTTGCCAAGGTCTCCTGAGTAGTGCATGACAAGCTTGCATTGGGACCACATCACATAGAACCTCATCTTGATACTTCCCAATCTTAACTTAATCATCACTTGTCGATGAACCCTCAATTCTCCACTCACTCAACCATTGAAGTTTGTAAGGTGTAGCATGCTTAGTGCTAGGAAGTTTTAAGAATTCCACTAATGCAGTACTAGCAACATTTGCATAACTCCTGCTATCAATGATTAAGGAACACACATTATCCTTGATGAAGCATTTGGAGTGAAATAGATTCTCTCTTTGGCTCGGATCATCCAAGGCCGTACTAATCATTGCTCGCCTCACCACATATGGAGGAGCGACACTCTCTCCTTCTTTGACACAAAGGTTTTATTCCTCATCTTCCCCATCTTCAAACTCATCCTCTTCTTGAGGACCTTCTTCACATTCACATGTTGGTTCCTCCTCAGCACTAAGATAGATTTCACCTCCTTGCATTAGAGCATTCAATCGATTTGGACACTCACGCATAATATGACCCCATCCTCTACATTTGTGACATTGAATTCCATTAGGCAATTTGGTTGGGTCAATGGTACCCTTTTCTCTTGGCAGGTACTTTGGAGTGTTCCATTCGAAGGGCTTCTTCTCATAAGTCTTCTTGAGATCCGCACCCTTGCCCCAACTCGATGATGTTGGAACTATCCCATTGTTCTTGCTCTAAGAATTAGAAGACGAAGTCTTATACTTAGCCACATTTTCCTCTTTATATTCAAGTTCTATCTCATGGGCTGCCTCAAAGACATCATTCAAAGTAGCAAACCTATGAATGGTCATCTTTGAAGAAATCTTTTTGTTCAACCCTACCTTGAAGCGAATCATGGCATGCTCTTCAATCTCTCGATATTCTAGCTTCATGACTATGTTATGGAACTCATCATGATAGGCTCCAACACTTTTACTTCCTTTCCTCAAGTTATACAATTTGGCAAGTAATCCTTGGCGGTATCTCTCCGGCACATACTTAGCTCTCATCAATCTTTTCAACTCGGGCCATGGTGAAGGATGACCTTCTTGAACAACTAAGTGATACCTCTTCATGTATTCCCACCACGTGACAGCATACCCTTCAAATTGGGCGATAGCATAGCAACTACTTTAGACCTTCGTCAATTCATTGACATTGAAAATCTGGTCACATTGCGACTCCCATTCTAAGTAAGCATCGGGATTGCATTCCGCTTTGAATGTTGGAAGACTCATTTTGATAGAGTTGATGCCAACATCTCAGCCTCCATGGCCACCTGGGTCATTGTAATGGTAACCCTTTTGATGCCCTTCTTTGATAGCGGTTACCGTGTTCTTCTCTAACTTCTTGACCAACTTTATGATTGCCATTGACTTCCCAATGATTTCCACCTTGAGGGTGGTTCCCATGTTGTCTCCTATCAAATGGCATTGGACCCAATCTACCTCTTAGTCATCCTTGCGAGACTTGACCTCTTCGTTGATTTCTTGGTGACTCATTCCATGGCGCTTCTTCACCTTCACCTTCATAACCTCCTTGATCTTCATCATTCCTCACCTCATTCACGAGATTTTGTTAGGGTTGTGGTCTTTGGTAGGGAATATTTTGGTTAAGTGGTGTTTGGTAAGGATGGCTTTGATTTGGTGAAGCTTCTTGACTAAGCAGAAAATGGAACGGTCGATTGGAACTTTGGCTATTTGAACCCAATTGATTGAAAGTTGGGTGCAAAGCTTGGTGGAGGGTTCCCGGTGTGAGAGTAGGAGAATGAGTATGTTCGTGCCCACTTGTAGAAGCACAAAAAGAAGCTTGTGGTGTAGAGTCATTGGAATTGACTCGACGTTCCACAGTAGCAAGTCTACTGTCCATCCTTGCTATGCCACCTCTCACATTGTTCAACACGTCCAACAAAGTTGCCAAAGTAATTTATCCGATAGGTGCTTGAATTTCTCCTCATGCCTCCATTGTACCTGCAATAAGACAACTCACAAGCAGCAAACAACGTTAGGTTAGTAAAGAACTCGCAAACACTTTTGTTTACGCACCTTTAATTGCCTCTCAATTGGTGCGGCTAATGTTGACAGTTTGTTTGTACTCAGTCAATCACAAGATATTGATTTCTACTCTTGGTTAGAATGGATTCTAGTGTTAAGAAGAACAGACGACTTGATTAAACAAATGGACTTGGATCATGAATTAACTACGAAATAAAAACGAGAAAAGCACAAAAAGAAAAGGCACAAACAAAGAAGTGAATTCAAGAACCAATAGTCAACAAGTAAAGTAATTACGAGTTGAAAATCGGTTTAGGATTCTTGAGAACGTTTGAGAATCAAAAGAACAAAACTAAGAAGTTAGAACCTGAGATTAGGATTAACTTGAGTTTCCGATCGCCGAAGGACCAGTTTTCTTCGCCTAAGTTGAAGTTCAGATCACCAACTTGAAGATGGACTCGCCAAACTCTGCAAACGGACAAGGCAACTCGGCGATAGGGCTGGCAGCTCGGCGATGCGCCGAATGGACTCGATGGCCAAAGCTTGATCTAGCCGAAAGTTCCGATAGCTCCCTCAAATTGGCAGCCAATTCGGCGACCAACCTACCCAAAGGGCGAGGCGCCGAATGGACTAGGCGAGCTAAGTCGTGGCTCGCCCAATGGTCCAAAAGTTGCACCAGTAAAATTCAAAAATGGAACTCATATGGTCCCCCNAAATTCCCTCTTTAATAAACACTTTTACTCTTTCTCTTTCTTCCCTTTTTGAATCAAACACTTTCTTTTCAAAGATTCCCTTCCGTGAAGGTTTGAATGTTATTCAAGAACTTTAAGAACAAGATGAACACCAAAAATAAAACCCTTAAAATTTTTGTCTCAAAATTTCACAAAAATTTAGGTGAAGGCTCTCCTTGATATGGGAACAACACCCAATACTTTTTAACCTTCAATTCAAAACCAAAACCTTCAAATTTCAAAACTCACTTTGTCTTCTTCAAGCTTCTTCAAGTCTTCAATGGTGGATTCTTCAATAAGGCACCAAACTCCTTCCAATCTCAGCCTAAGACTCGATTATAGTTGGAGAACACTATTCCAACCTTAGAAACTCAAACAAGACTCAATCTAAGAAAACCATTTCAGCAAATTCTCATAAACGAAAATTGACAGTTTTTTTGTAACAAAACCCCAAAACTAGAATCGTAGGAACGAATCTAGACTCAACTCTGATACCAAATGATACGATTCTTACAAGAGAAACGATGATAAAATGCGGAAATCAAAAAGACGGAAAGTAAAGGATAAATAATTAGACACACAAGAGGAAATTAAAGACAACATATGGGTATATTAACCCTAAAGACCTCAATCGATTAATCCAACAATAGCACCTAACTCTTACGACGACTTCAAGGGAATCGATATCCCGAGCAACCGATGTTTCAACAAAAAGGCAACAAAAGCTTACCAAGCTCTCAACACTCAGACATGAATTTTCAGTTTTCGACATTCAAAATAATCTACCCTAAAGGTCTATTTATAGTTTTAGGCTATTACATCATAAAAGGGCCCAAAAGTGACCCGGAAGTGATTAAGGGCGAGCCAAGTCGGGCTCGCCTAGTGGACTCGGAGGTGCGCCGACCTGGTCGGCGAGTTTCTATGTGTTGGCCTCAGCTCTAGCCATATTCTAGAACTTTAGGTGAGCTGGGACCATTGCCTAGTTCCTTGGGCGATGCGCCAAGTGAATCCTGCTCGCCAAAAGGACCCCATGCTATCTTCAAGGTCTGAAATCCCTTGTTTGCCATCAATACCATCTCGAGCACCTCCATCTTCATGAATAACCCTTGCATCCTTTGAAGGTCTTGAGCTTGGCTTCTAGTAAATGGCCTTGATGAGATCTGTATCGCATCATTGACATATCATGACCACGTTATTTGTGATGGCCTAACTGTCAAATATTTTCTCTTGTGTCTATCCCCCTGTTAGTTTTTTTTTTCATGTTCATTTATCAATATGTTCATTTCCATGTGGCAACTTACCTGACAAAGAATATTTTTTTTATACTTGTCAAATATCACTACTATAATAACACAACAAATTCACAGTCACACTGATCCTTTTCCGTTATAATAAAATCATAGTGGACAAAATTATATATGTTGGGATAATATTATTAAATAATCGTCTTACTTGTTGAATTGTTTTCAAATTTTTGCATTTTTTACGTAGTTTATATAGTTTTTTTTTTATTTGTTGGCACAAATTTTGCACATTTATGTGCATATTTTTTTGTTTTAGTGATTTAATTTATAATTTATTTTTAATTTTTGTGTACAGTTATATTTAGATAATTAAAGTAAAAGGAAAGAACTATAAGTTACTGTTGAATTTTGTAATAGTATAAATAAAAATGAATGTTTTTTTATTTATCGTTTGTGTTTTTGTTTTTTAGAAAATACATACTTTTTATATGATAAATTTATCAAAGAAAATATCACTAAAGGTTATGTGTAACGACCCTCTTAGTCGTTTTATGAATTTTAATAATTATTTTTATATTAACCTTTTTAGTAGCTTTTATAAATAATCTATGACTTGTAAGAATGAGTGACATGATTTTCAGCTTTAATAAAGGATTATTTTGTTGCTAATAATAATGAAAAAAGAAAAAAAATAGAAAAAAGAAAATAAAAAAAAAATAAGGGCAAGAAGCCCTGAACTTAATTTGAAAGTCAGCATAGTTGACGAAACTGTGGAAAAAGACTTACGAGAGAGGTAGAGGAAAGCATCACACGCTTCAGGTAAAACCTCAAGCTTATTTTTTATTCTGCCTAATAGGTGTTTGGAAAGTGGCTTCCTAAAATCCTAGGGTAACCTGAGTAGACAGTAGTAGTGGGTAATTATGGTATAATTGTTGGAAAGGAAATTGAGCGTTAATGATTATGTAATGATGACAAGACTTTGGATAAATTAGATGATGAGAGGTTATGAATTATAAATGTCTACAGTGATTTTCGTCTTAAGTTTGTTTCTTTTCTCTTGCGTGATTTCTGGTGGCTGCTACTGGTTTCATAATCGGTGGCTGCCGCTGGTTTCATAATCAGTGGCTTCAATTTTGAGTAATTTAATTTTGTTATCATATTCTGATTCAAGTGTTTAAATATTAAAATAAGTAATTAAATATTGGATGTATTATATTGTATGAAAACTATTAGGATTGTATTATTGGGAGAAATTAAGACTTAACCCTAAACTTGAAACTTAGGATCTTGATTATAAATTTGGGGTGAGTTATTGGGTCTAGACTAGACACATAATTATATGGGTGTTGTATGTTTTGAAATCTTATCGTGGTCATTTATTTGAATAGATAATTGGTTACTATTTTGGTGAGATCAAGGAGCTCAAATTGGTTGATTAGCTACTAATACTAGTCTTATAACTTATTTTATTGTAGATTAGTAATCTGAAGAGAATGAGTTTAAGTCATACTTTTTGAGTGCATAGTAAAATATGCAAGGCTATTTGATTTCATATTCCTTGGCATGAAATCTGATACTTGCGATTAATATCAATAAAGTGAATTTCCTAATCTTTATTCCTAATAAAGGAAACATAGTGACAGTGTATGATCTACAATATGGATAACAATATTTTCCCCTCTCCTTAGCGTGTCAAATTTTACTTCATTATATGTTCATTTCTCTACATTTGTGTAATTATCCTCCTCCTATGTGCTAGTATAGAAATGGTATTTGCTAAAGCAAGCTTGGTGAATGCTCCTCTTAGCCAATTGAAGTCAATTGTGTCATTTCAACTCATAAGTAATGCATTAATGTTACATAGCTCCTTATGCCATTGTCACTGTCTAAATTATTATTCTCATGTCTTCTACTACTTGTCCGTGATTCCGAAGCTCAATATGGACTATGACCATCAAAACGACAATCTCAAAGATTGAAGAAACTAAGTGAAGCAATCTGTATAATTATGGGTGGCAGCCCAGGGGCAAATGCCTAGCGTGGGTCGATCCCAAACGGTATAGAAAGGTGGCAGCTCAGGGAAAATAACCTAGCATGAGTCGATCACAATTGGTATAGAAGGGTGGCAGCTCAGGGGTGAAATCCTAGCATGAACCGATCCCAATTTGTGTAATTATGAGGACAACATCCCAGGGGCTAAAATTCCTAGCATGGGTAATCCTCTTCTACCACTGATCAGCTGATCATTTGTATCACATGCCTTACAAAGATTATAAAGTATAGAAAAGAAAAGAATGTAACATACACGATTCCATAAGTATAAGCAACGGTGGTCTCTAATCCTTATCTATTTCTATTCGATTTCACATGAGCTCTCATTTTACATATGGTTGTATTATGCCTTACATATTCAATACATTCTTTAGTACTGACATCCCTTATTGTGGACGTTGTATTTCATGTTGCAGTTACTAGTAGATCTCCTTAATAGAAGCACATGATACTCAGCAGTTGTTGGTGAGCTCTAGATTGATTCAGGGCTTTGCTGAGTCTTTACTAAGCATATTTTAATGGTTGTACAGTCATGGAACTGGTAGTTGAGGAATTCATGGAAGTGGTAGTGTGGTAGGTGGGTAATTTATTTTAAAGATTTTATTATAATATTCTTTTGCTAAGTGTCTTAATATTGATATCTCTTTAATATTATTTGTGATATATTCTAGATATAACATATCTTGGGTTCTTAGGTACATATATAAATTTTCTTCCATTAATTGTTCTAATAGTTTTATATCTTCCATAGATTCTGTCCAATATTGTAAATATTCGTAGTTCATTTTAGTCTGAATTTATTTCTTAATCGTACCATTATATTCTTTCATAGTCTAAATCATGTAGGTCTATTTCATACCATTGTTAGTTCAATATATCTTCTGATTCGTTATCATTAAATATTTTTCCCATATGATTCTTTTTAATTCAATTATTTTTATATCTTTAAGTATATATAAGATTAATGTTTCATGGTTTTTTATCTTTTCATCATAAACATATGTAGTCGTGTTCTTTATCATGCAGGTTTTTTATTTCAAATTATTCCTTCCTATCATATTCATAATTGATTAAATTCATATAGATCATTATGAACTAGATTATCTGTTTATCATGTTCTCATGTCACTACTAGCATTGTACTTTAGTGGATACTTCCTTCTTATCAGCGCATCAATTTTGTTTACTGCCCTAAACCGCTTTCTCGCCTACCGATTTCAACATTAGGATGACATAGTATAAAAGTTTTCTCCCTGTTTCCAGTGTGCTAATAAACTAAAAATCATGATTCAAATAATTCTAATACATAATAACTAACATAAATTTATTCAATCATAAATATGATATTCAGGAATATATTAAATTAGTTCCGCATATGTTTTGAACAATATACCTTTGCCTCTTACTTATTCATGCTATCTGAAATATCTGGTTTGATTTCAGATTGTTGCTCCATTATCTTTTAAAATATTAGTTTTTAGTTGAGAGAGCTTTTGAAAGGAATTTTTATATATTAGGCATTGCCTGCCTTCTTAAGTTACATATACGTTCCTTTATATAGAAAGGAATTTCATACTATACTACAATAATGCACTACTATTCACTTTACACTTGTCACCTAATAATTCACACCCCCTACCATACTTTACACTTGCCCATAATGCATTTATACTATAATAATAATAATAAAGACAATAATGTGCACCTACTTTACATTTTACTTTACGACTTTTCACATACTAATATTATTTACTTTTGCCATATGTCTTCTTTTTCTTTGTCTTTATCTTCTCATCATCTTCTTATCTTATCTTTTAGGCTTCCGTCTCTATCTCTTATTCCAACTGGATGACTGGAATTATATTATCTTCTCCGTTGCATTTCAAACATATGTGGTCAGGGTATTTGTGACCAATTAGCTTGCAATATCTGGTTAATAACTCTGTCGAAATAAATCATATTTTTAGTGCTCGTGTTGTAGGTTGTTCTTCTGGCTTAAGTAATGATAAAATTCATCTCTGGACTTTATCCATATCTGCTTTCCTTAGCTCCCTTGAATTGGAATAAATCATTAACTGATCTCTTGCACAGTAGCTCCATATAGCGTTTCCGTTTAAATAATTATTTGTTAGCTCTTGTATAATGGTTGATATACCAAATATTCTCTTATTGACATAAAAACTGGTATCTCGCTTTTTTGTATCTCTGGTTGTTGTTTGATATCTTCCGGTATTATCATATCTTTTGTTAGTCCTATCTTTACCACTTGTATCAGAGGTTTTATTTCCTCGTATAATATCTATGCTGTTGCCGTATAAAATTTTACATAGAATAAATTTCCCTTAGTAACTCTATGTATAGACTGTATTATATGTAATAAATGTTTTATGTAGTTCCGATATTTCACTTAGTTCTTCTCCGTCATATGTATAGACTGTATTTAATAGTCCATAGTTGTAACATGTCCTTACTAAGTTGGCGTTAGTTTTCGATTGTGCAATTAGTTTATTATAACCCGTAATTTTTGGGTTAAATAATCCTGGTTGGGTTCTTGGGTTGTAGTAGATCTGGGTTTAAGGTTTAAAAATGTTTGGATTTTGTATATATTTTCTATATAGGTTCGCGTAATATGGTTATATGTTCTTTTGTCATGGTGTAGGCTATCCCCATATGTAGAAGTTTGTGGTTCTATAGTTAATATGTTTTTTGGTGTTAACCTCAGGGTAAATGGTTTTTCGAATAACTGGTTTAAGTTTGAATTCTTATGTTTTTCACTAACTCATTGGCTTGTACCTACAGCTGTATTTAAACAAATGTTATGGGTTTTTAGGTGTTTCCCAACGTCACCTTTTAGCTCTGGATTTTTTTTGTCTTCCGATCGACATAGCTCCGCATTTTTATAGTCATGCTGCTGACTTATACTAGCTTTAGACTTCAGATAATCTTCATTAGTCTTTAGCTTTTGTATCTCGTTGTCCATACTATCCACTTTTGTACAAAGTGTAGTAATGGCTTTTCAATTGTATCCTCTTCCTCAGTCTCAGTCTGAGTAGCTTTGTCGTGATAGGTAATCTGCAATAACATTTTTATCAGTTTATATTACTTCAATTGTAAATGTAAAATTTAATATATTTAATATCAATCTCCTTATTCTTTTGTTGTTACCGAATCTTGTATTTTTCTTGTTAGCCACCATTTTACTTGTGTATTATCTGTTCTTATAATAAATTTGTTATATACAATATATGGTTCAAATTATAATAAACATTTATATACCGAATATAATTCTTTCCGATTTATTTCCCATCTTATTTCTGCATTAGTAAATGTTCCTGAATTATATCTACAATGATGTTCTATTTTTTCTTCTCCATACCTGTATTTTAATACTCCTCCATAACTTTTTTCCACTGGCCTCTGATTCTACTATATAAGTAATTTTTTTATTTTCATCCAAAAAATATAGTTTAGGTAGGTTCTTACATAATAATTTTACTTTTTGTATTTGTGTTTGATCCTTTTTATCAAACTGGTATTCTATGTCTTTCTTTAATTTTTGTTGTAATGGTTTTAAATTCTCTGCTAATTTTGGTATATATTCTCTTACTTAATTTACTAGTCCTAAGAATGATTGTAATTTCTTTTTTGTGTCTAGTTGTTCATTTGAGTTAATTATTTTTTGTACTGTATGTGTTTGCATTTTTATTCCATTTTTATCTCTCTTTATTCCTAGGAAATTATATTTGGTTTTTCATTATGTCTGCTTTCTTTTTACTTAGACTTATACCTGAATATTCTATAATATGTATGAATTTTTCTAATAATCTTATGTGTTCATCTTGGGTTTTAGAATATAGTAATATATCATCAATATATACTACACAATTTTCTAATTGTTTAAAATAGTTATTCATAAAGTGTTGATATCTACCTGGTGCATTTTTATATTCAAATGGTAATACATTCCATTCATAGAATCCTTGTGGAACAGTGAATGTTGTTAGTTTTTTAGATTCTTCTTCTAGTTTTAAGTGATAAAATCCTGATTTACAATCAAATTTGCTAAAATAATTATATCCTTATATTTGTCTTATGTTTAGTATTTTATTTGGTATCGGATAATTATATGTTTTAGTTTTTGCATTTAAATTTCTATAATCAATAACCATTCTGCTTTTTCCTCTTTTTTGTTCACTATATTTATTTACGATAAATGTCGGGCTTGTGTGCTTACTATTGCTTTCTTGTATATATCATTTTTCTAGTAATTCATTTATATGTATCTTAAATTCGGTTAAATCATTAAAATTATACTTTAATGGTTTTTGGGTTATTATACTATTATTATCAATTAGCTCAATTTTTACTTTTGTTTTATGTTTCTCCCATCCTTGTAAAGGATCTTCATTATATAATAATTCCAACTTATCTTGGATTATTTTTATTTTATCTATAGAAAATATAATTAATTCTATCTTAGGGTCTTCTTCTTTCATATTTTCTAATTTTTGTTTAATTTTTTCACTTCCTTTAATCCATTCTGTTGTTTTTCGTTTTTTGTTATTCACTCTTTTTGCTCCTATTTTTTGTTTACACGGTGTTGTGAACCACCAGTGTGTTTTTATTATTATATGTGGGTATATTTTTTCTAAAAATGACATTCCTAATAGCATATCTTTTGTGGTTAATTCAAAGTTATATATTTCTTCTATAGTTAATATTTTATCATATATTTGTATTTTTATATTTTTTTCCTTATATGTGATTATGCTTCCTTCATTATTAAATCTTGTTACTACTATTGGTGTTTTTAATTTTTCCCACTTATCTTCTGGTATACAATTGTATTTACATATATTAGCTTCTGCTCCCGTATCTATCATTGGTGTATAATATCTGTTGTAATATCCCTCTATTATTATCTTTGCAAATATATATATTTTCATATTTTTATCATACTAAAGTCCTTTTTATTATTACTCTTTTATTTTCATAATTTATTATTAACTGTTTGTCTTCTAGATTATATGGTTTTACTTGTTCTAGCTATTTTATTCCTAAAGTGATATTTTCATCTCCTTGATATATTTTAAATTTTATTACTATTGGTACGCCTCCAATGATTATTTCATTTTCTGTAGTTTCTTCGGTATACATTAATGTTTTTGGTAGTTCGAGGCATAATTGTTCAGTAGTTATTATTTCATCTTCCGTCACTAATTCTCTTGTAATATAGTTTTCTTCTAGTCCTGTATTTATTAATATTAAATATTTTAGTTGTTCCATTATTCTCATTATGTAGTAATGATGTGATTTTATTTCTTCTTCCATTGATTTTTGTGGGGTTTTATCTATTCTTCTTGAGGTACTCATTTTTTATGATATTTGGGGTATTTCATTGTTTATTCTTTTTGATGTACTTAGTCTTCTTTTACCATTTCTAAATCTTCTTCTATATCAATTTCATTATAACTATAATCATTATTATCTATGACTGTAACTATCCTTTCAAAAGGATTTTCTATTTTAATTTATTTTATTTTATTTTTTTCTGTTATTTTATGTTTTGTTGTTAAAACATAGAAGTTTTTACATCTAGCTGTAAATATTTTACTTCATGGGGCTAGTTCTATCCCTGACATTTTCCAATATAATACAACGATTTATCTATGTTTCTGTCATTTATTGCTACTGAGTAGTTAGCACTTATTATAAATTTAAATTTTTGGTATATGAGGTTACCTTTTACTGCACTTATTATACTTTTTTCTATGGGTTGTATAATTCTATCATCCGCTAAGTATATTTCTATGGGTGTATTATTCCTTCTCTAAAACATGCTTTTATTAGTATTTCTGTTCCTCCTAAATGTACATATTTAATTGGAATTTTAGCTTTAATATCTTGTATTTGTTTATTTATTATTTGTTTGTTTGTTTATTATTGGTATTTTAGTCTTTCCTTTGGTATATTTGCAATCTATGATATGTTCTCTTTGACTTACTACATAATATTCTTCTTTTTGTCGTTTAAACCAATTCCTTATTGTTGGTATTTCGAATATTTTTTCTACGCTTAGGTCTAATTTTTTTCCTTTTATTTGTTCAAATATATTATTATCAAATATTATTTTTTGTTCTGCCGATTCTTCATCTTGATATTTTTCTTTAGTTATTATTTGTATATCTGTTTCAGTCATTGATATCGTATTCATTAACTGATTCTATTACTGGATTATTTTCTTCGTTTTCTGATAATTCATATATACTATCTTCACTTTCTAATTCATAATCTACGTACTCTATTTGCGTATATTTTTCATCTTTTATTATTATTTTTTATATTTGTTTTTTCTTTGAATTTTTAGGTAATTTACAATCTCTAGATATATGACCTAATCTTCCACAATTATAACAAGTACATTCCGTTAGTTTTCTTTTTGGTCTATATGGTCTTTTGGTTTTGTAGTTTTTTACATAGTACCTTCTTCTTGGTTTTTTATATTTATATTTTGATCTATATTTTTTGTTATATTTCTTTCTATTGTTATAATACCTATCCGTACAACCAAATTGAGGTGTTATTTTATTTTTGCAACATGCCAAGTTTTTTACTAATATTTTTTCCATTTTTATTTCTTCTTTATGTTTTTCACATAGTTCCATAAACCATCGTTGCAAGAATTTCATTCTAGCT